>NC_142245.1:78909163-79230621 GCF_052056855.1 Sturnus vulgaris
GGTAAGTGAGCTCTTGAGAGGTTTGTGGAAAAGTAACGATGCATTCAGCATGGTACTTGGAGAAGGTGAATATTCTGACAGTTTCCCATTGTGTCACATTATTCTGCTTTTAAAATTGTGCCTTCCAGTTATCCTCTCAGTAGAACAAGGCAGTTCTCTTAGGCTCTTGGAGGAGCCCAAGAAGTGTACACTTAATTGCTTTATGAATGATGTGAAGTCTTGGAATACAATCTAGCCATTGCTCATTAACTAGCTGAACCTATTAAACCTGGACAGCAAGGACTGAGGCGTCCGCCCTTGATTGCAGGCAGCTAATGGAGCTGCGGGGGCAAGCTGTGACTGCAGAGTGGAATTGGCAGTAGACTCCCAGCAACCTTCCCTGTTTTCAACTTGTCCTACACTCCATTTAGACTTCTGGCTTTGAGACAGATGATTTCAGAGCAGGGGGGAAGGTGGAGCGTGGAAAACATTGTCTTCCCAGCTGTGATCAGAAGTTAAAAATGAACCAGAATTCGAATGGCACTGGT
Source organism: Sturnus vulgaris (assembly GCF_052056855.1). Taxonomy (NCBI): domain Eukaryota; kingdom Metazoa; phylum Chordata; class Aves; order Passeriformes; family Sturnidae; genus Sturnus; species Sturnus vulgaris. Next base: position 78,909,691 of record NC_142245.1, read on the forward strand.
AATGTGACATTCAAACCTGCAGAAGCAGAGGGATTTGTCTTCTGGCCGTGGTTGGCTTTAATTATTGTTGATACTCATGCAGATGGTTCCATTACACAACACTAAAGAAAAAAAGAATTGCCCAAACAATATGACTTGGCATCTCCTTGGTGTTTTTTAGCTCTGAGGGAATCAGCTGGTCTTACAAAGGCCATATAGACGTGGTTTAGAACCCATGAAGCACATCCTGTCTTGCAAAAGAGCACTTTCTTGCATCTTCACACCACTCTAACAGCACAGGAAAAACCAAAAATCAATAAATGTTGAGATTTTGGTGGAGTTTTTTTGTAGTAGCTTGAAATAAAATGAAGATAATTGGGATTTGCTCAGGAAACTTGAAGTGTTTAACCTTTTAAACAGAAAAGTGTTTAACCTTTTAAACATCTCCTCAACTGGAGATGGATACAGTCCTGGCTATGTAGTGTTTATACCTCTAGAGCTTACTCTTGGCACTGTTCCAGAGCATTGTTTCAGATGAGCTTGTGCTGCTGTCGGAATCACCAGGATCTCATCCTTCAGCACTCACATGCCTCCCATCCAGTTGTACTTTGTGCCCAGCCTTATTTACCTTGTGGGTTTTGCCAAGATCACAGCTTGGTGGTGTGGCTTCGGGCCCAGTCAGACCATCTGTCAAGAAGGGGAGGAGAAGGTAGTGGTTTTGACATGTCGCTTGAAGAAGCACATGTCCAAATGTGCTTTGAAATCTTCGGTCTACTTGCTTGTTCAATACGTTCAAGGTGCTGTGTATTACAGAATATTTTTCCGTTGTGCTGCCTTACTTTCCCTGTTGTGGAGAGATCATTTCCTTTCTAGTCTGGATTCGTACATTTTGTTTGTGCTGCTGGCAGATCCTATCAACACCCACTTTTCACTGGTATTTAAACTTTAAAAGATAAAATAAAAATCTTTGGTGTCATGGAACACTGACTTGCTTGTAAAATAGTTCTATATACCAGAGATGCTATTTAAAAATATTGTAGGAGTCTAGTAATACATTAGCATTTTATGCATTTCACTCTGAGCAGTCCCAAAGTGCTCAAACTGTAGTGCACACATGCAGCCTGGGGAGATGCAGTTCCCAGGACAGGGGCTGTAAACGAGCCCCTGCATTTCCTGATGGAGGGATGGGTGCAAGCAGCTTCAAGCAAAGCAGCCAGAATAAGCTGCCTTCTGGAGGAAAATGCCATGTCTAGGTGTACAACTCCCAGGAGTGGTTGTGTCCCTGTGTTTGTACAAAACACGTTTCTCTGCGTCATCCTAGGTATCCTTCAGCCCATTTTATATTTGTGTCCCTTAGAAACCAATGTGTGAGTTGATCTCACATTAGCTATTCTAGACATAACTTAGCAGAGGAGAGATGTAGAGCTGTAGTGTGAGGACAGAAAAAAAATATTTTCACATTATTTTGAGACAGCAGTTACATCATTCTGGGAAATTCAGCCTTGCAGAAGCTAATAAAAACTAAAATTCAAGCTCTTATAAAGTTAAGCAGAACTAATACCACAGTGTGTTTTCTGGTTATCATTTCAAAACCTCTGTGACATTTTCTCTGAATGTTCCCATACAGGCGCAGTTATTCACGTGTGAGAATCTCAGGAGCAGCTGGGTGGGGGGGAACTGCAACCTCACTGTGTAAGAGAGCTCCATCTTCCAAAAAGAATTACATTGTGGCCAGCTGTGATGTCACAGTTCAGGGTTGAGTGAGTTCTCAGTAGCCACAGTCTGATGTTTCTAACCTAACAGCATAGCAGCCTGTGTTCTTTTCTCACTCTTTAAAGAAAATGAACCAATTAATTATTTCAGTTTTAAAGTACATCTTGTCTAAAACAGATTTATTTTATTTTCATTTGACATGACTCTGTTAGGCAGAAAGAACCTTTCAATATATTCAGTTGGGAAGTAATTAATCTTGGGAGTGTGAGATGGATTATAATCCTAATGTCATTTTACCATTACTAAAACAGGCTAATTTTGTCCTTTGCTAATCCATGTAAATCCCTTTGATTTAACAGTGTAGTATGGATGAAAATAAGAAATGCTGTAGCCTGTATTTTGGGATCTCCTTGCTTACAGTGTAAAAGCTTACAGAGCACATTGTTTGATGAAGCAGCCCTCCCTCTTGTATGCTAGAACACCACTACCAAGTGCTGGCACAAGAGAGAGCATCACCTGCAGCTGTTTCTTTTTTCAGATGTAGCAGGTGAAGCACGAACCCCGTCATTTCTCTAGATTCAGCAGAATATATGTATGTGCAATTTGTCAGGATGTTTATAGCAAAAAGGCTAAGAGCAGAAAATATTTCTAGGGATAGTGAAACCTGCTTTAAAAGAAATGAGAGGCTTTAAAAGCTTATACAAATCTTGAAAAACACAAAAGGGCTGGACTGAACATTGCCATTTCAGTCAAATTTAGAACCGCCACCTACTTAAAGAAGAACACATTTAGGTCAGTGTTTTGTGCTTGGCAAAGTCATCTCCCTAATCTCCTTCAGAGCATCTCTGACTGTGATTTAGGTGTAGGGGGGAGGGGAATGCTTCCAGGCTGAGACTTGTAGCTAAATTGTCATACCAAGTTAATCTGTTGATTACCACTGAAGTGGTGTAGATGGATAGGTGCTGAATTCCGAAACCTGCTATTCACTGTATACTTAGGTGCAGTTATTCATTTGGAAGCATTCAGCCAAGGTATCTAAAACCTTCTGGGTTTTAAACCATTTGCCCAAACCACAGCAGCAAATTCTAGTTGCCTGGGTTGATCTTGCTTTGTTTGTGTGTTTCAGCAAGATTCAGAGAGGTTGTGTCAGTTGATATATATGCAGTTTCTTGCATTTGTCAAGTAAGTGGAGCAGAAATACGGTTTCCTCCTTTCTCCACCCTTCCCTTCATTTAATGAAATGGGAAATGTTGAAGCTACTGGAAACCTTGATGTGACATTTCTGAATGCAGTGATGCTGTCTTTTAGATTTGGGTCCTGTAAGCAAGTTGCACACGTGAGGAGCTCCTGTATTGCTGGTCTTCAGTGCTGTTGTTTTATGAAGTTGATAAGGAATAAGTGATCGGACTAATATATATTTTAAAAGAGATGATGAAAAGTGTTTTCTTGGCAGATAATATTAGTGGTAGAGGTGTTGGTAAATCTCTCCATTACTATAAAGGATCCTGATTTTGAGTCTGCTGACAGAGGGATTATTATCTCCATTGGGATAATGGGAGATGGCATTGCTATTTAGGATATCTTTAACCAGGCATCTTGAGAGCAGAGGCTCCAAGACGACTGTAGCTGGTGCAGCTGTGATTGCAGTGTGAACGTGGGCGTCTCGTAAGTGAGATGAGTCTCCTGGGAATTAACGTTGGCGCTCTGTCTTCCATGAAAGCCCCTTGTGCTCACCCACGTTGATATGTATGGCTGTCACCTACCTGCTGATGAACAACGAAACAAAAATGTTCTGCAAGGAAGTCTTCCCTTGGCATTCTTCCCCCAAGTATTTCTTCTTCTGTCTGCTCAACAGGTGCTAAAATGGAAGACGAGAGTTACAGAAGTGGAGGAGTTTAACTAAGGTGAAGGTGGCCCTGTGTGCTCCCTGGGGTTCCCACGTATCTCAGAGTTCTTGCTTTTGGGAACAGGGACTGGAGCTCATTCCTGTTTGAGCTGATGCTTCAGTTCTTGCCTTTCCATGTCTGCACTTAATAAAATCAAAAGCTGAGAACAAACCCAATCTCAATGGGTTTGACAGCAGCTCAGCTTATCTACAGATAGTATTAAAATATGCTCCATCAAAGAGGTGTAATTATCAGGATGTAGAAACAAAATTGCAGCACAGTCATGCACAGAATTGTTGTCTTGCCATTAGGAGGCCAAGCAAAGAAAATCAGGTATCACAAAATTGAAATTCATAATCAAAGCAAATGAAGCAATATTCGTATTACTTGGAGCAACAGAAGCTAGCTGTCCTCTTGGGAATCTGAAATAGTCATTTCAGTCTTCCTTCTAATTTCTCTTTGCTTCCTCTGAGACCTACTAGCTGCAGATTTTTCAGACACCTGTATTTACTCAGACACCTGCCTTTGGCATGTGAAAAACTACACTGGAAGTTCTTTCCTGGACACTTGGTGTAGGGAGTTAGTGAAGACAGGTACCAGCCATGTCCTGTATCCTCCTGCTGATCTCTTTCTCAGTGGGAGGTAACTCCACAATGTGATGGTCCAGACTGTCTAGGGGTGTCGCTTATGTCATTTTAAAGTCTGGATTTGAGCAAGTGGATTCCAGCCTGTTTCTGTTGCAGAAACACAGGTCATTTATTTATGCTCTGTACTTTCAAAAAAAGAGTGCATTTTCTAGGGAGAAATGATGTGCCAGATAACCATAAATGGCAAAAATTGCATAACTTTCCTCGAAGTTATAAACTAGAACAGTACTTCAACCACCAAATTTTAATTAAACTCACCTTACAGACACTAATTGTAGTATATACAGCTTCTATGTGTGTGTAAGCTGAGGCACAAAATAGTTACTTGGGGTTATACAAGAAAGTTTTTAACACAGCCCAGGTCCCTTGTTTGCTTTCCATAGCTGTTTGTTTATTACAGTGTGTTAACATGAAGAGGTGAAATGCAGATGGTTTGTCTTTTTTAAAGCAAGCTATATATTGGTTACACTTGCTCAGACTGTATTTATACTACTTGAGAGCTTGTTATCTGCAAATATCATTAAGACATATCTAGTTTTTTATGTTCTTCTGAACATATCTTCTTTGTCTTTCCTGTTTCTGTCTTCCATTATGATTAAAAGACTGTCACTCATTTCCCAGTATCTCAGAAATAGCATATTTTTTGGTCTCCTTTTTTAAATCAGAAAACTTTGACCCCGAACTGTGGTTTTTTGTTCTTCCCTCGCCCCATCCATCTCCCACCCCATTTGGCTGGTACCAAAGATGATACCCTCAGTGCAGATGACCTCCATGCACTGACCTAATCCATTGTCCATCCCATAGATTTTCAGAACAGTCCCCACCATCCTGATTTGCCTTCTTTATCTTATTTGGTCGATAGTTATCCACTACAGTTTTGCTGTGGAAAAGTGACTTAGCAAGTTCCAGGTACTGGCCTCCTATGTTAAATTTCCTTCCTCTCTATGGAATGTGTCTCCCTGAAAGGCTTTTTGCAAGGATGAGCAACTGTTCTTTTCAACACTGCTGACCCATTTTGGCTCTCCCTTGAACCTGACTTTTGAATGTTAGTATTTCAGGTCTGTGGCTTGACCGTTCAAGTGCAAAAGTCTGCTCTTCCCTTACAGTTTACCTATTGTCAGGTCCAAAATTACTGTGTCACATGGGACCCAAGTGTACCTAGCATCTCTCACATGAAGTAGTAAGAATTGTTGGCAAAAGGGACCTTTCTTTTAATTCTCCATCTGTGGAACCAAATAGCACTGTAAGTGTAGAAGAATATGATCTAGTTCAGTAGCCAAAAAAAAAAAATAATTTTTTTTCTCCTGGTTCTGGTAGGTTTTACGTTTCTGTGTTTCACCATATTTAGGGAGTCCTAATGTGAACCTGCATAAGATTCAGGTGGTGATAACTCCTAACATATTAGGGTGCTGGGGGTGAGGTGGGGAGGCAATGGAAAATGTCATGCAGAAGAAGGCATGAACAGTTTACATCAGCTCTGGAGACAGAACACAGCCATTTCTGAGATGTAAGATGTGGTTTCTTTTTTAAGCCAGGTATTGAAATGGCTGCTGTTACTGTAAAATGTGAATACCCGGAATCTTTTAATCTTGCAGCATCCTTATCAAGTAGAATGTAGGTGATAGGAAAGCTGCTGTGCTCCTTTAGCAGCTGGCAGTGTGTGGCTGCCACTTCAACCCAGAGGCCAAATCAAGGCTTCAACTGACCTTGCTTAGGGCAAGGTTGTAGAGTCTCATGGCCCAAACTGAATTGGTCAAACATCATGGTTGTGATGAAAAACAGTGATACAACACTTTGTGTTTGGGGTCCAGCTACAGGCAAAGGATCTGTCCTTGTAAAAGAGGCAAATTCGAGGAAGATGGCAAGGTAGCTGTTCCAGTAAAGTACTTGCCAGGTAAGTAGTAGATTCTGTCTTAGGTGAAATGATGCGACCTGCTTTGGTGAAAGCCGTGAGCCAGGGAAGCCTCTGAAAAGTTCTTTAGGGAAAGGTTTGGAAAAAAAACTAACCACAGAAAGTGGGTTTCTGGAACAGTGAAATAAAGGCTGCAACATCAAAAGAGATGCAGGTGAAGGAGATGGAGGAATAGAGTTTTGAGTAAGCAAACTGTGACCAGGAATTGATGAAGAGCAGTTTTAAGAATGAAAACAAAGCTATAATATATTCATGAAGCACGCTGATGATAACTCAGAGGGAGTAGCATTAATTATGACTTCCAAGGCAGAAAAATAGCTTGTAGACTGGGAACCAATTAGTGGTCGATTGCTCTGAACTAGATTTCAAACACAGTACATGAAATGACAATTACGCAGTATTACCAACAGACAACTACTGCGATGAGATAAGAGCTGTGAGCAGATTTGGACCAAATGCCTTAGCTGACATCTGCTTACTAAAAGGGAGACTTCTTTCTTGGGGTTAAGGCCAGTGACAGAACAGAGGAATCAATGGCCAAATGTCCAGAGTAATAACGTGGGGCCTGGCAGAGCTGTGCCTGCTCTCTGGGCTCTCTTGGTGATGCTTGGACATAGTGTAAAGAAAGGTGTCCCCACAGCAGTTGGCAGAATTGTTGTGTTCTGAGTGTATTGGAGACAAACACAGTGTTTATCTTCAGCATATCTTAGCATGAAATAGAAATGATTATTTTTTTGTGACGATACAAAAAAGAAAGAAAAAAAGAGAAAAAAGTGCAGGAGAATTAGTAAGGAGAATTAGTAAATTAGTTTTACTACTTACGTGAACATGCCATATGTTGCTAAAAATTTGACTGGTTTTCAGCTGAGCAATCCCAGAGACTGGACTTCCCAAAACCAACATTAGACATTTGAATGCATCCAGCAAAATCATCAGGAAAATCAGTTTCAGAACAAGAATAGAGGCCCCAAGAGAAATAAGAAGATAGCCTTGCCCAAGAAGTTGATCTAGTTCCTGAAAAAGCTTTTCCCTTTGCTCAACAGACCAGGTTCTACCACCCAATAGGCCTGTCTGAGGTTAGCAAGTGAAAGCTATTTAGTGACAGGAGAAGGATGATGATGGTGGGAGGAGCACTGTGGCTTTGCCAAAGGAACTGAAAATCCCAAAGTAGAGATGCTGTCTCACAGCACAAAGGCAGATGTGAAAAGCTATCTAAAATCACAATTTGGAGTAGCTGGAGGCCATTGCTGAAAAATGGTTGAATGAGTAGTTGCTGAATTCTTCAAGAACTACACGAATATGAAAGAATTAACATAATCCAACTGATACAAAGAAATTGCATTTCAGATAAAGTATTTCAGACAGGTGAGGCAAGCGATTGCAAAAGTTGAAGTAAAGTTCTGTTCTTTTCACTGGTACAAGCATCAAATATGAAAAAAATACTAATCAAAATGAAAAACTGAGATTCTAATTTTTTTTTCTTACAAATTCAGCTCAGACATTTCAATTCAGGAGATAAAGCAGTAGCCAGATTTTTGGATGGCCTCTGCTATCCAGATTTTGGCTAGCCTCCTGCTCCCTGGCTTGAGGCAGATCACCTGCCAGTTTGATGTGGTTGTTTGTTTGGAGCTCTTGGTGAGAGTATCTTTATTGCCTTTTTCAGGAGACAAATCTATTCTTTTCCAGTATGTATTTATAATGACAGTGAAGTCCCTGACAAGCTCGAGCCATTGAAGCAAGTAGAGAGCTGCATGAATGGTTCATCATGGTGTAAAACCAGCATGCATTCTGTCACCACTTAACAGTTGATGAATGGTGACATGGCCAAGTCACCAAAAGTAAAAGTAGAACTGGATTTAGTATAGTGAGCTGTTACATCAGTTAGATCCAGCATCCTGAGCATGGGATGCTTAAGTGACAGTTCAAAAAAACATGAAAGACTGGCTGGCATTGCAGGGCTAATAATTATTTAAGGAAACAAATCTCAAGAGAGCTTTTGCAAACTCCTACTGAAGCATTGTATAAAAAGGCAAAGGAATACAAGGAATGAGTCAATTTACATGTCTTGGCAGAGACACACCAACCAGGGGGGAAGTCCAAAAGGAAATGTCACCAACTGGCAAGGTAGCAGCTGCGTTTACCAACTTAAACAAAATTAGTCATTGAAAATACAAATGTAAAGACCAAACTAGGAGTCTACCACTCAGATGTTATTTCCATCTTAACATGTGGATGTGAGTATTGGAAACTCACCAGAGGCAAAGACATCTTATGACTCCAGAGGTAAATACCTGGGGAAAATACTAGGTAACAGATGGAGTGAATGTGTCACAAATGCAAAGATCTGTCACTTCCTCACCAGTGTGTCCCCCAAGTCCTCCAGGGTAAGCAATGGAAACATTGGGTCGTGTGCAGTGAGTGGAGCCAGCAATCCTGTCTGAGCAGATGGGCTCTGAAGCAGCTGGAGGAACATGCAAATGGTCAGACCAGATATTGCTTGGAGTGTGAACACTTACTGGCACTCAGTGATACAGAAAAACTGCAGAGTGGCTGAAGATTGGCACAGGCTTTGGAACCACATTGGTTCCCAGAGCAACATCTGCAGGTGCAAGAAGGCTTGGGAAAAAAGTTACTCTTGGTACTCTTGCGGGGGAGAGTGTGCTTACATGAGATTTTCTCCTTTAAAGATCTAGACTATTTAAAGTTAGGTTACTGAGAGGAACCAGAGCTTCCCAGTGACGGCATTTCTGGCTCAGGCTGTGGAGGGCTGCATTGCATGGCCAAGCCAAGAAATCTGTCATCTCTGGTCTAGTGTGCTTTTGCTGTCTGACCTCAAGGAAATCACGCGACCTCACCAGTTCTCCAGAGCTCTCTGACCACAAGATTGTAAGATTTTAATTAGAAGCAGTGGACAGTACACTATTTTTTCTAGTTTTACAAGCTGTCCTGAGGGGCTAGTAGGTGAAGTAAGTTTCTGTGGAAATGGAAAAAACCCCACGTGCTTCATACACTGCACTGAGAATAAAGAAGTTGCTTGTATCTTTATTTATAAATGGTCTAAAATGGTGTAAGTGTAGCTACAGATTGTCTTCTGAGGTGAAGGGTAGCCCTTAGCTTTGTACTGTATGTACAAAGTGCTTGTATGTTATAGTTAACACAATTTTGTGAGTTTAGTTCAGCTGATGTTTTAGATGATGGCAGTTACTAGAGTAAAAAAAAATGTTGAGGTTCTGCAACTTTAGTCCAGTTTGTAGAACGTAGGGACAAAAATAACACCCCATGCTTTTTTTTAATCAATAGTACAAATAGATTCTTCAGTTATTCATTCTTTATAATTCTGGTTCCTGTATGCAAACCCTGCTTTCTTAGAAAAATTACCAGATCCTATTCATTCCTCTTGCATTTATCACTGCATCTTAGCACCTTGCGTGTTAGGGTTGAAGCAATTTGCACCCCTCTTGCTAGGCCGGTCATGCTACCTCATTTCTGCTGCTTCTCCTTTGACATCTATGCTGGAGGACAGCTGTCAAATGATTATTCCTAGTGGTGGTGGTGTCACCTGCCTATTGGATAAGAAGCTGATTTTCCAGAGACTTAAAAATTCAAGGCAGTAAAGACCGATCCTATCATCTGCTCATGCTTTTCCAGCCAAACTCTTACTATTTCTTATTGAGCCTAGCTTTGAAAGGTTGAGGTGAGAAGATCCCAGCCCTGTGCTTAGGGAGACTGTTATAGCACCCAAACCAAAGCTTTCTGCTGTGTTTGGAGTGAGAATCCCAATGTCCTTCTCCCAGATTTAAGCTTTCTTTTTTACTTGCACATACCTCAAAGGCATTTATTACCATTTACCACGACCAGGTGATGTCTAGCCAGGTTTAGCCCTTTCAGTTTCTTCCCCTGTAGGCCTGTGGGATAGCTGTGGCTCCTGGGCACTACAAATCTGGGACCAAGCATCTCATCTCAAAAGCATCTCTTTTGAGGGTTTCTTTCAGCCTGCCCTGTTTCATGCAGCTGGCCCCCTCTGCAGCAGCAGGGTGAGCTGTGGCAGTAGGTGCAGACACACCTGCACACTTCACATGGTACCATCTTTTTGTGTCTGTAGCCAGGTGACAAATCACAAAAGTCACCTATTTGCCAGGGAGAGCTAAGCCATGCATTTTGCCTTTGAGAGCTGGTAGGCAACACAAGCAGCTCAGTAAATACACCCACAGTGCTTTCCTCAGCTGGTAGTGTGAGTTATGCTGCCATCCCTCTCCAGAGATACTCAGAAAGCAGGGTATGACCTTGGGAGCATGATCAAGGGTCCCCTTTCTAAAGGAAAGGCAGTCCGTCTAAATTGATTATGCTGCCTTTTGAAAACAGTCTGCTAAGTGAGGCTGCAGACAGTAAGGGCAGCTGCCATCCACACCAAGGAGCTCATCTGGATTGCATTTAAGAGGGAGTTTCAGATGATTAAAACCTAAATGACCACAGGATCTGCTGTATTTGAAATTTTGACATCAGCAGGCATCAGAATACAGACTGGCAGCAATCCCCATAGGTGGGTTGGGTGGAATGCAGCAGAGGTCTGTTGCCAGAGCTTGGGCCTTGCTGTGGGAGCAGATCTGATTGCCCAAGGGCTTCCTTGGCCAGTGCACTGTGCAGCCTCAGGAGCATCTGGCAAGGCTGCTTGGTGGTTTCTGCAGGGAGCTTCACTCACAGGATCTCAGCTGGGATCCCTGCTGAAGTAGTAGCCAGCCTCATTGGGACTGCTTCCCTTTGCCCGTGACCCAGTGTAGACGTGAGCATCACTGCCTGCCTAGGCTGGGCTGGAGCAAGTCATTTGGGCCACTCACATAAGTGACTGCAGATACATCCCCAGAACAAAGTCATAATACAAATTGATTGTGGCAGCAGGGATGGAGTTCAGGAGGAATTAGCCTTTGGGGTATTTTATCAAATTTTTGAAGCATGAATTGTTGGTAAACCAGAGCTAACATTCATAATCTGTAGCAAGAAGCAATATAAAGCAGCTGCAGCTCTGCTGCTGGTGCCTGGCATTGTATTTCACACAGACACACAGAATCACTAGGCTGGAAGAGACCTTCAAGATTACCCAGTCCAGCCCATGCCCTAACACCTCAACTAAACCATGGCTCAGAGTGCCACATCCAGTGTTTTTTTAAGCATATCCAGGGATGGTGACTCCATTACCTCCCCAGGCAGACAATTCCAGTACTTTATTATTCTTTCAGTGAAAAACTTTTTTCCTAATATCCAACCTGTATCTCCTTTCGTGCAGCTTAAGACTGTGTCCTCTGTTCTGCCAGTTGCTGCCTGGAGAAAGAGACCGACCCCCACCTGACTACAGCCACCTTTCAGGGAGTTGTAGACAGTGATAAGGTCACCCCTGAGTCTCCTTTTCTCCAGGTTGAACAACCCCAGCTCCCTCAGCCATTCCTCACAGGGTTTGTGTTCCAAGCCCCTCACCAGCCTCGTTGCCTCCTCTGGATGTGCTCAAGCGTCTCAATGTCCTTCCTAAACTGAGGGGACAGAACTGGACACAGCACTCAAGGTGTGACCTCACCAGTGCTGAGCACAGGGGAAGAATGACATCCCTGCTTGCCCATTCTTTGCAGACAGGCTCTTGCTGTTGCCTTCCCAGGGCCTTGGGGTGCACTGAGGACCGCAGTGCAGCTGGAGATGGCAAAGCAGCTGAAATGCTGCTGTGAGTGGCCTTTGCCCAGGAGACCAGAGCCAGCTCTCCTGCTGCTAGGCTCCTTTGAGCTGGAGTTTGTCCATCTGCAGGTGGCCACAGTGGAGCTCTTAGTCCCTTCCCTCGGCAGCAAGGGGTTCATTCACCACCTTGAAGATGGGTACTTGCAGTGGTGTGACAAGTGCCCTGGAAGGGACTGTCACTTTGCATCAACAGTGAAGGGAATCTGGAGAGCTGACTGTCACAGCTACAAGTTTCTACCTTGCATCCGAATCAGACAGAATTAATCCTTTTGTAAATGGCTGGAGTGATTGGGCCATAGAAGTAGCCAGATAGGGGACAGCTAATTAGACAATATTTTACTTTATAAGATGTCCTCTGTATATGAGTGTAGCAATCAGTAGAGCTGGAGAGGTGGGTGTGAAAGGCATGGTAAAACTGAGATTCTTGTCTCTTTAAGTCATGATGCTTCATAATAGTGTTTAACTGGCAGAAGCTTAAGTATCTCTAGTGGTCTTGCATATTTTGACAGAGAAAAGTGTTGAACACATTAATGGGGATGTTCTCTAAAATATATTCATTTCTGCAGGAATATCATAGCTAGCCTTCTGTTTGCATCTATCTAGGATTGCATCAGGAATAACTGGATTTTCAGTTCAAACTTCTAATTTGAATAAAGTTTTTACAAGCCTTGAGTTTGGTAGATTTTATCTTCTTCTGCAAAATGCTATGAAAATATTGTAAACAAAAATGTAGCTTTTGATTACCCCAGCTTGATTTTCATACGTTGGTTTACTTATTTCATGTATTCCTCTTGATGAGGACAGGAGAAAGAGCTTCAAAGATATTTTCCTTTGTATGAAACTATACCTCTGCTGTAGCTAAGACCATAAGGACTTCTCACTTTCAACTGGTTTCTGTGCCCTTTAATCTCTCACAGTTCCACCTGTCTTTTTGCATTATCTCAAACCGATTAGATAAAAAATGAAAAGTTTAGTTGGAAATTACAAGAAGTACTGAAAAGTGTCATACTCTTTGACTGCCTTGCTTGCAGGAGGCAGTGGGTGGGAAGGAATAAAAGCGTACCTTAATTATACAGTCTCTCTGTTTATTTTCACAGCTGTAGCTTTGCTGAAATGTGCAGCAGACATCCTAAATCCAACAAGCAGGGTCCCTGTGTGTTGCACCTGCCAGTCCTACAATCTTGGTACCAGTTGGGGATGCGTGTGTGGCTGAACAATGCAGGAAGACTACAAGAGGTTTATCCCATTAGAAATAAATTACAGTGTAGTGTAGCATGAAAATGATGTGTCAGTGAATACAGAACACAGGATTACCTTCTGTCTCTTCCCTTTATCATAGATAACAGCAGCAGTATGGGAAGGAGATTTATATTGTGCTTATATGAAGCTGACCAAGCAATTTAGATGAGATGAAATAGGGATTTTATTTCTGGAGAGAATAATGAGTGCTTGCTAAAATGTCATTAATTGCTTTATTATTTAAAGCACAAATTTTATACAGCAATTTGTTGGTCTCCTCTTTTTTTTCCAGTGAAAATAATTCACCATGGAAAGATTATTCTGTCAAAAAATTATGATGAACCTACCAACAAATTAAGCTGAAAGAAGCTGGACTTTCAATTTCACCCCATTCTCTCTCTTAAGTACTGTGTGTGCGTGTAAATTTCAATAAAAAGAATAGTGCCTTGGCTAACTATGAAAGCCCTAACAAAAATTGCAGCAAATAGCACTGCAGCACTGGAATCACAGGCATCCCCTTACATCTTGGGAAGCTGCTGTCACGCTGTAGTAGCAGTGGGTTGGCACACCCATTGCATGCAGAGCCCTGTTGTGCTGCTCACATAGAGCCAAGGAGCTTAGGAGAGCTCCCAGCCTCTCCTGGAGGCAGAGCCAGTCACTGGGGTGGAGCAGTCCCTTCCAGGTCCAGTGCTGAACTCTTCTCCTATTCCCCTGCCCTTTTTATAAAAATGCCGTGTCAGCTTCTTCCACAAGCACTGCCCACGTTTGTCAAACTTCCCTGCTTTGTCTCTTCCTTTGTTAAATCAGTCTCTTTGCAATCTCTTTTTGCTCCTGTCAGTGCAATTTTGTGTTTCTTTATTTGATTCTTCCATTGCCTTACCAACAGCAGCCTGGTGGCCAATCTCCATCACGTAAAGCTATGCTTTTTTTCCTGGAATTTGCCCTGCCAGTATTAACCCAATGCTTGCCCATGGCTGATTTATTTGCCATAAAGGCAAATTGAACCCAAAGGAAATGTGCCTCCATGCAAATCAGTTTTCTTGTACAAGCACTGCTTGCAGGAATAATCACTTCTGTGTCATGCCCAAAGCACAAGCTTTGGGGTTTCTGCCTTGCCACAGGCTAAAGATTAAGAAAGATTTGGACCTTATGAGGTTGGCAGTCTTTTGTATCATTGTCTTGCTTGGGTCACTTTAGGGACCTTGAAAGCATTGCTTGCTTCAGCTGTGTCCCCAAGGATTTCCTTACATCCAAGAGGGTAAAGGAGAAGGCATGTAGATAATAGTTGATAATTATGTTTTACTTAAAAAATAATAACTGTTCCAATGGAAAAATAGCTTTGAGGCCGTTTCTTGTATATTTCAGATCTTCACAAATAGAAATAATTCCAAGATATATATATAGATATGCTTTATTACTGTTTTCCTTGTGAGACAGAGTATTGCTGTCTGCCTTGATCAGTGATTAAAGCTGCAGTGAGACCCCTGAATTGCCAGCGATTCTGTATCATTTGTGTCACCATCGATAGGGAAGAAGAATAGCTCTTACAAAAACTATTTTTGTTACAGATGTGTAGACGTGAATTTATAGCTTCAATCATGCTTCCAAGAGAGCAGCTGTGAAAGTGAGATAGTTAGAAAGCTGGATGAAAGAGCTGGCAGGAGGAGTAAAACATAGCAGGGGCACTGCAGGAGGGGATAACACCTGGAAACATCTGTTGGGAGAAGTAAAGCTGGAGAAGGCATGGAGCTACTATACCTCACCAATCCCTGACCAGATACTGGCTTCTTGCCTGCTTTTTGTTTTAATTTTGTTTCAGCATTGCCTGGTGTATTTATCCCCACCCTTATTTGCAACAGACGATTTTTATAAGGTTCGGAAGTGAACAAGTGCTTTTTCCAGCTCTCTGGTCTCTGTGCCTGCTGGAACATCTGTACACACACATACTTTCCTGTCTAAAGATAGTTTGAGCTCGTGTGCCCAAAATACAGCTTCAGGCTTGGGTTTGTTGTTGTCTTAGTAAGCATAAAAATATGTTCTAATATTATGTCACTCCAGTTATGTGTTTCAGCAGCTGCAGTCTGTCTGTGTCCAGTTTGTTGGGAATGGCCTTGCTTCCTGGGATTTGTTTTTCCATAGCTGGAGCCCTGGGTTACTTAGTTTAACCAAGACTGCATGTTACAGTCTTTCTGTGAGTACAATCATTCCTGCCCAGTAGGATAATTCCATCAGGGTTTTCTGCTGGAATGACATGACCTTCTTTGACTGACCTCACGCTCTGCCAGCACTGCTGTTTGAACATCATCCCTTCCCACTCCCTCTGCTTCCCCCTGTCCCTGCAGGCCTTGCTGCAGTTGTGCAAAAAATCCTTCTTTCTGCAGTGCCATCACTAAGTTGAATAATTCTGCTTTTACTTCTCAGATTTTCTGGCTTGACTTCTCCACCTCCCTCCATCCAACAAGGACATAGTACCTAATCCCTTTTGTGGATATGTGTGTTCCTGTGGTGTGCATTGAAAAAGTGGGATTTATTTATTGTAGATCTTTCGTTGGCTTTACTTATATTTTGTTATATTTAGTTTAATGCACTGTAACTTGTGCTGTGGGGTCACAAAGCATAATCTTATCGTCCTATCATGAAGTCTCAGATAGGAGTCTGGGATGGGAGCTTTGTGTGGCCTGGAGATCCAGGAAAAGGAAACTGCTAAATGGCAGGTTGTATATCAGGCACACTTCAGGGTTGGCTGGTGCTCAGAAAACTAGTGAACACTGAGATTTCAGAGGAGGCTGCTGGGAAGGTTAAAGTGACCAGGATCAGCAAGTGTTTGATGTTCAGGTATCTGTAAATTGCTATCACAGTCTATGTATTTGTGTGAGGATATTAATTTTTGCTGATAAATTACAAACTACACTAGGCACTTTTATACATAAAGCAAAAATGGGGCATGATTGTGCATTATTGTAAAAGCTTTTATACTGTTTATTGCTATAACTTTGGAAATGTGACGTCAAGTGGGTCATCTCAAATGAGTGCTTGTACAAAATATTGTGCAGTTCATTGTCTATCCTCTTTTTAAGGTTTGTTTTATGGAAAGGGAACTTTTGAAACTTGGAAGATTCTGATATTTATTGGTGATATTCATCTATCCTTGGAGCAGCGAAGGCAAGCTCTGCTTGCTGCTGGAAAACAGCACACTTGGGCTGAAAGGAAGGTGAAGGTGTCAGAGCTTCCTTAGCAGAGCCAGGAGGGTGTCCCATCACCACTGCTGACTGGCTGGATCCAGAAGAAGGACTCAAGGAACCATAGAGCTGGCATTCTGTTTACGACTCTTAGTGTCTGCCAAAATCGGTTTAAAATAGCTGTTAGTCAGAGAGCAATATTACAGATTTGTATTTGAGCTATTTGGACTTCTCACAAGGGTTGGAATACAAGATGCCAAACGGTGCAGCTTGCTGGTTTTTTAATACAGGCTTTCACATAGTGAAGTTTTTGTCACAGAAATTTCTATTTCAAGCTCTGGGATACAAGGTGTTTGCTGTAAAGCGTGCTGTTGTTGCAGGGCTGAGTATCTGCCCTTCGTTGGCATTTTGGTTATCCTCATTTATGCTGCAGTGATGCCCAGAGGCTGAGTGAGTCAGGGCCCTGCTGTGCTGTGTGCTGGGTGACAGCAGGGTGACAGTCCCTTCTCCAGGAGCCAGTAGCCAGGGTCACTGGCTTCAGATGGCCACTGCCACAAGCTGCTTGGGAGCATCAGTGGCCAGGCCAGAGCATACTGGGAGAGAAAGCAGGGATAATTCAGGTGAGGCAGCCAAACGTGTGTTTTAAATGCAGTTTAAATGCAGTCATGACACCAGTAGTGCCTTCTTTGCCCAAGTCAGCAGATAGAAATGCACAGCTCATTGTCAGTGACTGTCCTTATAATTTCAAAGTCTTATAAGCCCTGACCTACAATTTGATCTCTGCCAACATCAGTTCCCACAGAGCACAGGACCACTGTGAAAACAAACTGTTAGAAATAGAGAGAGATGTATATTCTCCTTCACTCTTTCAGGGGGGAATGTCTCTGCCATATTCTTCCTTGTGCTCTGTGTGCAGCCTCACTGGGTGAAGTACAGGGGATGATGTCCATGGATTCAAGTGGGAGGTTGAGCTGTAATAGTGAAATGCTGGGACATTTTTTCATATTTATAGTATATCTCAGTCCAAGGCATGTGCAGATTGGAAAAGAGTCATAGAATTGTTTAGGTTGGAAAAGACCTTTGAAACCATCAAGACCAGCTTTTAAACCAGCACTGCCAAGTCCACCGCTAAGTTGGACAGAAATGGACCACTGGGTGCTATTTGTGTGTTTTATAGGAGGGTGTGAGGTGGTTTCTGTAGCACATAGTCTCGACCATTGGTGTGATTCAGTTGTGCCATTACTGGGAGGGGTCTGCAGTTCTTGGAACTAGGGCAGATCAAGCCTTCCCTCCAGCTCCCCTCGCCAGGCAGTGTGTGTGCTGTATGCAGCACCAGTGTGGCAACAAGCTGAAGGGAAACTTCATTATGTTTGACAGTGCCTTTTTAGCTGAAGTACTGCCACGATTGGCATGACAGCAGTAATCTCAAAATTGGTTGATTGCCGAGAGAACCTGTGAAGATAGACATGAGAGATAAAAGGAATTAAATGCTTAATTAATAGGTTTATACTTCCTATTTCTTGAAGCATGACTATTTTTCCCCCTCTCCTGTTTTGTTTACTTTAAGGTGCCATATGTTCCACTTGAAGCTGTATGGAAATTTGCTAAAGAAACCTGCACATCAGGGTTAAAAGAGTTCTTAACTAGGTGATCTGCTGCTTGAATATTGGACTTTTGAAATAACAAAATGTTTTGAGCTACCAAGATAAAGAGATTATTTGGCCAATATTTTGTACACTAATGATAGCACCTATACAACTGTGTAGTTACTCTTGATCCTAAGGGACTAAAGCTTCAGCTTCTCACGGCAGTTCTCTCCTGTTTTCATGTATTCCTGATAACATTTTTCATTAGAATTCTAGTTGCAAATATCAGCATTTCTTTGGTGTCTCCTTCTGTTAGTTCCTTGCTTCCCACATGCTGTTCTATGTGAAAGTCTTTGTAAATTGCTTAAAGGAGTAAAATCCTTCATGGTAATGGAGATGCTAACATGCATGACAGTTCTTATCCATCCAAAAATGGCAGCAGTTGACTTGTAGTTTTTCATATAAGCTGTTTTTTCACTCAGAAAAGTTTTCAGTTAGAGAAGGTAGCTATTAATTACTTATCTATCCATGTTTCAATATGCCACCATCTCGTTAAATAGCTCCCTTGTCTATTTCTTTCTGAAACTATAAAGCACTCTTTTCTGCAGAACAAGCTCAATGACATCTTGACACTTCCCTAATGTTTTCAAATCCTGGTGGGTTTGAATGAATTACTGGATTTATTTGAACTTCAGATTCAGGGCTTGTAAATATGCACAGATGAAAGCTAAAAAGGTTGACAAGAATGCATTTGCAGTTGCAAGTGCTAGGTTTGGCATAGTTATCTTTGGCAGCATGAACCTAATCAAGTCCAGGAACTCGAGTGATCATAAATCTGTTGTGATACTGACAGTCGTCTTGTATTACAGTAGTCAGTACTACCTCCTCTATTATTAGATTGGACCCTGGGGAAATGCAAAGGAAAGTGCGAGTCTCACCCACGATGTTTTGGTACTAAGCAAGCCAAGCACTTGGAGAAGATCCTTATCTTTGCTTAGCAGATGGAGGGTGAGGTGAGCGTATGAGGCCAAGTTGCTGAAGAGGTCTCGTCTTCCAAATGTTAGTCCAGAGCCTTAGCACAGAGTGGCCCTGCTTTCCCGGATTGGTACACGGCTCTCCTGTTTCCAAACAGCAGTGCTGCTACCCACAGGAGACCTGGGAAGAGGAGTCCACCCAAGCAATGAAGCTTTCAGTGGATGGCATTATCAAGGATGATTTCAAGAGCTGACTTCTAGTATTTCAGTATTGGAAAGATCTGTGAAACCCTTCACCATGGATTTATTTTAATGAAAGAGTTTGGATAGTGACATTATGTGCATGTAGGTACCATTTAGCAAAGAGGGGAAGTAGGTGGCATGTCTTCTGCTACTACTTCTGCCCCTTCACTTTCTGAGGAGAAAGTTTAAGTTTAAGGGCTCCTGGCATGCCAGCATCTCCTGGTGGACACTGGTTAGCTGGCTCTGTGCAGGGAATGATTGGATTGGTAGGTGTCTAGATCATAAGTTTCACCTACTCATCTTGTTTTCTGTTAATAACTTTATGTTTTAATCCTGTAAGTGTATTGTGCCATGCATCTGTCTATTTGGGGAGCTAATCCTGTAGTGGTAGGCATCTATTTCACGAGCAGCCCAGACAAAGCACAGCCTATTTGAGTGCTGGCCTCCCTTATTGTGTGTAGTGGGTTAAATCGCTGGTATTAGTGTAGTGTAGGAGTTCAAAAAGGAAAGACGTTATTTGCAGCGTCAACTCATTAAAAATACTCTGTACAGATTTTTCCAAAAGAATAAGCAGCCCAAGCACACTGGGCCCCATGCCAGGGTATGTAATAGCCTTGCACAGCACCAGTTGAAGCTCCAAGCTGGATAAAAGGCAGCTTTTTCTGGGTTTGTTAAATATTCCTTTAAAAAAAATAAAAAAGGTTTGTGTACAGAAGTAGCAAATTAATTCAGCCCTATCAGAAAGTAGGTCAGTGACTGACCTCCCGATAGCATGAGGCAGCAGTTTCAAGCAGAAGTGACAGCTCAGCAGCGCGGACCCTCCACGTCTCCAGGAAACTTGTTTTGACAAATGTAAACACATTATATCCTGTATTCCTCTCGCTTATTTATTTATTTATTTAAATTTTTTTTTGCTGCTGCTGCATTAGAAACCACAAGCTGTCATTCTCCATCCCCTTTCTTCACCCTTTCTGGTCCCCAAAGGGAAATGCCTTGTATCATAGCTAATAATTTTTGCAGGACTGCGTAATGAGTAAGGCGTTCCAGCAGGGTTGGTGGTTTTTTATGACACACGAAGTTGGGCACTGTAAACCAGACTTGACTAAAATCCAAACCAAAGTCTTTCCAATGGTGAGGGAAGTCAGTGGGAAGACAAGAACTGGATTAATTTAGGATCCTTCTGTACTAGTTTTGCTTTTCTTTGTGCTGAATGAAATTTTTGCATATACCCACATGCCTCTTCAATGTTTACGTTGCCAGTGTTGGTGTCCACATTGCTGAACGGACAGAACTTTGAACATGTCTCCACTGCAGCCCAGCAACTCCTGAAACTGGGATGTTTTTGTAATTTTGGGTGAAGTAGCAAAGTGTATATAAATGGGGTTGTGGCTCCTTGAATACCCCATAAAGAATAATTGCCTCAGAAGACATGGGAATATGTTCATCTTTTCATTGAGTTGTCACTATCAGCAGGTATTAAAGGTGGAGTGTACACTACTACTTAACTGTTTTGACTTGTACCTTTCCTGCAGTGATTTCTCCTGCGGAAATCACCGTGGATCAAAAGATCATGCAGGGTTTTCAACTGTCTCCTTCTCCTGACTTGTAACCAGGTTGCACAGACAAGATACTGCCGTGTGGAATAGATAGATGAGGATTTCAGACTGTATTAGCCAACATGGCTCAATTGAAGCCATTTTGCTAAAGATCTCATAAAACTTGACATGATTTTCTTCATTACCTAGTTATCTTTCTGACCTGAGGTGACTCAAAAATACCCAGAGAATACTATGGGTATTTTATGGATGATGTACAAAGAACGATTTTTTCCATGTGATAGATAAACCTTCAGAGCCCTTTAGCTGTACCTTGCCATTAACTGAATTTTCAAGTTCGTTTGCTTAGAAGTAGTACAGTACAGTAAAACTTGGATGACATTGTCTCATCTAGAAGTAGGGATTTGATTTGGGAGGATGGAAATATATTTGTTAAAAACGAAATGCTTCTGGCTTTAGTAAAGGTTTGATCTGAATAAATCCAAATCAAGCAAGAAGTCATATGGATTTATGTAACAAAACTAGCTTTGAGAAACTGGGGAAGAAGAAAGTCCTGTTTCATCAAATTACATGTTTCTGTGCTATAGATAATGTTGGCATTGATTGTTACATACCATGCAATGGATGTCATGCTAAGAAAGTAGTGGAAAATATACTAGTGTATACAATTAAAAAAGAAAGGCAAAGGAGAGGAGTGCCCATGTACATGTATGTGAGTACACTTGGTGGGGGGGGCAGGCAGTTCCCAGTCTGCCTCCTGAGGGATCTTTGCATGACACGGATGCTGGCTTTCAAATCATTACACTCTCCACAGAGCCACCAAGTTTCCTGTGCTTGAAAGGACTGGAAGTGCAAGGAAGTGCTCCTGGTGAAGACAAAGATCTAATGGTTTTTCCCACTGTTTCATGCTTGCAGAGATACTGTTTCCCTTTGCTACCTCCTGCACTGGGGATAGAGTCAGGAAGGAAACAGCATCTTTAGACTTCTAAGATCACATCCAACCTTTAACCCAGGACTGCCAAGTCCACCCCAAAACCATGTCCCTAAGCACCATATCTACACATCTTTTAGATGTGTACGTCTAAAAGACCTACAGTATTCCAATACTGAAATCTTTTTAGTTCAAGGCAATTTGAGCATCTCCTAAGGTTTAAGAACTGGAAGCACTTTTAAAGTGCCCACACTCACACAAATGGAGAGCTGGGAGGTTTCCTCCCACCCCCAAATGCTCATAGGAGATCCTGCCAGGTTGGCCAGTTAAGCTATTTCCCCGTTCTTGTGGATGGGAAAGCTCTGTGTAACAGAGGTGACATGGTGACCTTTGCAGTGAGGTGAAGACAGGCATAGAACAGAGACAGGAAGATTGCCCATGGTGTAGGCAGTCACTGGTGTCACTTGCCTTTGGGCTAGTGTCCTGTCTCACTTGTTGGAAAAACAATTCCCATGGAATAAGAAAGGTGAAATCCTCCTTTTTTTTAATTTCTAGCCATGGGAGTTTGTTTCACAGTCTGCATCCCATGCAAGCAGTGACTATCAATGCATATTTAGTATATATATTCAATACATGAATTTACCCCTTCAGCTGTGTGCATGCATCATCGAAGAGCAGGACACCTTCCTATGTTCCCTTTTGCTTTCTTCTGATGCCCTGCACACAGCAGTTTTGAGGGAGTGTGGCTGCAGGATCAGCCAAGACTCTGCCATCCTCCCCATGATGAACCTGGAGGGCAGAGCAGCGTGGTGTGATGCAGAGAAGCCATGGGAGATCCTGGGTCTGCATTTCCCCAGTGCTGAACCTTCCTGCACTGGCCCTGTGTTGGGTAGAGCAAGCTCAAACTCACACAAGGGATTTGGCAAGAAGGGCTCTTCTGCTTGGGGGTGGTTTCTTCACATTCACAAGTCGAATCCCAGAAACAAACAAACAAAACCAAACAAAAAATGCTTCCGAAAAAACCCCAGTCCCACTTTTTTCCTCATAGTATTCTTAAATAGATTAGTGGCTTGAATATATTGGGCTTTTTCCATCCCAAATTAAGATCTCAGGGAATTTGTTTGTTCCTTTCTCTACAGCAAAGTAAAAAGGTATAGGAGGAATCATATTTTGGCAGTTGAGATAACTTACAGTAAAACTTAAGATTTTGTTTGTTTTCTTCCAAAGTGGAGGAGAATTGTTTTTACCTTCTAGGTAACTTGTCAGCTGAAGTTTTTGACTTAATAGTTAAATCATCTTTATTTCAATGCTGTTCACTCTTTGACTGAATCCAGTGAAATAATGCATTTAATGTGATGCATTGAAAATATTTCTAAATTTTTGTTACTTGGGGGAGGAAGGTAGGAGTTGCCCCTTTGGTGCTTTTCTGAATGTACAGCAATCTACACTGATTAAGCATGGATGATTTCATTTCAGTCAACAGCACAAGGCAACGTCCAGTCCATCCTGACTATAACAATGTAAATGTCCTTTGCTTTCCTTAGATCTGTCTGAGAGTATGTCATCTATCAGAGTAGCATCTCAGATGGTGAAGAAATTCTATACAGGGTGTGTGAAGTGGGAGCAAGTGAAGAGTCTGTATGAAATTTCATCCCTCCTTAATGTTTTGCGGGAGCTCTTTTTGGTTGAAGTAACATGCTGTGAATTTTGTAGAGAAACTGGGTGGGTCATTCTTGCACTGATGCAGGCATAGGGCAGGTTCTACAAAGGTAAAATGTTGCCTCTCCTCAGGACTTTGGAACCTCAAAGCATCTCTACTTTGTGCAAGTGTTAAGGGCGGGGGGAAAGAAAATTAATTCCTTGTATTGCCAAGCTAATTTCATGAATGAATTTACTCTGCATTCCTGTGTGGTCTGTGCTCTGAGGTTTGGTGATCTTAGGGAGAGCTACTGAAGCACTGGATGTCCAGGTCACTGGTGCACAATGTGAAGCAGTGGCTTTTAAGGGTTCCTCATGAAGCCTACTTGGCAGGTGCTGTGAGTGCTCATTTTGCTTGGCTTTGTTTCTTTCCCTGGATTTAGGCTAGTTTGGGGTTAATTTTTCAAGTTTGGATCACCACTGAAACCCTGCTCACCTCAGCTGGCAACAACTTTGTGTCCATTACTGATTCCAGAGGGTAAACTAGATAGATTATTTGTCCTGCCCTGAGGAAGAAGAAAGGAGTTAAATTTAAGAGCTGCCACTGGTGGGCATAGGCTAACACCTTGAGTACATAGAAATCAATTTGGACCTTGTCTGATGAATGCCACTGCTGGAGTTCTTTCTTTTCCATATAGAGCTACGTATGAAAACTAAATGCGTTCACTTAAGATAACATCGTGTGACAGCTGAGAACAATTAAAACTCTTTACTTATAGCTATATTTTTTCCCTTCCTTTCTACAGCAGGAGGGTGGTGTCTGCAGCTCTAAGGAGTTGATACAGGCTATTTGGCACTGCTTTGATCTTATCTAGAACAAGTATCCTGCAAGGTTATTTATTTTACAGCCTTTTCTTCTAGTTTTGCACAACACACAGATCTTGGGAGCTGGGAAAGGATTTTTTTTTACTAGAGTCTTTTTGGCAATAAACACATGCCTAACTGTAAGAGAAAAACTTTCACAACCAAGCTTGTTTTGCGAAGCCCAAACATTTGTGAAGCTTACAAACCCTCAAACTTTGCATAATGTGCCCATCCCTGGTCTCAAACATGAAGTGGCAGAAGAGGGAAGTGTTACTTTTTTTAACCAACAACTTATGACTGTGTCAACACATGACAATTTGTCAAAGCTTGCTGTAGCGGTACTGTAAATTAATTTTTAGCATCACTTGTGAGTGGTAAACACTTTGTGCAGTGTGAACAGCTCCTAGTACAGTGTGAGTTGTCAGCAGCTTGTGAGCTACCCTAAAAAAAAAAGGGCACAGAGGGAAGGATGCAAGCTCATTTACTAGTACAAAATGGATCTGAGTCTGCAAAAATTCAACATGTGGTGGTATGTCAACTCAACCGTGAAAACTTGTTTTTTCCATTAATAATAATCACCTGCAAGGCTGGGAAATCACAACTTTCCATTCTGTGCCCCAAGCAGTGCCTGATGGCAAGCAGCTTTCTCAGGCTCATGACTTGGTGAAGTAGAGCCCCCTCTTTGCTCTTGGGTTTTGCCTTTGCTTGCTTGCTTTAAAAGCAGAACATCCTGCAAATACGAGTATGCTCTTTTGCTGAGAAGTCTCAAATCAACCACGTAAAATGCCTGGAAAAAAATTAATAAGACAACCCAAAGAGAAATGGTGGGTGCTGAGTGCTCTCTCCTCCTCACCTGTCCCCTTGCCGTTTCTCCTTGCCTATCCCAGCTGCTGTGGTGGAGCTGGGAGTGATGGTTCATACAATAGGAGTTGACATGATGGAAGAAAATTATTTGGTGCAAAAAGACAGGGAATATGTATTGTAGAAAACAACTTTTCAGATACAAACGTATTTTAGCCTGTCACTTTAGCAGAACAAGCAGTAATAACCTCCCAACCTAACAATGACTGTTAAGTTGAATGTTAATTCGCTCAGTCGTTGAATTGCTAACATGTCTACAATTTACAAGTGAACACCCACTCAAGAGAGAGAAAATAGAAGTTGGTGCCTGGAATTCCTGGCCTTACTGAAATCACCTACATTTTTTTGGCACTAATTCATCTTGCATTTCCTGCAAATGTTTTAAGTAGAACTAGATGAGAAAAACAGCTGGGCGCGTTTGTTTGCTGCTTTGATGCGCTCAGTGCGGGTTTTTTTCTCAGGCACAGCTTCTCCTGGCTTATACACCATAGGCTGGCTTTGGCTGCACCCTGGGGCTTGTTCCTGTGAGCAGGCAGCGCATGTGAAGCTTGGCATGAGAACTACTGAGACCTGCTAAAGCTAGTTTTAACCTGGTCTTATTTTTAAAGAGAAAGATTACTTTATTTGTGTATTTGCTCATAAAGAATTTTGTTTATATTTCCTTTTCTAGATACAACTGTAAGTGCTGCCTGTATGAAAGAGCTGAGCCACACCATCCAGTAAACTGTCTAGAGCAGCAGTTGGCTTGCTTGGAAATCACTTCCAGGACTGCATTGTGAGTGTTTTTACAAAAGCATCATCAAATGGTTTCTTCAGTTTTGGGGTGGTTTTGAGATGTTTTGGTTGTTTCTTACGATTTCACAGTTTTATTCTAACACTAGCAATGCATGTAGGAGCTGGAGCACCCCCATATCTGCACAGCATAAAGCTAAAGCCCTTTCAAGGCTTTTTGCTATCTTGCTCTAGAACGCCCCAGCATAGTACCTAAACGCTTCTGAGAACAGGCAGCTACACAGAAGCCTAGAAAGAAATTTGACCAAGTACATGGTGATCTATTTTGTCATTAACTCTATCACATACAAGTGTTCATTCCAGCCTTTTAGCTACGCTGATGTAGCCTTGCTAGAGCAAATGCTTTGTGGAAGTTTTCATAAATTGTGATCTGCCTAACTCAGTTTGGAATGATCCATGAATAGTTGCCCTGTCTGAGCCAAAACACTGCTTTGTCCCTTTGGCCATGCACAGGGCATAGCTAGGCAACCTCAGTAGGCTGTGAATGGAGGGGAATTTGGTCAGCTGTATCTGTTTCTGTGATCATGGAATCATAGAATATCCTGAGTTGAAAGGGACCCACAACGATTTTTGAGAGCATCCTAGTAATGAGTGAGTCTTAATGAAAAGGGCCGTATTTCAGTTTACAAGCCAATTGCATTGTATATAGTATTGAGAATGTGTTTGCATTTAGAATTAATAACATCATCCTAGAAAACTTTGAGATTTACACCAAAAAACCCTTATTATGCTATTCATACAGTTCATTCTGAAAGCATAATCCATTCAGAGATGTTTGTGACCTAAAATTTTGTACCTTTTATTTCTTTTTATATTGCCTTCATTTTCCTGTTGCTTCAGGTTATGAGAAGTACGGTATGAGAAATGTTTATGACATAAGTGTATTTCCCTTGAAATGGCCTCTGATAAAATGGTTGCTTGAGAGAATAGTGGTGGGAGAGTTGATGACTTAGAGTTCAAATCACTTAGTTACACATATTTATTATACAGACTGTTCACATTCCTCAGCACCTTGCAGAATATTCCCCACAGGTGAAATTTGCTGTACATATACTAGGTATAAAAAAAATATATTTTTAAATGTTAATCCTGTCACCTAGTCCTTCAAACACAGCAGTTGAGTTAGTTTTTTTGCTGTATGTTTCTTTTTTGTGAATCTTTGTACAGTCAATTGACACATCTGGATCACTCTCTATTAGGTGAGATTTTACTGGACAGGAATCTTTGGCTTGGCTCTGCCTGCAGTTATCTGCCAGATACAGTAACTGCTGTTTTGTTCTTGTTCAGTGCCTGCTGGACCCATGAGGTGCTCAGCCCAGTTCTGCATGGTGAAGTTGAATGAGATGAAAAAAGGACTGTTTACTGTCAGTGATGGGACATCTCAGCTATGGCAAATGTTCAGAGAATCAGTGAGGGAATTGTTTGGGGGAAATTAGGACTTCAAAAAGTCTGAAGTCAAATGGTTTTCCAATTAGAAATTTAAAACAAGGCCTAATGTTTGTTTTCAGCAGCCTGTAAATGATTCATCTGCATCTGGAACTTAAATCCTGACCTAAGCCACCATTGCTTTAATGGAATCATAAAATCATTAAGACTCATACAAGCAGAGTTGTTTAGGTTGAAAAGTACCTTCAATATCATCAAGTCCAACTGCTAACCCAGCCCTGGCAAGTCCACCACAAAACCATGTCCCTAAGTGCCACATCTACATGGCTTTTAAATACCTCCAGGAAGGGAGACCCAACCACTTCCCCTGGGCAGCCTGTTCAATGCCTGACAATCCTTTCTGTGAAGAAATTTTTCCTAATGTCCAGTGTAAATCTCTCCTGGAGCAACTTGAGGCTGCTTCCTCTGATCTTGTCACTTGGAAGAAGAGACCAACCCCCACTTGGCTACAGCCTCCTTTCAGGCAGTTGTAGAAAGCAGTGAAGTCCTCCCTGACCCTCCTTTTCTCCAGGCTAAACAACCCAGCTCCCTCAGCTGCTCCTCATGAATTTACCCCTTCAGCTGTGTGCATGCATCATCAAGGAGCAGGATACTTTTATATGTTCCCTTTTGCTTTTGAAATCTTGGTGATGGCTTGCTGGGATGAATGCCATCTTTATGGCTTTCTTCTGATGCCCTGCACACAGCAGTTTTGAGGGAGTGTGGCTGCAGGATCAGCCAAGACTCTGCCATCCTCTCCATGATGAACCTGGAGGGCAGAGCAGCGTGGTGTGATGCAGAGAGGCCATGGGAGATCCTGGGTCTGCATTTCCCCAGTGCTGAACCTTCCTGCACTGGTCCTGTGTTGGGTAGAGCAAGCTCAAACTCACACAAGGGATTTGGCAAGAAGGGCTCTTCTGGTTTCTTCACACTCACAAGTCGAATCCAGAAACAAACAAACAAAACCAAACAAAAAATGCTTCAGAAAAAACCCACCTTTTCCCTCACAGTCTTCTTAAATAGATTAATGGCTCGAATATCTTGGGCTTTTTCCTGTGCTCCAGACTTCTCACCAGTTTCATTGCCCTTCTCTGGACACTCTCCAGCACCTCAATGTCCTTCTCCTAGTGAGGAGCCCAAACCCGAACTCAGGATTTGAGGTGTGGCCTCACCAGTGCAGAGTACAGATGGATGATTGCTGCCTTAGTCCTGTTGGCCACACTTAGAGCATGGGAAGCAGGAGCCTGGCTCCTCTGGGGGCGATGAGCCCTCCTGGTCCTTTCTCACAGGGCTCTGCTGCACCTGTTCATGGCAGACCCCGCTGTCACTTGTCCCCAGGCTGATGCCACCACAGAGTTGCCCATAAAGCCCTGAGGCTGTTTCAAGGAGAGCAGTTTCTCTTTCACTGTTGGGAATGGATTTTCATCCAGTTTATGACATTTTTTTGCATTTCTCTGGCACCAGGAGCTGGAGCTGTGCATTCATTTAATTTACCCCAGGGTAGTTGCTACTGATTTGGTTCAAACCTGGTGTTGCAGCATGCATGCTACTGAGGCAATCTCAGTCACACCAATTCCTTGAAGGATTGACTATTCCAGTGTGGTTTTCTGCCTCATGTCCTTCCAGTTTAACTGTATTAGTCTGTTTAATGGTGCCAGAAGGCCACATATTTGCACTCTGTGAAGCTTCAAACAGTAGATGCATGCTTTTAAATGGTTAAATAAACGTTAATTATGATTCACAAATAGTTTTTCCCCAACTATTAAGTAATATCAAACACTGAATTTTTCAGGCAGTAATTGTTTTTCCAGCTGCTGAGTGGGACCAAGTATTCAATATTTTTACAGAGTTATTTTTGCAGCTGCTTGGCTGATTTAAGCATAAAAGTCCTATGTTATTTTGTAGGGCTTGACAGCCTTGGATGCACAGTGGGCACAAAAAGCCTGTGGTGGGAGTGGAATGATTACAGTCTTCTGATGCACCTTGGTTAGCTGTGGATAGTTTGGGCTGCATCCAGATAAGCTGAAAATAGCATATTGGGCACTTTTAAAAGTTTGTGGTTTTGCAAAATTTTCTCACAAAAATGTGAAGTCTTTTTCTTTCTCACTGTGTGAGTTATTACATATGTGGAAATTAGTTATTTTTTCCTTTTCAAGATCTTGAGACATTCTGTGAGGGATTCAGCCAGTGTGAATTATTTCATGAAATAGTGGTTTGACTTGTTGCACGTCCTTGCAAACAGTATAATACCAAAGAATTTTTCTCTTAGAAGTGCGTATTATGTGCTTTACACAGAAAGATCTTAAAAAAATTTTTAATACCAATTAAACCACAGGTCATGATGATAGTGAAAGAGACATTGTTTTCACTCACCGTGACGATTGCCCTGGCAGTGAGCACATGGCTCAAGTGATTCATTAGCCAAGCCAGTAAAACATCCTAGGCAGTCTGACACTGTGGCTTACTGGTAGCTGTTCTTCAGATGATTGCTCATGTCGACATGATGCATAGCAGTGTCAGAACATTCACTTTGTAACTTACCTTTTTTGTGCATCTCTTTTCTCTGGTTTTCCCACCAGATCTGCTCTGCTGCCTCACAGCACTGAAGTTGCTCTAACTCTCTGAAGCTACGAATAAGATATCTCCTCCTAAACTGGTGGGTTTTGATGAAGCCACGGTCATGAGCACAGGATGCACAAAGGACACAAAACTGAGAGCTAGGGAGAGGATGCTAGCACTGAGCAGAAGGGAGAGAATGATGTTGGTAGGGGAGGAGACCAAACTGTGAAGGGTAAATTCTGTTTGATGTTCAGTTGTGTTGGTTTTTTAAGCCAAAACAGAAAAGAAGCAGGATCAAAAGCTTTAATAAAGCAGAAGTGTGAGTGTAATGAAACGTAGTGACTAGACAAATGAAAAAAAAAAAGTTCATTATTAAAGTCACCAAACTTAAAAATTTCAAAGCCCCAAAAGAAGAGGTGATTTGTCAGCCACTCATCTTGGACTGGGCACCCAACTGGAACTCACGGTCTGGGTTCAGTTCCCTGCCTCAGTCACAGGTTTCCTGTGTGTTCTCAGGCAACTTGCCTCCTTCATCTGCCCCATGACTGACTTCCCCATTTGTGCAGTGGAGATCACCTTCCTCATATTCATTGTGAGGACAAAGCCTATTGATGTTGCTGAAAGACATGGATGTTGCAATGGGGAGAGCCACCCTAGAGACCAAAGAGTATCCTCACAGGGGATAGTCACCCTGCTGCTCACATTTCTGTGTTAAAGAGTAAAGGAAATTATTTCCAGATCTCAAGAGAGTTGATTTTTTTCTTTCCAAGTCTTTCAGGCCTATTTTTTTGTGGAGTTTGGCTACCCTGGTGCAGCAGCAGGCATTTGGAATATTCCCTGTCTCTCACCTTTCTTCTCTCAGTCTGTCTGCTTATAGCTTTGAATCACTCCTGTCTGCTCAATACGTGCACCCAGCACAACCCAATGGGATCAAAAAAATAGCTTCTGTCACCTCCCAACTTATGTGGAGATCTCCTAACATGTAAATAATGGTTGTTTGTAAGAAAGAAACCAAAGAGTGCTTGAGGCTGGTTGGAGAGGTATCAAAAGTGACACTAGCAGCTGAGGAAGGTGGTGAGAGGCAGTGGAATGTCACACTCCCAGACTCCTGCCAAGGTATGCTCTGGCACAGTGTGGCTGCTACGTGTGCCCACATAGCCCATCACCACCATTGCCCTTCAGCCCCTCTGCTTCTCCACTCAATCCCTGATAAGCAAAAATATTCATTTGAGCAGTTTTTATATACTCTCACTCAGTGCTGATGTTAATTCTGAGTAAGGAATGAGAAATGACAAGTCACACGCCTCTTGATGTGCCTTTTTATCTCCTTTGGGTTGGTAGTTAAACTTTAAAGTGTGAGGACTTCTCAGTACACGAAAAACAATGTCTCATTCCTTCCAAGTCTGGTCAGGTCAGAGTCCCTTGCCATGAGAAAACACAGATGGTTTAAGATGTAGTGCTGTCGACACTAGTTGTCCTCTCTCTGCCTGCAGTGCTTGTCCCTTTTCCCAACTGGTGAAACTGGAAATTCAGTCTGCTTGCAGCTCTAAAAGGCTAGTGCCTGAAAATACTGCAACTGCTTAGTTGTCTATTGCTGTTTCAACCCCTTGCCCAAGCTACAAATAATGAGTTATTGAGCTAATTTAGTTTTATACAGAAGTGATGTTCATCTTGCAAATCAGGAAGGCTGTTTAACGGAGTGTAATTGACTTCAGCTGTAAGATTCAATGCACTTATCTAGGATTACAGTTCAATAAAATCTAATTGTGCTGAGAGCAACAGGAATTATAGAAACACCTGGGGATTGTTTTGTGCCTTTCCCGTGAACAAGGTGAACTGAATATCTTCTGATCCTTATGGTTTGGGTTATACTGCTGCTTGACCTGCCCACTGGTGGGAGCAGCTTAAGGTGACACCATTTGGTGTGGGGAGGTGAAGCCATGCACGTGAAATGATGAGTGGCCTTCTTCAGTGAGCTCTGTGTGAGTGATGCTCTCATTTCTTTGTGCCCAGCCAGAGTGGGGCTAGGGGAATGGGAAGTAAGCTATGTCTGGTTTCATTATGATGGTGATGGTAATAGGATCCATGAGGTGTGTGAGATTAAAAGCCCTATAACATTGCAGGCCAAGTCATTCACAGAGGACGAGGCCTGAAATCAGTTCAGTGCCTAAACATCCTTTTGTCTTGACTCACCCAGTGTAGAAATAAATAAGGGAAAACAAGTATTTATTCAGTATTTCCTCTCACTATTTACCAAGTAGGAAGCTGTGTAAAGCCAATTGCTACATGGAAACATTTGCTGGCCATTGTGTGTTGGCTTTATGACTGTGTGCTGCAATTGTAGAGAGCCTTTTTGCCCAAGTATTCAATACTGAGCTTTTCATCAGCCACTCTGAACAAATGGGAAGGCATTAGATTTAATTTTTCACTTGCAGAGCTTCAGGAAAAAGTACAGACTTTTTAGTGGGATGAGGACACTGGCACAGGTAGTGAGTAATTTGGGATGATGGTGGAGCAGACGGTCTTTGTGACACACATGAGGTGCAAACTTTGTTATTCTCTTATAGAGCGACATCCCATACATCAGTTCTTGGTCCAAACATAAGGTTGTGTAATTAGGAGCGCTTACCTAACACCATGCTTATTTTCTCCATTATTTCTCCCAGTTATTAATTATCCTCTTGCAAGCAGGGAAGGAAAAATGTACTTTCAGACTAAAGTAACAGATTTGGCTGGTTCCACTACTCTGACTTCATGAGCAATAAAATACATAATATTGCTTGCTACAGCAGATGCTGTACTAATCATTCTCTGTGTAACTGCCTACCTTTTACATCATTTTAAACAAATGCCAGGACTGTGGGGAATAATAAAACAAAATAATAACGGCAGAACAGGTAGGTTTCATCGTACAAGTTAAAAACAACAAAAAAAAGACCTCCATCTCCAAAAGCCATGAGAACTGTAGAAAGAGGCTCTTTTCTCCTGACAAAGTTAAGCTGTAATTACTGAGTGCAGAGAACATCTTTCTTACAGGAGCAAGCAGTAAGAATGGATCATGCAGGATGTCCCTGAAGGTGCTGCAGTCACATTTTAAGAGCAGAGAAGAGAGATTGAAAAGAAAATAATTTTTTTTCTAGTTTTGGAGTTGGCTTTGATTGTGGCCTGATTGCTGGTTCTTACCACCACTTTGGGTGATCGTTAACTGGAATGGTGAAAATACTGATATTAAACTTCTCTTTTCAAGTGACATGAAACTGAAGAAGAAATTAATGTCATGCCTAAGTTTTCAGTTTGAGTTGAGCTGTCAGGGAGAGCTAGATAGACATTTGAAATACAGTCTTTGGTGTTTTGGTTAACTTTATGAGGTGATAAACCCTATTTCACTTTGTTTCCCACGCCTTTATTTTTTTAATCAGGACATTCAAGAGTTGGTGCAAAATTAACTTAAAAGCAAATACGGGGGGGCGCTTCAAAATTTGTCCACTTTTGCATACATCAAAGTATTAATGTAAGCTTGTGCACGACCTGCTGGTATGCAGCAGCAGATGGCAAATGGTTTGTTAGTATTGGCAATGCTCTCATGAAGTCGAATACAATTCTTACTCTTGCTGGCTTGACAGTCCAAAGTGCTTTTCATTCCTATCCAGTTTTTTTCTGCTTTCTCTGTCTTCGTATTGCCACCCTTGGACCTTAGAATAGTAAAATGAAACTTCAAAGAGTTTATGAAAGTCACAGTCGAAAATGTGTTATCATAGGTCAGGCAGATGAAGCCAGTGCTAAATCCAGTCTCTTCTCAAATCTGGCCAAAACAATGTTTCACCTACATTTGGGGAGTGTGGCAGTCCATTTCTCTAAAATAGCTGAAGTTGATAAAAGTGTTGTTCAGAGAAATACAAGATTCCCCAAGATGTTGCAAGGTTGATGATACTCATTGGATTCTGTGCTGAGCAGAGCTAAATCTATATGCTTCTGGACATTATTTCTCAAACACAGTTGAGATTTTGTCTTGTTTAGTATTGTCATAGGTTTGTTTCATAAGTGTAGCTATGCAGTAATTTCTTACCTCAAAGAAATTGTTTGCCTGAAGACTTTTTTAAAGCAAGAATTTCATTTAAGTCCAATTCCACTCCATTCAAAAAACAGTCTTTGCAGATATGTCTGATATTAGTTTCATGCCCAACTATCTACCACATTTAAGGAAATAAAATCTAACGTCATCTTCAGCCAGTATATTGTTTCCTTTCCCCTTTTTTTGCCATTTGTTTTATCTTTTCTTCTCCTCCACAGCTTTGGACTTCGTCTGTCTTCTTGTTTTAAAATCTGCTGTTGTATTACTCTCAGTACCTAGTGTTTAGATGGGTCCTCCTTCATCTTCTCCAAAGCATACCAAGGTTCTCCTCCTCCTATCTCATGTCTTGTATTTAAGAATTAGTGGCATGATGTGTAATCCATGAGTTACTGATACATGCTGGCAGTTGTGCCACCAGCAGTGCTGGTGATAAACTCCAGCTGCTGGTGGGTGCTCAGTCTGCAACACCAGGCTGGAGTTACTGCCAGATAAAATACAAAAATTGGGCATCATATCAGCAACATGGTTCCAGTGGAGTAGTTTAGGTCTAAGGGTAAAAGCTAATATAGACATAATGTCTTGGGGTGACTGTATAATGCCTATATCCTATCACACATGGCCATTAATTTCTCACCCCTCTAGGGGCGTATGTCTAATTAAGACCATGTATACTATTGAATGTTTCCAGTACTGTCCTCTTGATCTATAAATTATTGGTGCATTTAACAGGGCTCTGCATACAGCCCCAGCTCAGACACCTGGCTGGTACCCATTGATCCTGGTCCTCCTGCCGCAGTCACCTCCTCTTCATTTACTTGCTAATGGAGTAGCCTGCTCTTTCTGTTACAGTCTCACATTGTTTCTCTAATTGGCTTCTTCTTTCATTTGTCATAAGGATTCTGCTATTCCAGGGCAGATTCCCTGGCAGAAGACTCATGGTATGGCAGTCTAACATCACCCATATCCTGGTAGTAGCAACCACCGTGCTTTGTGTCACCTTTTCTTCAGAAAACACCGCTAGAGGCAGTTGCAACCTCACTTGATCTTTCCCTGTGTAGAAGATGTGAAAATACCTAATGAATCATTTTGGGGAGGTGTGACCTGCGGGATGCAGACGCGTGGGAGTGTTTGTTTGTTGCAAGCATCAGAAGGGGAATCACTCCCTTATCCGAGTACCCATGTCAAAAGGTGGGAAATCAGCATGCTCTGAAGTTTAACTATACCTTGATTCTTTTCCTATCTGTCTCCCCCTGGAAGGTAGTTAATTTTGGAAACACACACAAAGAGGAGAAAAGCAGCATGTAAAATCCCTGGATTTCCTTTGGGGGAGAGATCCCGCAGGGGAAGGAGGGAACTCTTTTAATAATCTTTGCAGCATTTAATCCCAAGAAAGTGAAATAAAATCAGCACTTCCACTGAGAGTTGGCAGTGTATTTTTTCTGTAACAAGACCAGTTTTTAGTTTCTTTGTAGTACAGTCTGATTAAGACTCTATCAAGTTGATTGAGGAGAGCAAAATCTGGTTTTGACAGATGTTTCCCATGCTCTGAAGAATACAAACACTCCTGCAAGTTGACAGACGGCTTGTTTACATAAGAAATCTTTTTTTTTTTTTAATTAAAAAACCACCACCAACAAAAACACATAAACACAGAGCAACATTTGGATCAGTCATTCTGATCAAGGCAGTGTCGATTATTAGGCTATAAAGGGAACTGATGACTCAACTTAGGCACAGCGCTGCAGCGATCTCCGATTTTCGGTTTCATAACAGATTCTTTTCAGGAATGCTTTTCATTCATACCTGATGTTTAAATGTGTCTCTGGAAGCATGTATCACTTTGTGATGGGGACGTGAGAGACTGGTGTCAGCTCATTCCAAGTGGCTGGGCAGAATTTGGGAGGCATTCCTGTACCTTGGTAGGATGCTCGGTGGGAGGAGGATCCTCTGACACATCGCTTTGTGCACTCGTACCTGCACATCACCAGTGTTGTTACCATGGTAAGTTTTATAGATAAGTTCACATCAGTAAAATTGAAAAGCACTTTGATTCAGAAAGTGAAATGTTTTGATGAGATCCCATGCTTAGTAATTCCAGCGAGTGCGCTTGTTAAAGCGGGTGAGTCAGAAATGGAAATGCAAAGCATTTCTCTGAACGGTGGCCGGAAATTAGCTTTGAAAAATGAAACAAAGCCCCAACCGCAGTTTTATCTATTTACCTAACAATTTTAGATATGTGAAAATCCCTTTGTCTTTGGGATACATTTTGATTCCTCTCTTACAGTGCTGGTGCAATCCTTAGGCTGGATAATCAACCATGTCAGGACTATCTTGATGTGTCTGACTTTTTTGGTTTAAAGAATTGAGTGTCCTGTTAGTGGCGGCATTGCCGCCAGTCCTCCAGTGCTGCCATATTCTGTCATGGCTTGTCGTGGAAGTTAGTGGAGATATAAGTCAGGATGGGATGTTGTAATATTTGAGTTAATGTAACTCTGAGGAAGAAAAGCAGGGGAATTGAGTGGAGTCACTCAACTGCTTATTACGCAGTGCATAAGTTGTGTCTATCTATCTGTCTATCTATCTATCTATCTATCTATCTATCTATCTAACATACAGGGCTATCTGACTGTTCTGGCACAAAAAACTCCTTGGTTTGGGGCTGGCTGCTCCCCAGCTTAGCATGGAGAGGCTCCAGTGGTCACAAGCCGCTCTGTCAAGACATAGCCCTCTGTCTGCAGGGAGAGAGCAGAAGGGGCAGAGTGTTTTCATGTTAGTTGTGGTTGTCTTGCTGCAAAAAGCCTTAAAAATCAGCATATTGAGTGATAGCAACATTCTTTTCCTCATCCTGCACCTTTCTTCTCTGCTGACATCTTGATACCTCTTGCTTATCCTTGCTGGATGCTTTGGACTTGTCACTCAGCCTCAGACAGCGTAAGGACTGCTTTTCGGCAGCTGTAGTGTGGTCTGAGGCCCATCAATGTAAATCATGGTGGAGGAGGACAAAGTAATAGATGTGTTTAAGGGACTTGCAATTCCCACAGCAAGGCTGGTAAAGTAGAGCTCATTTCAAAGAGCAGGCGGTTTGGTGATTTTTCTTAATTACTGTTTACCTAAATAAATAAATAATGCATATTCATGGCTTTAACTAGAGTGAGTCGTGTTGAAATGTTTACCTCTCCTGAGGATAGTTATTAAGGGCGGGGTGTGGGGTGCAGCAATTAATAATAAAACATTTAGATGAGATTACAGAATGTTCTGATTGGAGTAGTAAATATTATGCTAGAAATAAAACAAATAAACAAAGCTGTCTTGAATTTAAAAAAAGAGAAATACTATGTTATCTGAAGAAACATGCTGAACAGAAGAAGTTTAGGTGAAGGGACCATGCCCTTGGAGCTCTTCAATATCACAGGGAGGCTTCTTCAGTCTAAAAAGCATGCCTGTGGAAGAAAGCCCCTCATTTCCAGTCTGGAAAAAAAATGATACAAATATTGGCATTCCACACAGATTAGTGTGGCAGATATAACACCTGTCAGCACCACTTTGAGGCTGGGGTCCATTGATTCTTTAACCATGCAACCGAGAGTATTTCACCTGCTTATATCAGTAGTAAATAAAACCTTCATTTGCATTGTGAACCTCCTCCCTCCTCATTTTGCACATTGCTTTGAATGAAATTCTTTACTCAGCTGAGAGTTTGAAATTTGGACTCATCCTTTCATATCTTTTGGCTGTGGTTCCTTATCTGGTTAATCAGATCAAAGAGAGCCAGTGATGTGTTCAAAAATTCTTGTGACAGCTGTGTACCATTAGGCTGAATGATTAAAAAAACCCCATAATTGTAGTTTAGCGCAGTAAATACAGATTGGTCTTTCAGTTTAACATACGGTAGCAGACAAACTTTGACAAAAGACCTGCTGCTTTAACCCCATGCAGACAAAGCTGATTTGCCCCCAGCTCCACCTGCCTTCTGCTGTTTTGGGCCAGCAGAGGAGTGTGATCGAGCAATGGGTGTATCTGTCCTGTTGCACTAGGTTGGGGATGAAAAAGAAAACAGAGGATGGGAAGAAAGTAGGTAGGGAGCACCAAAGTAGCCTCAAAGCTCCTTTTGCAGCTGGGGTGGGCTCTCTTCTCATCGAGCTGTCCCTTTGCAAGCTGCTGTCCTTTCTGGGCCATTTCCTACTTTGGGCATCTTTTGGGGATGAAGGCTTCCAGACCCCCTGATCTAGACCAAATTGGTCCCTTCTACAGTAGCTCCACAAGTGCTGGGATGCTCGCTAGCACCTAGCACACCCGGCGTGCTGCTGGCTCCTGGACTGCCTCTCATCTAGAAACCGAAAAGCAGCTTCTCTTTGGCTGGAAGTGCGGTCTGACTATTAGCTGTGGTGGAGTTCTTTGCTTTGTCAATCACTAGTGCAAGTCCCTGGCTGTTCTCCGAGAGCAAGATGTCGAGGAACAAGCGCTGGCGGATGGGCTGTCTTGTTTCCAGCACAGGTGGAGGGAATGTCTCATTGGCTTTGGTCCTTGTGAGGCATCTCCAGAGCTGTTTTTCCCTAGCTGATAAATTTCCCTCAACCACATTTTGTTTCACACTGCTATGGATAAACCTTTTCCCTGACCCATCTGCCTGCTTTGCAGGGTCCTGTGTCTGTATCCCAGAAGATGAGAGTGCCAATGGTGGCACAAAGTATCTGGTTGGTCCATCTTACCTGTAGCAGAGGGGTGTGGTTTTATAAACATGGTGCATTTTCCCCACTGGAAGAATCATTCTGGGCTACAGACAAGATTTCTGTGGAGCAGAAATACCCATTTCCATCTTCACCTTTTTTTTCCTAAGGGTTTCTGGGAGTTCCAGCTGCACGCCTTCTGGCAAAGCCAGAGGCAGCAAGGCAGCCAGAGTCTCGCAGGTTGAGAACATGTTGCACACACGGAATGCACAGCACAGTAAACCTGGTATCAGCTTGCAACTAATTATCTCTGTATAAAAATTCCCCTGCTCGCCGTTGTGCCGTTAGAGGCTCACTGGTAAGATTTATGACTCTGGCTAAAATGAAGTACCATTTCCTTTTTCTCAGCATTACTGTGCGTGGCCTCTCTGGCTTTTCTTGTTAAAAAGACCTGAGTTCACCCAAGGGGGAACATACTTTTGAACCTCTTTCCCATCACCATTCTGCCTTTCTCTTTTTACATTTTTAACAACCACTGAAGATTACCTACAAAACAATTTCAGGTCTTTTGACTTTCCCCTGCTTGGAGTGAGAGTGGAGACAGAGAAGCAAAGAGGCAGCTCCTTCACGGGAGATGCAGCCTTTGCCCACTTTCAACCCTACCACAGTTTGCACCAGCAAGATGTGTACATCCATCAACATGGGCTCCCTCTTCATAGTTTGGTGAGCAGCTATTGCATCCAGGATTTATGTGAGCTAAAGGATAATTTCCTCACTTCATGCTGTAAAGTGGGGGACCAGCTGTACAGCTGGAGAAAAAACTTTCTCCTGCCCTTATGTTGCACATGTATGTGCTCATTTCATGGGATGATCAAAATGAGACCACTCACTGAACTTTCTGAACGTACAAATATATGGCTGACTTCATCCTAAATCACCTTAAAATTAGTTTGTGTGACACTGTAAGACAGCTGGGGTTTTTTTCTGAGTACAGAGGGAAAAAAGGGAGCAATGCTGAGCTGCTGCCATCTCTTCCCAGTTGCAGTTAGACGTAGTTATTTTTGTATTAGAGCTTGGAGGAAAACCGGTAGAGATGCCAGATAAACCTTCCCAAAACAAACATTTGTGTTAATACTTAAATATTGTTCATCTTTCACAGCATTTACTTATCTGTTTCCCACATGCTGAACCTTATGGGAAGTTTTTGTGGTTGACTGTGGCCTGTTCTTTCATTCTGTATGTTAACTGTTTTCTCAATTTGCAATTTTTAAAAGAAATCAGTAGTAAAAGTCTGACTGTGATAATCATTCAATATGGGAGCGTCTTTTTGGCATGGCTGGGGTGTGTTTTTGTGGGTCATGTGTGGTAGGTCAGGAATACTGGAGCATTAATCCAGTGATCACGATGACCTGGGAAGCATTCTTATCCGAGAGAACCAGCGCTGCTAGTCCAGTATCATCTTCCAGCATGCCAGACTAAGGGACAGCAGTTTCATCCTCATCACTGAACCATCTCGTTTTCTCCTGCTTGCATGTGTGTTAACCATAATTTCCAGCCCTTAAGGGGAAATAAGCTAGGTATCTGAATTTTCATCAGATCTGACACAAAGTATTAGGCTGTGGCTTTTGCTCTCTATTGGTTTTACTGCATAGAACATAAATATTCAACTCATGTCATCTGATAAGGTTGCTGGGGAGGGGGTTTTTCTCTCAGAATATATTAACTTTCCTTTCACACCTAGCCATTCTTTCATGAGTCATAACCCCAAGATACAATATTTTCGATGGTGGCTTTAAGTCAAGTATATTCCAATGAGAAAATCATTCAGGTTTTACATAAAATGATTTACAAGTTCCTGTGGCAATACTCTTGAAATACAGCCTTTATGACTTCTCCTGGCCCTGCCTGGTTGATGTGTCACAGACCTACCTGCAACCAGAGGACAAAGATGGGTAGAAAATTCTCCCTATGCACATTCCCCAGCTCTTCTGAAGGTTTGAAGGTTTTCTGTTTAAGCCTGGTTGGTTTTGCTAATTGTAGCTCCAGAAAATCCAGTTTGCAGACTCCAGAGCATTCCAGGGCAGCAGCAGCTGCCTTCCCCTGCAGCCAGTCAGCCAGCAATGGTTGTCTTGAAGGTTGTCCTGGTGAGTTCAGTCATAGTTTCTACCTAGGGTGTTTCCTCACATCATTTTGCCATTATCTGAGGGAATAGTTCAATCTTATGTCCTCTAACTGTTGACACAGCTCACCCAGATAGGGACACACTGCAGAGCTGGTCCTCACAGCCCTGAGATGGGTGGGTACCTCCCTATTTGTGGTCCACCCCTCCTTGGTTGTGTTGGTTTTCTGCATCCCACCTCTGGGCACTGGGGAGGAAGCTGCTGCCCTTCTGACTCCTGTTTTGGCTGCCCCTAGTAAAACAGTGCACGTGGGAACAAGCAGGAGTGATGGATGAGCATGTTCTTTCCCCTTGGAAGAACTACACAGGTTATTATGAGGAAATGAGGTG
Source organism: Sturnus vulgaris (assembly GCF_052056855.1). Taxonomy (NCBI): domain Eukaryota; kingdom Metazoa; phylum Chordata; class Aves; order Passeriformes; family Sturnidae; genus Sturnus; species Sturnus vulgaris. Next base: position 78,950,641 of record NC_142245.1, read on the forward strand.
CACTGAGGGTGAAGCAGACCATGTCTCTTTTGTGACACAGGTATCGATATCATCTTGGGTTTAATTTACAGATTTCAGGGGGAGACCATGCATTAGATGTCAGGAGCACTGCAAATGCCTTCTCAGCCTCAGGCGACCCTTCAAGCTGCAAGTGTTCCAATGAAGCTATTTCAACCAGAAAGAAATTACACACAAAACGTAAGGAAAACACATTTGCTGATCTGTGATGCTATTGCATGTAACAAAGCGGGATCCTTGACTTCACTGGGATCAATTTCTGCACATATTTGTGTGAGTAGCATCATTGCACTCCACCAAGTGAGGCACTGCTTCAGAAAACACCAGCTCTTTGCACACCTGTTTGCACACCTGTGGTCATCTCTCCCAGCTTGCAGGTGCTCAGCATTCCTTAAATATTCTTTCCTCCAGTCCGTATCTGAGAGAAGCTCACCAACTTGGCTCCTTGTGTGGGTCATTTTACTTAGCCCTCATTTTACCCACCTATGCTGAACATCAGGATAAACAACCCACTGTGTATTTGCTACATTTGTGTATTTGTTGCTCACTTCCCTCATGGCCCACCCAGCATCTCCGGTTTTCTTGAGCACAACTACATGATTTTCTGTGTCTAAAATGTCTTTGATGGTAAGTGGAGTAATACCCAGGTGCATTCATCATGCCCTTCTCAATTCACCTTTCTTGGTTGGTTTGTTGCAAACAGAAGAACTTGCCAGTTTTCCTCCTCTTAAGCATTAAAGCCATATTAAAAACAAAACCTCTCCTTTGAACACTCTCTCTGTATAACAGAAATCCAAAATGGAAGGTGTTTTATTGAAGCAAATGGTTTTTCAACTCCATGCATTCTTCTGCCAGTTAGAGTGTCTGGTGTGTCTTGCTTTACATTTGCATTCCTCAGTGCTAATTTCAGCTGCCAGGCAGTACTGGAAGCCATCAGAAAAGGGGAGAAAAAAGGTAACCTGGTTCAAAAATGTACAAGAGGTTTTTTAATAATGTAAGTTTTTTAAAAAAACAAACAGTTTTACAAAGTCCACTTGGAAGTATTGTTATTTTTCTAGATTTCTTTGCCAGCTGTTAAGGCGGATGCTTCTTTCTAGAGTAAATATAAGGTTTTTATCACACCCTCCAAGACTGCAGGAGCTGGGTCTTTAAGCTGGCGTAGGACAGTGATTTTATGGCCTCTCATGACCCTGTTAACTGATGGCCCACATGTGCAGGTCTGTCTTGAGAGGTGAGACCTTGGAGCATAGTACATCTTACCCTGCCTAAGATGCATCTCTTCCCAATGCTGCAAACCTGGCTGATCAGCCTGTTAACCTGCTGAAATTCCTCTTCAGTAGGTGCACCGATGGCTCTTCATATTAACTCTGCTTTTATGTATTCCTGTAAGTTTGCAGCTGTAGTAACAGCTTTGCTTTTAATAATTTGCCTGTTTCAGGAAAAGTCTTTTGTCGAGTGGAAAGCATGAAGAAGCCCTCGTGCTGAGTGTAGGCGGGGGTTAAGTTTCATTCTACCCTAAGCTGACCCCTGGATAGAGAGATTCCTGCTTTAGTCTTTTAGATCATGTGTAAAACCTGATGCTGGCTGGGTCATCCCGCATAAGGCAAGAATATCTGGGGAGCATGGGGAGGAGGTATGGAGTGAGACATTTGCAGAAGGGAATGAAATGTTTGGGATGCAGCCTCATGCTCTCTACAGCAGTGAACATCAATCAGACTTTCTCAGAAAAGCTTCAGTGGTGCTGAAAGTCTTCTTTTCCCCTCCCCGCTCGCTTTTTTTTTTCCTTGTTTCTCTATTCCCAACTTCTGTTTGTTCTCTTTTTCTTCTGATACACTGTGGCATGTGCACTTTTTGCTCAGGAAACTAACTTATCATTGAAAACATAGAGACTTCCCTGGTTTTAGTCCTTTGGCCATTGAGTAAGCCACAGTTATTTTTGTTCTACCGATGATTTATGACTGAACAGATTTAGAGTTTATATTTTTAGGTTTATAGACAATTTAGTTAATGTATATTTGTGACCATAAATATTTGGTACTCTTACAGTCTGTCAATGAATGTTATGCCCAGTTGGAGAAAACTGTATAAACTAAAGAGACACAAGCATTGTATTCCTAGCACAGCCTCATGATTCTTTTCAAGTACCTAATTAGGTAATCCATAAAGGTAGCAAGAGTTTGAGCATCTGTTGGTAAACCATCTAATAGGGTGCCATCCAGAGGAAATAACCTGCTTTTCATAAGTGAACCAATTCTCCACAAGACTTGGAGTAAAATGCAGTAGGATCATTGCAGAAATGCTCAGAAAACATTGAACTTTTTTTACCAGGAACAGCATGCTTAGAAAAATAACCATCTCTCTCATTTGCATTGTGTTTTGGGGGTTTTTTTCCCACACTTTTTTCTGGAGTCATAAATAGGCATAGCAGACATCTCTTGAGAAACCAGATTTGTTACTAAAGAGTTAATTTTGCAAGGTTTTTTAAAAGATAAGAGTAATTTTTTTAAAAAATCTAAACTTTAGGGGGTTCTTTTTCTCTTCCTCACCTCTCTCTTTATCTAGCTTTAGTTTGTGTTAATTTTGCAGACACAGCCTTTGCAGTGATCCTGTGAAGACAGATACATGCCACTGCTTGTACTGCTGCTGTCCCCTTCTGTTCAAAAGAAAACCATCTTCCTTTCCACTCCCCGTTGCCAAGTTCACTCAAGTAAATAGTAGTTAAGCATTCCAATGTATTTTCCAGGAAAACAGTGAAGTGTTGGGCACTGGCAACTCAAAAACCTCAACTTGAGAACCCCTGTAGCTTAAAGCTAATTACTTCTCCTTCCACAAGTATTTCCTCCCCAACTACTTCAGAGTGTGACTGCTTCCTTGATAGATGGGGGAAGCCTTTTCCGGAGTCTGGGATTGGGATTGTGCACACTGTGGGATCTGGGCTGTGTGCTGATGCTGGGACTTGGCTGTTGGGGGTTCCACCCCCCCACCTCCAGCCCCCTGGTCCCAGCCCTGCTCTCACCAGCCTTCCCCATCCCAGAGTGCCTCCCCTCCAGGGACTGAGCCCAGAGCCCCTTGCACAGAGGTGGCAGCACAGTGAATTTTCTGTGGGCAGATGAACATTTCATTCTCTCTCCAGTCTTCTTTTGACATGGACTGGCGTGACAGGTGGCTTTGCTTCAGGGTGGCTGCAGGATTATGGCACACATCACATCAACCCAGGGATACCAAATTACACTGATGGTGTTTCTTCTCTGAAGCTCCCCCGAGTAAAGGAGAAACAAAGGAGCACATTTTGTGTTCCTTTAAATTCCTTGATAAAATCAATGCAAAGCTTTGACAAAAGCCAGTGTTAATTATTATTTAAAGCCTACTAGATAAATTTGCTGGGTTTTTTATAACTCCTTTCTGGTGTGATGTGCAGTTTCATAGAACCACAGGGTGATTTAGGTTGTGCTTTAAAGCTAATCTGGTTCCAACCCATCTGCCATGGGCAGGGACAGCTATCACCAGACCAGGTTGCTCAAAGCCCCATCCAGCCTTGGCCTAGAACACTTCCAGGCATGGAGCATCTTCAGCTTCTCTATGCAACCTACCCCAGTTCCTCACCACCGTAGCAGTAAAGAATTCCTTAGTATATATATGTAACAATGCACATACCTTTAGTGTGATCTGGTAGAATAGATACAGAAATGTTCATTTATCTGTTTGGTAATTCTTTTCAGGGTCCTCATGCTATACAAATGAAAGGAAAACATGGTCTTTGTAGGAAGTTACCTACAGCTTAAAGCTTTGAGGAAGTGTGAAATGGACATAAAGTAATTGTGATGTTTGTCGTAAAGACCTTTTATATTTGAGAAAAAAAGATGCCCCAGTGTGTTTTTTAGAATCAGAAGGAAAACAACAAAGAGGCGTTTGTGAAGATTCAGTGCTTGATTTTTTTAACTCTTTCCTTTATTTTATTTTATTTTAGGTTACTCCAACTGAGTTGCCAGAACACTGCCCTACAGAACTTTGGAGGGTCACTTCTTAATGGATTGCTGCAGCCTCTTAATTTCTCCATTGATCCTGTTCCCTGCATCGTGAGGACATTTTAGCCAGCACAGAACCTAGAAAAGTTACATGTAAGTAATGATTCCAATTCCTTTCTATTTAAAGAAAAAACGAAAGAAAAAAGGGAAAGAAAAGATCTTGGGGAGGCAAGGTAGAGGCAGTAAATATCACACTTTAGAAAAACACTGTAAAAGCTGTAATTCAACTGCAAACATTAGGTGGTGAATAAATTGTTATTGAAGTAGTTACTTGCTTTTTTAACCTAAATAGTGATTGTCATTTTGACGGCTTTTCTAAGTGTTCTGCTACTACGGTAAACCATAGTGAGAAGTACTTAAAATAGCTCTGTTCATCCCATTGCTGTAACTACGCTTTGTTTTTCTCAGCAACGGGCTCTGTGTGTGTACACTTACCTCACTTACCTTGGTGTGCTCTGCCAAAGCTGCACATGCTCCATGTGAGCTTGGAGGCCATCATCTGCCCAACAGGACTGCAGGCACCCTTCTGTTTCCCCCATGATAAAATCCATATCCTTCTCCTTTTGGGTTCCTGGACTATTTCCCTTGGAGAAGCCCTGGTGCTACTTCATCCTTCAGCCTGCTGCCCCAAAAGGCTCTGTAAGCATCAGAAGTATCTTCATTGCTACCTCCAGGTGGAATTAAGTGCTCCACCTGACTGTGGGCAGTGTAGAGAAAGTTGTGCATAGATCTACTAGGGACAGATTGAGGAGACTGCAGATGTCTCCCTAACTTCTCAGCTGGGTAATAGTCCCTGGTGCTTGTTGTGCTTTGGTATTTCACCCAGGATGGGGAGCAGCTTATTGTCCTGTGCATCTATTTCATCCCTGATCCCACGATGACTGAGTCTTCCTTTGAAACATTCCATAGCACAGCCTGGCATAGAATCGGTGGGGAGAAATTGGTTTGACCCTTTGCAGTTTGTCAGCAGTTCTAACCCTAATTCTGGTTTCTGAGGCAGAAGAAGCTTCTGGACCACTATAAGGATAGCATGCATGTGATGGTCTGCAGAGGGTGAGACACCCCAGAGCTGACAAGTTTGGGAAAAGGCTTGAACACAACCCAATTTCATTTATTTTTAAAACAAAACCAAAACTCTTTGTGGTTAAGAGGTTTTTATATTTGGGATGGTGCTATAGAGCATCTTGGCAAAAGGAGGTAACACAAAATTGTGGTTCACAGTGTGGCACTGTGCTTGTTACTGCCCTTGTTTGTTCACTGCAGTAACAAATGCATATGATGCAGTTTAGTCCAAACAGGTCAGTGAAGCAGACCACTCCTTACTGGTCAGTTTTTCTTGAATGCTTGCAAATACCATTTTTAATCTTGGGAACTGATCTGTAATACTACTTCTAAAAAATCTGAGTGTTTTGGAACCAAAGCATTTACATTAGAAATACACCTTTATTTGAAGTACTTTGTCTGCTTATGTGACACTAAAGGATTTTTTTAAAACAAGAAAAGTCTACTGCAAAAGGAGGATAGTGTTCTTTAATGCATATGGAAATTCAGTTTTTTAAAGAGAGGAAATTTTTTTTGCTGGTGTGATCAGCAAAAACAATGGTGAAGTCATATGCAGTGGAGAAAGTCTGGGTAGTCACAGAATTCACTGTCAAGGAGGCCTTACAAGGTGTGAGTTTGATTTTGTTTTCCAAAAAAGGGAGAGTCTTGAGGGTCTGGGATTCTCTGGTGCAGTTATTAATCAAATCTCCCTTAGCAGGAATCGTCTGACTACAGGAAATTTTTGGATCTGGCTTGAAATTTGTTTTTAGTGCTTGTCTTAAGGGAAGAAGGCTTGAAAATATGAGTTGTAACAGCTAGGCAGGCAGAAAAAACTTGTTTTTCATTAGTCCTACTTAGCACTATTCCCATGAGATTTGGAAGCCTTATTCACAATTTTTTTGCAGGCTTTTCTCATGATGTTTGAAAAGCTTATCATTAGGCATCTTGCAAATTCACTATTAAAAATAGTGAAATAGTACCAGAGGAACTAACTTCAAAAATATCATCCTTGTTGGGGGACTTGAAATAGCTGACAGAAATGGGAAAGAAAAACCCTCTCTCATTCCAAGAAGTGCATAGGAAGTTTTGTCTTGCTTTTTGTTGTGCTACAAATAATCAGGCATCTCCTTTTCAAGGGCGAACTTGAAAACCAGTGTGAGGATATAGAGTCATCATCAAATATGTGCCTTACCTTTTTTTTTTCTTTCTTCGTTCTCTTTTAACTGTGGTTATGTGCTTGAGCTATCATTTTTAAAACATGGTGTGCTCTCTAGCTCTTAGAAAACCCGTGCATCACCTCACAGGCTGTTGGCTGGGGTTGCACCCATCGTGTGGGCAGGCAGACATGAGGGCAAGCTGCCCCGTTGCTTATTTGATTTCTCAGTGTTTCCCATTGTCTGGTTGGTTTTGATGACAGACTCTGCTTGTAACAATTACCTCGTTATAGCAATTTCCATAGAAAGAAGTGGGCTTTCACTTGTTAATTAGCCTTGCTGGAAGAAGCAGTTGCACAAGGTTGACCCAGCTGTAGAAACTGCATTCTCGTTGCTTTTCCCAGGGTGCAGTGGGATAAACAAGTATGCCTTACCCCCCTTCCATTTATTATTTTGTTTCTCTAATATCACTAGGATGCTGATTGATAAAATCTCCATAGAAATAGTTCTTACTGATGTGTGAGTTCAAAGCGGAATGCCCCTTGCTTGTTCTGACAGAGCATATTGCAAAACCCTGTTATGGAGCATGTGCCAAGATAGTAAAGAAAAATCCAGTTCTCGAGGTTCTCTGGGAATTAATCCTGCTTAGGTTAGATGAGTGTATTGCAATGTGGGAGTACAGCAGTCGGGGAAAAGCTGTGCTCTCTGCTGAGAGGCTCTCTCCATTTGTTATCCCAAACAGTCACGAATGACAGAGAATGTCCAGAGCTGTGTCTTGGAGCAGCTGCTGGGCAGGGCTGCTGGCATCCCAGTGGAGACAGGTGACTATTCCTTGCAGTGTCCATACTCTGCTCACATTTCTCATTTTGCTTTAGCCCTCCGTGTTTTCCTTTAAAAGCAGCAAAAACAACATCCCAATCAATGTCCTTCTGCATCTCAATAAAAGACCAGATTTGTACTGCTTATCCAATGTTGTGAATTCAGCAAAGGGCTAAAAGTGGTTCACACAGGATAAAAATTAAGGCAATCCAAAACACAGAAAGTTCTGTACAGAAATTTCATATTTCATAGGTATGAGTTCTTCAGAGTATTTAAAAAAATTTTTTGAAATATTTTTTTGAAATCTATTCTCTGCCCATCTCTAGACGGATGTAAATAATATAAAATTTGAAATATGCCAATAATGGTGGTTAAATGTCTGTCACCCGCCTACCACCATAGCCTCGGAAAAATGTAACTTTTTTAAAATCTGCACTTAAAGGTCAGATAACAGAATTCAGAAGAAAAGCAGATTTCTGAAGGCAAAATTTTATCACTTTGGACATTGTCTTAGCAAACAATCCTAACTATCAGTAACAAACCCTCTTCCCAAGTGCCACAACCATACCTGAGACACTGACAGGTTTATCTTACTGGATGAGAGATATGGCCACGTCTGCATTTCATTATTTTTCTGGTACATTTTCCTGTTCCATTTTCATAGGGGTGAAGGCACTTTCTTACCCATTTTATGGTAGTGGCATGTCAGGACTCTGTACCTCGTGCCACCAGTGTGTGGAGTGTCTCCTGCCTCGGGGACTTTGACAGCGTCCCATGGCATCCTGTGCACTGGCCACTGCCAGCAGCTCTGTGTCAGTCCCTTGATGTGATCAGGTGCTTCTCAGCCCCCTCAGTGCCTCTGTACCTCAGCCAGACTGGTGTGGGGACAGCTTTTGATACAAAAACGTCTGTTGACTAAACATCATTTTATCTATATGTGCAGATGTGCGCATATATATAAAAATGAAACATACATATTTATAAGAGTTGTATATATATAGATAGATATATATATGTATATGACTTTTTAAATAAAATAAGTATCTGGACAAATATATGGCCTGAGAATTGCTGGTGTGGCTTCAGGCAGGGCACCTCTGCATGCACAAGTGTGAGGATGGTGAGCCGGTGTCCCTTCCTGCAGGTTTCTGACCAAGACCCCGTGCTGGAGCCATCCCCACACGGGCACACACAGTGGCAGTGCCCTGCTCGTGTTTAGCTGTAACAGCAGCAGGGGACAGCGGAGTTGGTTGCAGTGTCATATGAACCCGAATTACTCCGACACCTCTCACCTTGCTGCCATTGACCACAGGATTGTTTGTTCGTCACCCCAGTGGTGCCACGGGCTGCGTGGGCGCACAGCATCATTGATCTGTTTACTCGGTGTTTCCCATGTGGCCGCCGTGTTGTGGCGAGGACTTTTTATTTTTCACTGTGGCAGGTGACAGCGCTGGTGTGTGTGTGTGTGTGTGTGTGTGTGTGTGTGTGCCAGCCCAGGAGACTGAGTCACAGCCCTCCCTCCACCCAGGGCCAGCGGCACTTCCCCTTTCCCGGCAGGGTGAGATGCTCATCTCCACAGGACATCTTACCAGCCTGTACATTGCATTTTTTTTTGGTTTTTTACAGAAAAACCTGAGAGATGGTGACAGCAAGACCAACTTTCTCTGTAACCCAAACCAGTGAAAAGTAAAATCCATCTCACCACATCAGTTTTGTTTTCACTGCTGGCTCAACCTCTCCTCTCCCTCTGGCAGAGCCCTGCACAGTCATTCAGTGCCCGGCTTGGGGGTGGTGTGGTTGTTAGCTCAGTGGTGTATGACCCATTTATTTTCATAATACTTAGATACCCGCGCTTCTGCGGCGTTCAGCACACAGGTCCTGCGACCTAGATCCTGGGCAGGAAAGCCCACACCTGATTCCAGCAGCGTGTGTGGAGAGCAGCCGGCTCTGCCCTTGCCTTGTCAGGAGCTGCAGGAACGTGGTGTGCTTCTGGGTCTAGCGGGCAGCTGATGAGCAGGGGCAGGTAAAGGTACATTTTTCTGGAGCCAGCACTTTGTCTTCGATCATTTGGTTAAATATTGATTGCTAGCTGGTAGGACATGTTTCCTGTTGCGATGTCTAAAGAGTGGAGACGTTAAAGTGTTTTGTCGGATCATTTTCTCACTATAATAACCTGCACTTTCCACGACAGCAAGATGATTAATGGCACGAGATTGTTCATTCTCAACATCTCCAGACATGGCATCACCCTCCTGTTGGGTCTGGTCTTAAGATAGACCTTTTTTCCTTTATTTCTTTTTTACTCAGTTAGTTGAATTAGTTTTCTGCGGTTTTTCAGATGATGATTAGGTTCATGCTTGTGTTACTTTCTGTAAATGGAAAGAATCAGGCATAGGACATGCAGGAGAGTAAACTGGCATCATAGTAGACCTGAGAGTTGTAGGTATAAAATTAAAGAGTAATTTGCAAAGTGACTTGAAGTAAAGTGGATTTAAACACAATGAAATCATCCTTGACAGCAATTTATTTGAAGTTCTTCTACTGTTATGAGTGTAAAGGGATTTTTTTTAATTGCCGGTTTCTGGGTAGAGTATTCAGCATAATTTCTCACAGGTAAGTGAAGCATTAACTCCTTGTACCTCAGTAGTTTGGGCAGTGGGGGACGAAACTGAGAGTTAGGGGGAAGCCCCTTCTCTACTTCATAATTTGAAGATCAGTCAGTGGTCAGCTAACTTAGAGAAGGACTTTACCAGGGACACTAGTACTGGGGAAAATGTATGAAAATCCAGCAGAATCCTGGACAGTAGATATGCACAGCATGTGAAAAGTTGTCTTCAACATTTCACAGAATATAATGGCACTCTAGATATAAACTGGAAAAAAAGTAACAGCAACTAGCTAGTTTGCATTCCTTGTTCAGATGAGCCATGAGTTTTGGGGCTTTTACGTTTATATACTTTTTGCTGTAGGTGTTGGAAGTGTGGGTGGCCATGAAAAAGCAGTGGTTACAATAAGATTTTCCATTTATTGCCCTTTGTGTACAACTAAAAATAAGATTCAAATGCTTCAGCATTTGTGGAGCAAGCATAATATTTCTCTGAGATCTGATGACTGGCTTGCCTGCAGCTCCAGCTCTGTCTGGTGGGTAAGTCCTAGGTTTTAATGCTTGTAAATGGGTCTGTGTTGGAAGGAGAGTCAGAGCTTACTTGTGGTGTGGTCTGGCTGTGTTAATTCATCAACTTCTTACTGGAAAAAAAAAAGAAAAGGTAGCTATGCTTAGTACGTAAGTTAAAGGTGGTGATGAAAGAGTTTTGGAAGCAGAATTGTTCTGCTTCTGGAAAAAGCAGCTTTGGAGAGGACTGAAAGATCTTTAAAGTCAAAACTTCCAAAACTTCAGTGGTGTACCTTGAATTGTTGATCCAGAATTTCATCTTCTGGCAAAGAAAAAGCAAAGGAGAAGAGAAAAAAAGAAATATATATAAATCTGCTGAGCTTGAGAAACAAATTCTCAGGGTTAACTTTTGGCAGATAAAATCTTTTCGGTTTGCTTTTTAGGGTGACTGTTGAAATACACTGTGTGATGCTTTTCCAGGTAGTTGCACTGGTTAGGAATCCACTAAACGAGCTGCCGTATCTTCAACTACTAAATGTGTTCTGACCACATTAATTGATATGTCAGCTCATGGCTAAGAGAAATATTACAGAGAGATGTCAGTATATGCAGGGAAATTCGTAGCTTCATGGTGTCAGCTCTGGTACTGTCCCAGCTTCACTCATTAAGTAGTTGTGGCATTTCCAGAGAATGAGTGTGCCTGTGCGTGTCAGGCTTCTCAATCTGATGTCATTCTTGTGATGGATGAGAAGAGAGAGCATCTATCCAAGAGCTGCAGGACCCAAGGTAGAGGCTGAAAACTTGCATTCTGCTGTGTGGCAGCTTAAGCATCACTGCTTTTGTGTCGCTTCGTGACCTTCCCAGCTTTGCAGGGTAGCAGAGGTGTTGGTCTTGAGAATCGGGCTTAGAAGACAATAGGTTTTCACTCTGACTAACACCACGTGGTGCAGAGCATGTGAGGTGCTGGGGGCACTGAGAGGTACACGCGCTTGTTCCATGGACTAGTCACACTGTCAAAGGTGAGTCTTTCATTAGGCAATAAGAAATCACCTTAAATTAGCTTGGTGTAGTCCTCCTGCTCTTCCTAGGAGGGCTCAGTGCCTGTCATTGCTGCCTTACTTCTGCCTTTTTGCTGAAATGCTCCTTTCTACTTTTACATCGGTAAAGCCTGCTCATTGGAACAGCTTTTGCCTTGATGCGAAGTACAAATGGCAAGAGAGCTGATGCAGTAATCAAAACTTCAAATATTTCAGATGGGAACGGGCAAAACTTCAGCAATTATTAGTTTCCCCCACAGTGGTTTCTGCAGGGAATTACATTACTTCTGTTGTAATCACCTGCATTTCTCAGTCCCGTAGGTGCCCAGATGCTGGCAAGGGGTGTAATCATTTGCTGTAATATTTTTCTGTGGAATTTTCCCTTTTTCAGTACAGTTGTAGAGGTGGTTTTTTTCTTCCCACCCACTCTTCTTTTTCTACTGCTGTGCCTGCTGCAGGTAAGTTCAAACCTGATGGCTTTGAAGATAATGACAGGAGAGAGTGCAACGTGTGCGTCATGTGTCAGCGGCACTCCTGCGCCGATCACTGCTGCTGCACTTTCCAGCAGGATGAGACATGCTGGACTCTTCCAGGGGTATCACCACACTGGCTATTTTTAGAGATGGCACATTGGGTGCATTGTGCAACTATCAGTACCCGCTGCTGTGCTCTTCATTTTTTTCCCTTGTATGGCGATGAGGTGTTTGCCTTTCTCTTGTAGAGGTAGAAGGATGTCTTTTTGATATTTTAACTACTTGTAGAGCTACTCTGGGGAATCTGCAAAGTTGTATTTTCTGTACACAGTTTGAAGGGAACAGTCCTACATGTGGCTACTAAATTAGGATTAGTGCAAGTGACACAAACAATGTGGTTGAGATTTTCAGCTGAAGAGCTCTAACACCCTTTTGGGTTGCAGAGCAGAGCTACCTTGGGAAACCCCCAGCTTGTTTTTGGTTTGTTTTTTTTTTTTAACTTTACCACAGAAAACAAGCTGTACTCAGGCATTTTTACAGTTGTCATAAATTCTTTCTGTGGCTCTCAGCCCTCTGGAGTCGTTTGAATAGCTACCTCATGCTGTACTCATGTGAGACAATGACAGCAGCCGCAGATGCGCTGGGATGTGGTGCAGCATCCTGGTGGGAGCAGAGCTGGACACAGAAGATGACTGGTGGCTTCTGCCCATGGTTGCTGGAGGAGCAGGGCTGGCCAGTCACAGGCTCCGTATTGCATTGCTCAAATAATGCAAAAACATTAGCAATGGAGATTTGCTGTAATGGTGTATTTTAAGTGCATCTCTACTCTGCCAGCTTCACTTTTAATGCACTCGGTTAAGGAATGCTTTGGAGGTTGCTGCTAATGGATGAATCTCTCAGAAAATTGGGATTTTGAAATAAGATTGACACTTTGGAGTGAGAAATATAAATCTAATGAGAGTATTTCAGCAGAGGTTTGTAATTAGGAATGAATGGAGGGAATTTGTACGCGCAGTCTGTAGAAGGGCACAATGGAAGGTGAAATTGCACCCTCTGCACTGAATGAGAGATGAAAGCCAATGTATCAGTGTCATGGCATGACAGTGTAGAGTATAAATGATACTGTCACTGAGTGCTACAGAAGGTATCAAGGGAATTCCACTCCAGTAAATTACATTACTTAGACAGACCTGAAGGCATTGTGTCTGAATGATTGGAGGGAAAAAAGGTTGTCAGCACAAAGCAGAAGATATTATAGAACAACTGGCTGCAGGCTTGGAAAGCGTTTTTTTTCTGATGTTTACCATGCAAAGCTTTTCAGATGCTATTTAAATTTCTTTTTTGGTAGAATTACAAATGTATTGATGAAGCAGAAGTATTTTTGGGATGGTGTTTGGAGTGGATGCCAGCCCGCAGCTGTGTGAGCATGCACATCTCCCATTTTTTCATTAGGAATTGGGACTCCTTCAGACTTGAGAAAAATCTAGTCATGTGTTCCCAGTTCAAGCAGTGTTTTTTAATGCATTGCTTCATTTCACTGAGGACTTCCTTTTTGTCCTGGATTTTGCTTGTGGAGTAATTCTAGCACAGATTTGTGGAGAGAGATGGGTTGTTACTGTTCTCACGAGCAGTGAGGGACTGGACTGTGGTGAGCAGCAGCAGATCACAGGACACGAACTTTAAGGTCTCTTTTAGAGGCGTGATGAGGTCTGTGATGTGGGCAGGTAGGAGCATGATGTCATGGTGACAACCCAGCAAAAATCCAGAAACTTACCCTTTCAGCATGTATGCACTAATGCAACATAGTGTATTCCTCCCACTGTTCTGCTTTTTGCCACCAAACTCCACTGCTAACAGTAGTCCCAGCCACAGTGATGGTGTTGAGTGGAATAGTTATTTCTCACAATTTTATTCTCTGTGACGACCTACTACATCCACCCGCACAGGGACAGTACCTTAGAGATGGGTTTAACTGCTTCTCTGTCTCTGACCTCATACACAGACAACACCTACAAGCTCCTGTAATTTCCTAGTTTGCTCATGGGTGAGACAGCCCAGCTCCCACAGTTCTCCCAAACTGCTGCTTGATGATAAAACATCTGTTCCCTGAAGATGCTGCATTTCATCCTATGTTACATAATAAGCTCTGCTGGTCTTGAGGCTTCTTGTAAAACTTCAGCAGTCTTTGTGCTTCTTAAAAACATACTTTCCCACTTGTTTACGCATAAAAAGCATCACTGAAAGTACATGCTGTAAGCAAAGATAAGGGAGTGGGCTCTGTTTGTCCTTACAAAATTTGATTTTTGGCAAAGCCCACACGAGGCAGGAAGATGGACGTGCAACACAGTTGTAGTATTCCATAGAGCAGGCTTCTCCACATGGAAATGGTAATTCAAGTTGTGGGACCATTAACCAGGAAATATGGCCAAACTGAGGGGTGCTGACTCTAGGAAGGTAGCAGTTCAAATGCTCCCATGGAAAGGTTTCATCTCCTACAGCCTGTAGCTGTAACAAACCCACAGACTGTGTGGAAAAGCAGTCAGGCATCTGTGGAAATGAAGATGCCTTGTGTGGGATGGGATTCAATAGTAGAGCAATTTAGTAGTGGGTCCTGATCATAGCCAAAGGTGAGTGGGAGGAAGCAAAGTGCAATTTCTGTCTATACCTCCCACATTAGAACTGGATTGGAGTAGTCCAGGGTGTAAGACATTGTCTGTCTGTCTGTCTGCATAAAAAAGGGATTTCAGACATTAGGGATGTAAAGTTTGTCCTTAGACCATCATTGTCATGGGAAACTACTATGCCTGCTTGAGCACCTGTTTGTAGTAGTATTAAAATCTGCTGCCACTCACTTCTCCTGTGGTATTTTGTGTAAAAAGCTGGCATTTTGACACATCTGGTTTTTTGCATGTTGGGAAAGCAAATGCTTTTTTCTTCTATTTATTATTATTATTCCTGTGGTCATGATCAAGCTGTGTTTTCAAAATGTGGTTCTCTGTAGTCATCCATTAATCCACAGAAAGTCCATTAGTTCTCACAGCCCTAGCTATTCACATGAGGCTGTTTTCCTCCTCCCATGCTTGGTCCTGCAGCATGAATGCTTGTAACCAGCACCTGTGAAGTCACCAGGGCCACTCGGGAGAGTGATAGGTGCAAAACTGGAATTTAAATGCTGCAAAGTAGTGTGATTGCAAGAGTGGGATAGAGCAGGAGAAGGAATGACCAAACTATGCCTTAGGGAAGACTGGGAGACTAACCCGTATTGCTTTGACGGAGAGAGTTATTGAGCCTGCTCAGTTAGATCGGTATCCCCTGGCAAATGTATTTTGTTGTGTAAATGGCTCCCTGCAGTCCCAGAAGACTATCACTATCTCTTCCTATCTTGTACAGTGCATTTCTAAATAATCAATCTTGGTGCAGGAAAGCTGCGGCTTAGTAAGTGTAGCTTGCTAACGAGTCAGTGGTTTAATCTTAATTCTCACTCCTCATGCTTTTGATAACACAGGGCTATAAAGTTTGACATTGTAGAATCTTCTCTATAAATTCTGATTTGCTTGCCAAAAAATCAGCCTATTATTTTCAATTCCCCTCTTATCATTAGTGTTATTAAACTGACGATTGATGTGTAAAAACTGCCATTTGCATGGAGTTCACAAAACTGCAATAAAAGACACTTTTGTTCTGACTTGGTAAGGAAAGAGGAGGAAAAAAGCAGCTAAATAATGCTAGTTCTAACAGCAGAGATGTTCATATAAAGACATGTTCTGAACAATAAGATCATTTATCCATGTATGACATAAATACATTGGAATTTAAATAATGAGAGATCTTGTGAAATGCAGCAAAACGCACACCACTGGCATTGTGAAGTTTCCCTTCTCTAAAGCCCTGTTCTCAGGGAAAAGCAGCTTTACTTTTGCTTTGAAAATCCATTATCATAAGCCTTTTTTTTAAAAAAAAAAACGTTTTTCGTACTGCAATATTAAAGCAATTTTATACCCTAAGAGCAGCTCTTTTGTAAGGTAAAATGCAATCCCATGTGTGTATGTAATTGCGATTTATAATACTTCTCACAGCCCTAATTTTCCCAAAATTAAGAAAACCACTAACCTTTTTAGGCTTTCCTTTTCCTAATTGTTTTTTTGTTCTCCCTGTCTTTTTTCCACAAAATATCCTTTTTTTTAAATCCCTGCTCAGGAGAAAAAAAAAAAAGGCGCAGAACGCTCTCTGGATTCATTGCAAAACACTGCTTGAAGGAAGCATTTTAAGAGTTTAGGTTAAAAAGTTTCTGCTTCTTTCAAACTACATGGGTGACACTGCTATTTTGGGAGACCATACCATCTGCTTGTTAACCAAAAAGCAGGGAAGATATTCCTAGTTCTAGTATAGATTTTTGGGTTGATTCCACATAAAATTCCAACAGATCTCCACTTGTGTTTGCCCCCTTTATAAGCTAAGGAGAAGTCATCTCTTCTGCTGTCACAGCTCCCAAGGTAAAGATGCTCAGCTTGTGGTCCTGAGTAAGACATGGTTGTTCACAGCAGGCATAGGTCCATCGAGACGTGTGAGGTTCCTAATTCTTCCCTAGAGGTATTCATGTCACAAAAGCTATGACAAGGAGTAAAAGAGCAATACAGTGCCCAGCCCCTGATGTGCCGCAGGTGCCTGCTACCTGTGGATGAAGAAGGTATTTGGAGGAGGCTTGGTTGGGTTCTATTGGAGGAGCTGAGTTTTTGTTTGAGTTAGAAAGGAGGACACATTTTCTGGGGTTTTGCTTGCTTTTGGGGGGAAAAAAAGGCAGAAGGACAAAGTTTCCTGGCCCATAGATCAGCCATCTACCAGGTAGTGGAGCTGGAGAAAGTGCAGGAGCTAGAGAGGACAGTAAGATTGTCCTTCGCAAGGTGGACAGGAATGGCAGGACTTGTAGTGCAGATGGATTGAAGGAAAAGGTTGACATGAGTAGGAGCAAGGTGGAGTTTATATATTTTGTCTGGTGAGTCTGTGGAAATGGCACAGGAGCATATAAAAATATGAGATGTTACTGTGGTCCTCCATAGATGATGAAGACATTTGTCTGAGACAAGAGTGATTTAAATCTATATTATATTGCTGGAGTATCTGCAAATACATATGTATCATCGTTACAATATCTTCCTGACTGGCAAAATGCTTCATCCAATCTCTGTTGACAGAAAAGATTGCCTACTGATAATTGCTTTGCTTAAGTGTCTGATAATATGCCAGAAATGAGAGCATTCTCTGTTAGGTCATCTTTAATTATGTATGTACCACCTGTCAGCTTTAAATCTGGAGAAGATTAGTTTTTCTCATTGGATTTAGAGTAGGGAAGAGAGCCTTCAGCAAGAGGACTAGGCTGTTGCAAACAGTGTCTATGGGGGAGTTTCACAAGCAGTCTCCTCATCATCCCTAGTCATGGATACCGCTGTTGGCACATGCGGAAATATTTGAAATATTGCCTAAGCTTGCTGCCGTAGTGATGGGTTTCGCAGGAAGAGGATTTCAGACCATCTGTTGAGTTTTCGAGTTTTCATCTTTCCCCATACCAAAGGGAGAGGGAGTGCTGGGGTGGGGGAGGACACGTGGCAAGTCGTGGCTCCTTTGGCAGTGCTGGAGGGAAATCCCCCCCCAAAAGCCATGTGAGGGGGTTATTCAATTGCCACTGGTGAAAGCACATAATAAAACTGGTCAGGCCAGTACAGGCATGCCAAGTTAATAGGAAACTAAGGGCTCAAAAGACTGAAAAATTATGAGGATGGGTACTTTGCAGAAAACCCTAACAGGGAGAGATGGTAAAGATCTCTGAGGATATTAAATTAACAGGATTGCCATTACCAAGCCTACTTAGGATATTAAAAATTACATTGGAGAATAAATTTATCTGTGTAGAGAGTGGGGAGGCAGTAATTGTTTGGGAATAGTTGAAGGGATTTTCAGTTCATGGGAGAATACTAGCTGTTTATTTGGTACAGTAAAAGATTTTAGGAATCTCCTTGGTTTTCTGGTCTCCTTTACTCCAAGACCAGTGTGGCTGGAGTTCTCTGAAATGCATCATTTGCACCAGAAAGCAGAAAAGGTCTTTGTTAAGCTTCTCACCTGCTTTTGGCAGAAGAGAATATCACTTGAACTGTTAAATGTTGCTCCTGCTGCTCCTTGCCTATGTATCCGAGTGGCCAGCGCTTCCCCCTCTCTGGGATTTTGGTTTTCCAGCTTCTGTCATCACTGCCTCAGCCTCCTGGAAAGAATTCCTCAGTTACACTGGTTAGCTGACACTGATCGTTTTTCCTGGTAATACCTTCAGCCAGAGCTATTTCTGAAAATCTGGGATTTGGAACAGTAGGTCAATTTGTAAAACAACGAGCGAAGAGGGACAGATGGCTGTGGAGACGAGAGCATGTTTCTGTTCATCTCCATTTGGCTTTTGCTGATGCTTCGTTGTTGCACGAGCATTCGAGGCTGTCGCTTTCCATTGGTTTAGTGGTTGCTGCTCCTCTGCTTGAAAGACTGGCCTGTGGCACTTGTCATGTCCCCCACTCTGCTCCAGTGGGGCTCCAGGGCAGGCTGCCTCTGCAGAATCTTGCAGTGCCTTTGCACCTAAGGATATGGAAAGGGTTTGCAAGATGAGGGAATTTTCTGCCCTGAAATCTGGCTGTTTTTCCTCTGACCTTTTCTCCCAGGAGCTGCACTGGGCGAGGCTTTGCTGATAATTCCTTTGGTCAGGATGAGGTTGCTGGGCTCACCTTTCTTTGTTAATCCTTTGTAAACTATTGCAACTTCTCTATTCTGTGTTGTGCTGCTGGGTTTTGCTCAGTTCTTAGACAGATTCTGATTGATTCAGACTTGCTTGCTTCTGTCTCTCTGAGTAGCGGTGCCACTAGCATCACCTCGATGTAGCTGAATTTTACAGATCTGAAATGGAAAAGCATGGGGGTGTACCACAAGCCTTTTTTCCTTGCTCATGATTCATTCAGCCCTTCTTTCCACCCTCCTATTTCATGCTAGAGGGCTCTGCAGTCTTGCAGTGGTCACTGGAAGACATCTCTTTTGTGAAGGCTCCTTTATTAAATACAAGGGTGTGTGCATCCCATTATCCCAGTGCTACTGCTGAGTTGTGCAGCAACACTGGGCACTGCAGGAGATGTCCTGTTCACTGGTCTGAGGAACAGCCATACTTAACTGAATGTAGTACTTTGCTCTTGTCTCTGGAAAAAGGGACAACTGGATGAGATTTAAGAATACCCATAAGAATTTAAATACTTCAAACCGTCTGACTCTTTTGGCTTGAGAGATATGGCTTACATTGTCCTCAGACCATGGCTGGTCCTGGGGGCTCTTCCTTGTCCTATATTTTACAAATGATCGCTTAAACTACCTAGAGCAGTTTTTCTGGAAAACCTTCCTATGCTCTAACTCAGGATGTCTTATCTAATGACTACCTCCCTCTTTTCTCTCCTGGACTCTTCATTGGAGCTTGTCCATTGCCTTAGTTATAGGACGGGCTTCAGCTATCCTCTCCATTTCTCACAGGGACACTCATTTTGCAGTTCTCTTATAACCTTTGGTGTGTTGCTGGTTTTAGGCTTCACATGCTTTCTGTCCCTTTTCACTCTTTTAGAAACACTGCAGTAAAACTCTTCATATGTCAGATTTAGTATCTGTTACAGCAGAGGCTTCCTACAGGATTCATACTTTTCCTTGCTTGATAGTGAAGCTGGTGAAATTCAGAGTGATGTGTTTACATTGAGCTATCTGACTGTATACACTGCTAATTTTAAGAGGAAGGGGAACC
Organism: Sturnus vulgaris; assembly: GCF_052056855.1. Classification (NCBI taxonomy): domain Eukaryota; kingdom Metazoa; phylum Chordata; class Aves; order Passeriformes; family Sturnidae; genus Sturnus; species Sturnus vulgaris. Next base: position 78,970,127 of record NC_142245.1, read on the forward strand.
CTTCTTGGGATAATTAGTTTTGCCATGTTTATAGACATGATCTCTTGCTGAAGCATGTTTTTCTTGACTCCAAGGCGGCTGCTGACAGCTGGTCTTACAAGAGTTCATTGGGAGTCTCATGGTCCATGTGTCCTTATGTATACACAGCACAGACAAGATGAAGCCAAGGAGAGATAATGAAGGCAGTGATGCTAAACCCTCTAGCAATGCCTGGTAGTGAAGCATTTGAACAGCCAATGTGAGCCAGATTCCAGCTCCTGTCTAGGCTGTGATGATCAGGAAAATAACCTTGTCCTTTAACAGATTTTACCAATCTAGTTGAGCAGCCAAGTCAGGGCAATCATTTCTTCTTACTGCCCCAGCAGTGGCAGCACAAGCTCCTAAATGGGGGGTTTGCCTGTGGCCCACCAGCACATGAGAGTGCTGCTACATGTCCCTTCATGTCCTTCTGAGGTGTAGGGGCAGAGTGGTGTGTGGGTCGTGTAAGTGCCACCATCAGGTTTTGTAGTCTTTCCACCACAAGTCAGTTGGCAACACAGTGCTGAAGATCGACGGTAAACATGCACAACCTTCTCGAAAAGTTCAAGTGGGCAATCAGAGCACGGCAAGTGGCTGCTTTTACACTTTGGTTACAGAGTGATTCTGGAGGGATTTCAAGGAAACCTCTTTGTAGCAGGAAGCTGCTGCTCGAGGCAGCTCGTTCGATGAAGGAGCTGTGCCTTCTGCGCCTGGTGCCTCCTTCCCTGGGCTGCGTAATAAATACATGAATGTGGCCATTATCAGCCAAGCTCCATTTCTTTCGCCTGTGCTAATGTGCTGGTATTTTATGTCACATCAAGTAAGGAGGGAAAGTGGTGATAGGAAGCCATTCCTCCTGTTCCTTAAATAGGATTGATGACCACAGCTTAACAGCATTCCAAGAAAAAGACATTTGATTGAAAGTGGCCAGAGCTTCCCTTGAGATGCTGAATAAGGATGTTCATCCTGGTAATAACTTGCCTTTGCCATTTTCAGAGCAGGCGTTCCTATTGCAAATCCTGCATTAGCTTGCTGCAGTTAAATATGCACACACACATCTAAAAGGTACCTATTTGATTTTCCTCCTCTGCCTCACTCCACCTCCCACACAGGCCCAAGGGAGCCCCACTGGCTCATCGGCAGCTCCATCTCGAGGTGGTTCCTCCAACAGCACTGCTTGTTGCCCTTGGTGCCCCTTTAGCCACGGGGGGTTTGCTCTGCTGTGCTGGAGCATCAGCGAGCTCTCTGCACACCGTGAGCTGGAATTCCCTCTGGGCCACTGCCATGAATATTGCAAAAAACTGTGCTGAGCAGGGGAGGGCATCGTGCTTTTATGTGCCATGGCTTGCCAGTTTGAATCACATCTGTTGTGTTGCAGAAGGGAATATTGCTTTGGTTGCAGTGGGTTACTGGAGTACTAGCAAGTCTCATTTGTAAGGGGTCCTGGGCTTAAGTCTCATCTCATCTGTCACCAAGAGAAGGAATCTACTCTGACAACTTCTGCAAATGCTGGTTTCACTTTTGTTTACTTGTTTCCCAGCTGTGTCCTTTGTTTCTGAAATGATGTTTACATACTGCAGGGTTTTTTTGTGTGAATCAATTAGCTTTAATTTCTTTCTCAACTACCTGATTTTTATCCCATTTCTTCACCTCCATCCTGTTGTTAATTCACGTGATTATGTGATGTGATATCCCTCCCTGGTTAGAAAAATGTTAGAATAGCTGTTGGCAGCTTCTGGAAGAGTAATTAGCAAATAGAAATTACTTAAAGATGTGCACACTAGCCTAAGTAGGCATTTTCCAGCTGTTTGCAAGTTCAAAAACTCGTAGGCACTTTTTGGGCTCTAATACAAGATTAATTGCTTGCTACTACAAAAGAACATTTACAAAAATGTGTAGCGTGCAATCCAGACTGCTGTGTTTTGTTCCTTGAATTGGAAGTGGACATCTTTGTCAGAAAGAGCGGGATTTTTACAGTGCTTGGCAGTCCTTTTCCTGAGGAGCCGAGCCTTTTTGTTACAAGGGGATGTCACCCTCAAAATGAGAACAGTGAGAGGCGCCTAAGGAAGTGCAGGGGGCTCAGTGGCTGGGTCCTGGCACTGCGGGCACGTATCTGTTCCTGGTGGGCACGGCGTGGTGCCAGCACCTTTGTGCTGAGTGCCTGAGCCAGAAGCCCCAGCTCCCCAGCCGAGCCATCGTAGTCCAGCCCAGGACATCCTCTTTCCTTTCTTTCTAATGTGTGGGAATTGCTGTTCACAGAAAGCCATTTGCACTGCTGTGCCTCGTTTTGCATGAAGGAGCCCTCGTAAATCAAATACAGCCACACAACTGTGCTAAAGGTCTCCTTTTTATCCACGGGCAGCTACTGTCAGCCTGCTTTTATTTCTCCTCATTCCTATTCTGTTGTTCCTTCAGGATCAGCCTGAGGGCAGCTGGGTTTTTGTTTGTTCCCTGCAGTAATAAGGTAGTTGATCCCTGATGGTGCAATGGAGAGAGAGGGCAGGCAGAGGGGAAGTGCATGGCTGGTGTACTTGGACTGCTTGACAGTTTTATTTTAAGCTCAGGGTCTTCTTGCTACATCCGTAGCCTCTTCTGTTCTCTGCCTTTGGCTTGACATCTCTTGTGCCTAATTCTCTAATCAGCTGGATTATCATCTCCTGGCACTGTGTCCTCACCCACTTTCTAGCCTCTCACCAGTGATTACCTCTCCCCTCTCATCTCTTCTCCACTCTGACACTTCTCCCTGTTTGCTTCTCTGAGTGCCTGTGACTTTTCTCTCTCCTCACCTCCCAGCATCATCCCACCTCCCAGAGGGAGAACAGACAATTTCTGCGAATCTTCTTCCTCGGCGTTGCCTTCATTCCCACTGCTCTTTCAAGCTCCTTGGCAGTCGTTCCCCTCTCTGTTCTGGGCAGTGAAACATATCTCTCTCTCTCTCTCTCTCTTTCTCTCTCTCTCTCTGCCGCCTGCACCCTCTTTTCTGCTCCCTCCCAACAAACTGACATACTCGCTGCAGTGTGCAGTGCTTTATCTTCAGCTTCTTCAATTTCTTTTCACTCACTGAAAACACTGGACAATAGCCACTCTTTCTCACAACTCATTTCCCTCTTCTCACTCCAGCCCCTCTGCCTCCCTGGAAGCAATGGAGCCAGGACTGAGCTCCTGCCCCTTTACTACAGACCTTTCTCCCTGGAAACTTCTCCAGCCATTCCTCCTCTGCCTTTCCTTCTGTGCAGCTCTTGATCCATGAGCCCCTAGCCTCCTCAGCAGTCTCTTTGTCCAAGGTAACCCTGGTCTTTTCCCTTCTTTTTTCTCCAACCCTACCACACTTCCATAATAACACAATTCTTAGCATCCTTGTGGATGTTGCTCCTCTTCCCCATCCGTTCAACTTTTCACCATTGCCTCTGGATTTTCCCATTTCAGAGGTTTCTTTCACATCTCTCTTCTCCTTTATTATTACTAAAAACATTTGCACAAACATATTTTTCAGGATGTTAATTTCCTCTCTTTCTTGTGTTCCTTCTTGCCACATGTAACAGAGAAGAATGCATGTGTGTATTTGTACTTCAGGTGAGAAATATGTGGAATAATGGCTACAAATTATATTGAGACACCTACTTTGTAGAGTAAAAGGAGTGTTTCTTCCTTTGCCTGAGGATGGGTTGCTCTGTGGATAGGGCTCTTAATTAAGGGACATGTCATTTTTTAAGTTTGAAAAGCTCACGCCAGGTGGCGTGAAAAACACAGAGATAATAATATATGCTTTTTAAGAGATAGTAATTAAACATTGTGCATATATGTAGGCATGTGCTATAGATATATGTATATATGCATACATACATATGTGTGGTTATATATAGACACACACATATATGTAACTATAGGCACATGCATATATGTGTCTGCTTTTAAGATGCTATATGTGAGAAGAGTATGCTGTGATGGAATAGCATCATGCCATTCATAATCCAGTAGTGGCTGTCCTGTATTTCATCAAGCAACAGGTATTTATTTAAAGCATTTTAACATTCCCTTGGGCATGTAACCAAACTGTGTCTTACTTGCACTTTAAATTCTTGAGGTAATGTCATGAATCTGTGGATAGACTTACCTGATCTTGACCTCTGATAAATAGAAATTAACTGAGCCTACTTCTACAAGACTCAAATTGTCCTAATGGCAAAATTCTCATTCAAAATTCTCTCCCTTTCCTGAAGCTATGTCTCTATGTGGTCAAGTTTGTCTAAAAAGATTGGACTGGGTCCTGCATAACAATGTTCGCATTCTTATGACAGTCCAAGGAACAAAGTTCATTGATTTAGTTAGAAAGACTTATAGAGTGATTTTTTAATTTATTTATTTTTTTATTGCAGTCTGCAATATAGGTTAGGTGCATTTAGGATAGGCAGAAGTTGAGGAGGAAGTAAGAAAAAAGAATGTTGCTTGTTTTTACGTTGCGGACTGTTCTCTTTTATGTGAGACAAGCTCTCTGGCAAGCACTAGAGTTTGCCATCTAGGCTAGTCCTCTTTTTAGCACAAAAATTGCTGTAGGGGTTTGCAGGCACTGAGAAGTATTGATTGTTTCCTAGCACACTGTTTGTATTACATATTTCAGTTAATAATTTGTAATGCTTTTAGATTAGTTTCATTTGAAATACTAATCAATGAGCTTTATAGATCTCCTGCTTTATACATAAACATGCCAATCTCCCGTGGAGCATAAGAGTTTTACTTTATCTCAGATTGTTTATGCTATATAATTATTAACCTGTAGTTTAATCTCCTTGTCCTCGTGCTTTTATGGCTTGATCCCGCTTATTGCAAAGGATCTCAAATCTAATTAAAGGACATGGATTAATGGCACTCAACACCTTCACAAATAAGTGCTGGAATGTGCCAGCTACCTCCTGTTGCATGAAGACTTCCTGATGCCTCTTTATGTGTGCAGCAGAAACAAGGCTGACTGCATTGTGTCTTGTTTGTCATTTTATGAAATTTCACTCTATGAAGCCTTATTTTGAACCACGGTAGGTTTTCCAGACTTCTGGTGCACAGAGTTACAGTTTTCTTGCTGTGATGTTCCCTCAGACTGTCGTTGGAAAACCACCACCAGAGTGTTATAACTGAGAGCAAAAGAAAAAGGAGAAAGGAAAATAAAGCTTGTTGATTTCCCAATGTTCAGCATTTTTTTGAGCTCTTCTAAAGCTCTGATGCCCTCATGCTGGGGAGTAGGCTGGGGACACACTGCAGCCATTGCTGGAAATCCATCTGGCCAACCAGAAAGTTTGCTAAAGAAAGCCCAGGGCAGCTAGTGGCTTCTGCTCAATTCATCCTCAAAAGTCAAGTTTCTGACAAAACTCTGTTTGCTCCATCTGCGTTTGGTGTGGTGTTGCACACTGCTCGGGTGGGATTTTGCTGACCAGTGATGGTCAGCGAGTTCTGCTTGGGAAGCAGGAATCTCCAGCCTCCTACCCTCATCCTCACCCTCCTGAGCTCAGGGGTCAGGTTACACAATGGCACCTTCAGTTTGTTTAAAGCAAGGAAATTATGCACAAAAGCTGTTAAAAGAATATAAGGTTGTCAAGTCAAGTGAGAAATGTTATAACATCGCCTGCTCAGCCTTCAATTGAATCCTGCGTGCATGCAAATTTGACAGTCTTTAATTGCATGTCTCCAAGATCTGTGGAGAATATAGCTTCTCAATTCACATCACAAAAATCATACAGACTTTTTTCTTCTCAGAAAAAAAAAAAAAAGCATTCTCTCTTAAAGATTGTCCAGACTGTATGGGTGTACATTTCATCAGCCAGGCAAAGCTTCCGTAGGTCACAGGCGCCCAAGACACATCCTGAGCAAACCTGCCATGGTCCTGAAGGTATGTGCAGACAAGGACCTCACTAATTCCTTTTGTGTTGTCCTCAGATATGGTACAGCCAAGGTGTCCTAGAGTGTCTGTCCCCTCGTAAATGGAGAGGAAAGGGAGAAAGTAGCAGCAGGTGGCACTCACTGTGCTGCTGAGGGTGGACAAGGCTTGGGATTTTGTGGGTCTGCAGAGACTGTGGGGAATGTCTGGTTTCAGTGGCCTCTTTCTCTACCAACAGTACATTCCCCTTGAAGACAAATGAGCAGACAGGGGCTGTAAATAACCATAGAGGGAGAGAGTGACATCAGTGAATACCCAACCACATAAACCAGCCTTACGTAGGTCTGCTGTAACTCTAAACCAGTGTCTGTAAGCCTAAACCATTAGGATTGCACAAGAATCACATTGTTTGACATTTTATTAGCCAGATTTCTAGCACTATGGCAGCGATATTGGAGAGAATGGTACATGAGCAGGAATCCAAAAGATTTTCAGTTGGAGTGGTTCTCTTATAGAAATAGACTGGAAAATACATGTTTGTGACTTATTGCATGAGAAAATGAAGCAAGAAGGGAAGTAATTTTTCAGACAGTACTATTTGTGGACAGTCTTAAATAACATGAATCATGGGGTCTCAAATCCCATACAGTGACCTTGTGCAATCAGAGTACATCATCTACTAGGGGATTATGAATTTATACATGCGCTGTACTCAGAACTGGAAAAGATGTTTTCCAAAGTTAGAATCTGTTGTGTTGGCATAACATTGCATTTAAAGTAAAAAGCGTTGAACGCACTGGGAATTGTTAAAGAATATTCTGCCAGCTCTCAAAATTAGAATTTTACACTGCCATCAATAACAAAAAAGTTACTCTAATGAGAAGCCATTCTGGTTAAATTAAGAAATACAAGTCGTGGTAAAACATTTATTAGTTTAATATCCAAAAAGGGAAAATAGAAAAGGCAGAAGTATTCCCCAGGTGTTTTTTGTATTTGAAACTGTGGAAGAGGATGTGTCCATCCTGTGCGGTAATATGGAAAGAAGAGAAAGTTTGCTGCTTATAACAAAGGAGGATCTGAGAAACAAGAGTGGTTGAAATTAAACATTCTCATATCCTACTAAATTTTACATCCAGGAATTTTAAAGGAAGTAGCTGAAAAGTTCTGTTAAGTGGCTGGTAATTTATAATAAATCTTGGGAAATGGGAAATTCCAGAAAATTGGAGGGCTGCCAACTGTATTTCCGATATTTCAAAAAGATAAAAGGGATGTCCCGGGGAACTGATGGCTGGTTTAGCTTGACGTCAGTCCAGGGTAAAATAGTGGAACAGCTATTTCAGAATCTGTCAAGAGAGAACTTGGAGGTTAAAGGTATAGATAATTCCAGTAACAGTTGGAGAGAGAGCCTGTCAAAAAAAACTCCCTGGATTTCTTTGCTCTGTCAGGATTGCAAGCCTGTGTGATAAAGGCAGCTGTTGATTTGCCTTTAGGAAGCCAGAGTAGGTGGTCCTTTCTGGTTTTTGGGTTTGTGAACCATATAAGGAATGCCCAGAGATTAAAACTCCCATGACAGAATTTCAAACAGAAATAATCAAGCCGTTCTGTTTCTCTGGGATAAAGCGTGGCTTAGTTTGGGGTTTGGGGTGTTAATCTCCTATTTGATTTGATTTGATTTGATATGACGGCTTTTACAGCTTTAAGTGTGTTTGAGTACATTGTAGTTCTGTGGGGGTAAAGGAAAAAACAAGCTTCAAAAAGCTTCATGAAAAGCTCAACAAATAATGCATGTATTCTCAAACAAAGATAAAATCCAAGTTCTTCTTATAGCAGTCTTTGTAGCTTTAATCCCTTGTTCTTTACCATGGCAAAGAAGATTTTATAAGCTCTTCTGGATCTTACAGGAGAAGGAAAGCTTATGTTTGACTTCTGCTGGCTTGGCAGTCCTGTAAGAAACTATAGATACAGATGCTATGTTGTCTTTATGGACCCTCAGAGCAAGTGCCCAAATACATCAAATCTTTTCTTTTTCTCTGGGCTCCTTTAGACTGCAGTTGCACTGAGTCCAAATGCCCATTTTTGTCTCACATCCTCTCCTTACCTTGGCTGGTATGTGTTGGCAGCAGAATTGATTGCTTTCCTTGCACCTTTCTCCGTGGGGTGATTTATTGTCTAGAACAGGAAAGGCAGTCAAGTTCCAGAATCGAGGCCAGTCCATGGATAAAAGGACTTTAAATAGGCATCTAGGTATGTGTCAGACACTGAGAATAGTGGGAAGGCTTGCAACTCTTGCTTAAACTTTCTGATAACAAAACGGCAGTTCTCAGATCTTTGCAGGATCAAAACAGCAGTCAGAATCCCTTGGTGTAATCCAGGTATCCCCTCGGCACTTGCTCCGAGTTTCTAAATAGTCATTTCAGTGATCATCTGATCATTTGATCGTTGAAAAAAAAGTGAAAATTGCTTTTTTGCATGTATTGATAGTACTTCCAAGATTGAGATATGTAAATCTGTGAAGCCTAATGCAGTAGTCACTAGAATGTATTTATTTATTTGTTTAGTTACTTAGTTATAGATTATTCAAAATCTATGATCTAACCATAAAGAAACATTTTTTCCTTCAGTTTTCAAGAGAGAACATTATAGCTGGTTTCCATTTGGTTGTGGAAAATGCTGCAAAGATAGATAGTGGCCCACTCTTCAAGGAGAAGGCAACACCTTTACTCCTTCCTGAGAGCAGAATGTGCAAAGTTACACCCTATGCAAGTCTGTCCCAAATTTAACCCAGTGACCTACTGCATGCATCCCTGCTCTTCACACATTAATCACAACAGACAAGTTCCAAAGGACATGCCAGTTTGTGTCCCAAGGAAGGATGAAGGATGTTTTGACCACCTGCTAACTTGCAGCACAGATGAAAAGCTTGCATTTTAGGGGGTAAAACAAAGAGAGCAGATTTTTCCCATAACAACTATGCATGGATGACAGGAGAAAATGGGACTGGGTTGCTGTCACAGCCTCTGCAGTTTCTGTAGTCATAGATGTTCGCAGTGATTTTGGCCATAGCTTCTCAAACAGATAAAACTGCTTCCACCAGTTCTGGATATAGGCAGGAAAAACAGTAATTAGTACAGCTTAGTGAAGGAAAAAAAAAATTTCGAGAGAGAGCTTTCCTGTTTGCTTTTTTGTGGGGGTTTTTTGTGATTTTTTTTGGTTGGTTTCTTTTTCTTTTTTTAAAAAGTGAAAACAATAGTCATTTGATAGCAACCAACATTTCAAGTACAGAGCTTCAGCACTGAATTCCACTGGAGCTTTAAACTTGAGAATAGAACATAAAGGAGATTAATAACTTTTATTCAAATAACTTGTTGGCATAATCTTTGACATTTAAAGGCTGCTAGAAGGAGTTGCACAGTGCTGCTGTTTGTAATTTGTAGCTTCCAAACTTTGGTGGCATTAAGGCAGTATCAGCTGGGCCTTTGTTACATAGTTATATTAACACAAGACATGTCAAATACAGAGGCACCTTCTTTACTATCCTGAGGTATTGTCATACTGGCAAGTGACCCAGATATTTGACAAACCATTACTTCAGCAATTCCATCATTTCAGATGGCATTTCTGCATTGTGAGTTATACATACATATATGCCCACACAGGTACACATAAATTATTTAAACGTTTAGGAAGAAGGGGGAAGCCATAAAACCCCCAAATAGTCATTCAAGGCAAGGAAAGTAGTGGGGCTTTGCCAGAATTTCCAGCTCCTATTTGGGTGGAGACTTTAAACTTTTTCGGAGAGCTTACCAAGCTGAAAGGCAAAATTGAAACAAGTCACTATTTCATTTTCCCTCTCAGATTCTTTAATCTGGCAATCCAGCTCACCCAAGAGCAATCCAAAAGGTTGTGTCCTTTACCCAAGGCCGTGAAACCATTGACTACTTCAGAAGAACATAATGTGTTGTTTGTTGTGCTTGGTGGTTTCCTGGCAGTGTTTCAGTGTTGGGCATTCCCCATTCTGCTTTGAATAAGCTATTTTGAGTAGCAGACTTAGTTCCGGTCCCTTTCACCATAGCCAGCTACTGTAAAGAGCAATGTGAAAGCTGCGAGAGGAGGTTTTATCAGGAAAGGATTCTGCGTTTCTTATTTTCTATGTCCATATATATCAGTTAAGTAGCTTTTGAGAATTAAGGATAGAGGACAGTTTTTGTGTTGTTCCCCCTGTTTCCCTACCTATGTGGTCGATGTGGAAGGTGTCCCTGCCCATGGCAGGGGGGTTGGAACTGGATGATTTTTAAGGTCCCTTCCAACCCAAACCATTCTATGAATCTGTCTTCCCCCATGCATCTACCATGCCTCTTTCCTGAGGGCATCATCAGTTTATTTACAAAACATTGAAAATGCATGTTAAACTAAGCCTGACTCACTCGGTGTAGGACAATTAGTAGCATAATTATATAATATTTACTGAGTCATAAAAGCATTCATGTGTATACTTTGCCTAGTAGGCCTGTATAGAATGTATAGGTCAATGCATGTACTGTGTGTAAACATCATTTGCATGTTAACTAAAGTCCCTAGAGAATGTGAGCTCTCATTACCTTGTTCATCTGGGTTACTCTCTCAAGAAACAATAACAACACAACCCTCTGAAGTCAAGAAATAAGTTTTATCTCTTTATGGATCATAAATCTGTTTGGACTCTTCAAAGCAGCCTCCACTGGGAATCTCTGACTCCTTATGGTACCAATCTCTGAACAACCTGAAGCACAATTTCTTTAGAGTAGACACCTGGGGTTTAAATAAACATTCATCACAGAGACTACAGGCATCCTGACAGTACTTAAAAAAAAAAAAAAAAAAAAAAGAGATTCAATGTAAACATGAAGCTGTGGTACATTTTTGCTCGTGTGTGCATTCTGCCAGTAGCAAAACCGTTGTGAATAACCAAAATGTTACAGATTAAAGTCATATTCATAATTTCTGTTTAAAGGTCGGCAGGATCAGAGTACCTGTTTTTTTTTCTTTTTGGTTTGTTTGTTTGTTTGTGGGTTTTTTTGTTGGGTTTGTTGTTTGTTTTGTTTGGTTTCTTTTTTTGCACAGTATCTATCCAGTTGTGCTGTAGGGTCTAGGTCCAGTATAAGAAAAGAAAAGCAGTGAGTGACTTTGCAGTGGGACTTACTTCCAACATCAAAGCCTCTGCACTGTGATGACAAATGAGCTGTTCAAAAACAGCTATTCCACAGTCTGCAGGATACATCCCTGTTCCTATCAGTTTAGCTAAAGAAGGAATTTCCAGTATTCTCGTCTCCATTTGGAATCCATGTGAAGCTTGCTGTACAGGAATGGAGCTCATGGCCCAGCCCTGCAGCCAGCCCAGGCACTGATGCTTCTGCTCACTGCCTGTGGTGTATCTCATGGGGGACCAGTCTGTGGCCCTTGAACCACTTGTGCTGTTCAGCAATTCCGAGGGTGCTGGCTGGGCTGTGGATGCTCAATGTGTTGGAGCCACACTGACCTCCTCAGCAACTGGAATTCCTGCCTCTAGGAGATGTTAGCAAATGTCTGCAGGGCCCTGCTGTGTGCCCAGCCTGACCTGCCCGTCTGGGGCAGGTTCTTCCTGGGTTTCTCTTAGCTGTTCCCCTTCCCACTCACAGTCCAGTGAAGGTCCTTCTTCAAGGCACCATGGTCAGGAGCACCAGCCTCCACTCCTGGGAGCAGCACGTCTGCAGCTGCTGGCCAGGAATGCCCTACAGTGTCTTTTCCAGTTGTCCATGTACCTTCTGCTTTACAGCAGAACCTGCTTAATCAACATGAAAAGTTCATTTCTTAAGACAATCTTGCTAATGGCTCTGGCACCCACAGTATGTTTGGCAGGAGGAAAGTCCGTGTAGCCTGGCAGCCCACAAGTCTATTTTCAATTAGCTGGGGTGCTCAGAGAAGAAGACATTAATATTGCTGAGGATGACATAGCAAATTACTACTGCTCCCTAACCTTTTTAAATTGCTAACACTGTTGTAATCTGTAATTACAGAAATCAGTGTGAGAATTGTGGCACAGTATAATTATCTTTCCTGATACTTTATTGCTGTATGAATTATTAATCAAAATCAGTCTTGTATAGTATTTGTGGCAACTAAGAAGAATAATCTATAATTACATTTCGTTGTTTCTATTTTTGTGCTGGTGTTTTATGATGTTGTAATTGATAATTAATTGGTTAAAAATTCACACAATTCTTGGGAGTTTCATATGACTATGACTGCTCAGTATTCAGCATTTATTAATTGAATAATGGGCTCACTGAAGAGACCTTTGTATATAGTCTGCTGTCATTACAATGAGCTCTCAAAAATGGTGAATTAATCATTAGGCCTTTCAATAGTTTCTTTTTAAAGGAAAGCAGTGACAATATAATCATATCCTTTGTTGTTATAGCTATAATTGAGAGATCGTAATAACCAATTATAAGCATGGTCATTTTAGGAGCTCTGAAGTGTCAGTTATTGATAACTTTCTTTAAAAACAAAGTGTTGATTACACAGAACGAGTCTTTTCATAGAAAAAATATTAGGAGATGGGGAAGGAAGCCTGGAAAACTATTTTCCTCCCACTTGCCACTTAAAAACAGTGCATGTTTATCCCTAAAAACTGTCAAGTCTGATGTGCTTCTGCTGCCAATTGTCAGAAGTACAAGCTGCTCTCAACTTTTTTCATTATTTTATCATCATTCTCCCCATTTTTTTCTGAGTACCTTTTGCTAAATTGTTAGGAGGCGAAAAAAATAGAAAACATCAGAACAAAGGAGCATTTTTTCACATTCTTTGCCTGAATCCCATTGAACAGAAATACTGTGAGACGTTTACGTGCAAATCTGTAATGCAGACTCCAGCTACTGGTGACCAAAGAGCCTTAGATGTGTTCAAGCTGGCCACTTCAAACTGTTCCTAAGATTCTTTCTTCTGCTGTTAGTGGAGCTGATTGAGAGAATGTGAACTGAAACTAAAAATAATCCCAGTTCAGTATTGATCCTCTCTTAACACAATAGAGAAAGTCGGAGTCACCTTGCGTAGCAGGACATAAAATGTGACTCCAGTTTACGATTCCAAGCAAAACCTGTGGTTCATTTTACACCAGGTCAGGTACTGCAATTCCTAAATGAGGAATCACAGTGTTGCCTGTTGGCTTCTCTATTAAAATGTAGCATTAGAGGCATAATGAGGAGATGCTGATAAACCTTTTTAGGCCTTCACAGTGAAGTTGTTGGGTGTCCTCTGTGCACTGTTCTGGATGTGATGTCCTGTTTACATTGCCTAGGGTACAAGGAGGAGAAGGAGATAATGCCTTTAGGTGCCTCTTTTTCCCCATCCTTGCTGGTGGTTTGCCATGGACGGACTACAAAGATGCTTCTGCTGCAGTTTATACACCTTTTATGAGTCGAATTTAGCATCATATGGCTTCTCATGTCCTAAACCAGCTGCTCTGCTGGAGCCCTTGGGAGCGGGAGTCACTGGTGTCAGTGACATCCACCACATGTAATCTTTGGACAGATGTTTTCTGCTGCTTGCCTTCAACAACTTGATCCCACAAAACTTCAGTTTGAAGAAGGAGAGCACCAGGCAGCATGTCCATTGCTGTCTCCTGCAACTGGGGACACAGAGGGTCAGGAGGTCTAGGAAGCAGTAGATTTGGGGTTTCATCTGTGTTGACATCCATCAAATAATTAGTTTCTTGGTTTTGCTGTGGTTGATAGGTCAGGAAGGATGGATAATGCAAGCACATTTGTTGTTGTACAGTGGAATATTGTCTGTGGAATATTGGACAGTGGAATATACATGCTGCAGCATGTAAATATTCATCCCATGTGAACCTGTACTCTCAGTAATGTGGCTCTGGATATTTTTATTAGGAGTAACTAATCCTTTTACATATGCAGTAAATTCTTTTCCCAGTAACATGCAGGAGTGATCAGCTGTACCTTGTGGTTTATTGCAGTGACTGTGAAATCTCTCAAGGAAAACCTAAACAATCATCCTGCTGTGAGGATGGGGTACTATTTTGGTTCATTTCAATGGTCAGGCATCACAGCCTCTCCAGGCAACCTGTTCCTCAGTTTTTCCTTACATTCAGTCTAAACCTCTGTTGTTTCAAATTGTTCCCAGTGTCTGGCACTTCCCACGATCGTCATTGACCTTGCAGGAGGAGTGTCAGGCTGCTGTGAGGACCCTGTATGTACATCCAGGCAGTCTGCCACCCAAGAATTAAGTGTGCCCAACTTTGCTGTAGCTCCAGAGATAAGAGAAGCTCGGGCATGTTGAACAGCATGATCACAGCCAGATGTAAGCCAGTTTCTGGAGAAATTTCACTGCTAACCTGCTGAAAACTGTCTCTGCATTCCTCCTCCGTTGAATATAGTTTATCCAAAGTGATTTCCAGTCTGATGCAACTTCTCAGCTTATGACAACTGAGTTTCTCTAACAGCCATTTCCAAAGGTTTTGTCAAAGAATTTCTAAAAGTCAGCACTAATTACACGTACTAGTGTTCCTCACTGCTAATTTGACACACTTCAGGAATTCTAATAGAGCCCATTGGAGACATGACTTCCCCTTGCAGAAGCCATGCTGCTTTGTCACTATGATAATTTGCCTGGTTAAGTGCTCTGTAGCTCTGCCATGATAGAGATTTACCTTTTCACATAATCAGCCCAGTTCTGATGCAGGACTTTCTGGTGTGTCTTGATAAGATTTTCTCTCCCCTCACGTTTCCCTTTAAAAACAGACACCACATTGCCTGTGCTCCAGTCTTGTGAGGCAGGAGCTGCTTTTTTTGTGAGAGGTAATGTATTTTTGGTAGCAGCTCAGTCAACATTGTTTATGCATTCCTGGAGAGTTTTGGATGAGCGCCAGCCAGTACAGACAATGTGCTGCAAACCAGAGTGATCTGGATGTTCCATGAACAACATTTTTGGTCTCCTGAGGTTTTGTATGCTTCCTCCACGCTGCCCATGCAGAAGGGTTTGCTGGGATCTTCCGCCCATCACCATGGAAGGAACATGTAAGCAACCTTTCAGTTCACTTCACTGCAGATGCTGGCCTTTACCAGCAGCTTTTTTGGCTCAGTTTCAATGGTGCTTTCCTTGCCCACAATAGTTTGTGCCAGTTTCTGGAAACTTTTGTTTCATAGAGGCTTTTTCTGGCAGCATGGTGACCTATATGCAAACAAATGCACAGCATGTTCTTTTGAGCCAGAGAAAGGCTTGCTAAGACATTCTCTTTTCGGTTTGAAGAAATACCAAGTGTGTAGCAATGATTTCCATGAATAAGGTTCTGCAAACTCAGCATAATACTGAATTCAGCAAAAAATTATGCACTTTGAATTAACACTGTGTAAAAGGCTTGCAGCCCAGCTTGCTTCAGAGTTCAGAGATAATACCAGATCCCCGGATCCTTTCATTCCAAGGAGAGGGGGAAAACAAGAATTCTGCTAATTTTCATGCTACTACATGCCAAAGTCCTACAGTGACCTTTTCTCTTTGCCCTCTAAACCCTTTCTTTGTGAAAATGAACAATATACTTCACAGGGTTTCACCATCTTGCACCTTTCCTGCAGGATAAAGCCCTCTTGGAGAGGAAACACCTCATGTCTGGAGGTCATGTGGTGGATGGCAGACTTGGAAAAGGAAAGGCTGTAAATCACTCGTGTTGAAACATTAAAAGCTGATAAATAGGTGGTCCTGAGCCGTAGCCCAGCCCCAGTTTCCCTGTGCACAATGCAGGGCTCGGGTTGCTTCCTACAGCGGTCAGGGGCACGGTCAGGGGGAAGTCTGTGGAAGGCTGAGATTGCAGGGCATCCACGTGGATTCTCAGTGGCTGTGGGAAGGCGAATGGCATGGATCCACCTGCAGGAAGCCCCTGGAGCCACAACAGTAGCCTTGGGAAAGTATGATGGTACAAGCAGCTGGGTGGAGGTCCTTCCCGGGAGGGCAGGTAGGGATCCTCTGGAGCACATGGCACAGCTGACAGCCCCAGCACCTCAGGACTGCACTGGTCAGGTTTCCTAGCAGAGAAGGCAGGCTTGCTCACCAGTGGGGAAATACACCATGGTATTTTCAGCACTTCACAGCACATGCAGCAATTTAAAAAAAAAATACACTTGATGAGAGCTGTAGTTAAAAAGTGAGAAATTACTAATTAGTAACCAAGTAATTCGGGGTTTGATTCACACAAATTGCACTATTACTGTAAGAGAGGATTGCAATTTCAGGCTAGCTGGGGTTTGGTGGGTTTTTTCTAAGGCACTGAAAATATAATTGATGTTCTGTTCATTATCTGCCAGGTTTCGGGTTTCTTGTCCTTTTTTTCGTCATCTGAGATATTACAGGCATAAGACATGCCTGGAAAATAAAGGGAAAAAAAGCCTACTGCTTTCCCCTTTGCATCGTCATTTGCAACTCTCAGGTTTTCCCACTAGATTGTTCTTGTAAACTCTTTCATTTCATAGCACGCAAGAGTGACCACTTAGAACATCATTATAGTGCTATCGTTAGCATAAGAGTTTAGTTGTACAGAAAGCTGTGAGTGAGATGAGCTAAGTGTCATTTTCTCTTTTACCTTGGTAGAGTGCTAATAACATGATTGCTGTCAATTCTTCTCATTAGGCTCAATTTATACAGAGAATTTTTTTTTTTCTGGTTAAGAAATCCAGCTGGTATAACTCACCACCTGAAGTGTCTCCCTCCCCTGCCTGTATGCAGATCAATTAGCAGCTATGTATCTTCTCTGTAGATGTTAAGTTGTTGAAGGGCTAATCTGTGTTGATTGGTTGTGGGATTTTTTCTGTTCATTTAAGCATTTCAGCTGAGTGCTCAGAAGTGTAGCATGAGTCAGCATAAAGATTGAAAATACCAGCAAAAGAGAATCTGTAAGCATTCCATTAAGACTTCCAGTAATACTACAGTTTTGCGCTGTTGGCAAAAATACCTATTTTGTACAGAGTCATCATAGCCACTGGCTTAAAAATTCTCATATAAAGGTGGGAAGATGAAGTTACCATTGAGAACTTTAGTCAATATAAGTAACAAGCATGTCCTCTTAAGTCCACTCTTGTCTAGATGATTAGTGTCTTTCAAATGGCACTGTAGGAAAATGGTAACCTAGTTTGAACTCACAGCAAGAGAAATAGTTTGAAGTCATGTTGTACCTGTATGTTGCACTAGCAAAAGAGAATGCTGCAAAAATCCACATTAAAAGGTAGCAGAGGAGGAATTTTGCTTCTACTGGATACTGTAGTCAGATATTTACAGTGCAGCAGTACTGTTCCAAAATCTTACCATTAGCCCTTGATGCCTCTGAATTTTACCTCTCAGAAGGCAGTTGTTGTTCCCAATAAGGAAAAGTATTTCCTTAAAAATACTGCAGGTTTGTGCATTTGCACAACTTTCCCTTCAACAGCAGATAGAGTAATACGTACAGATAATCTTTTTCCCCATGTAAGCTTGAAACCAAGCAGGTTTGGTTTGGGATAGTCTGTTCAGTCACAGCACAGGCTTTTACATCTTCCTACTCAGAGAAGTTGAAGTGGGAAAATAATGCAAAGAGGATTCGGTCTAATGCTGGCGAAGATGTTTTGGGTAAATTAATTACTTCAATGTGTTCAAGTGCAAAGGGGGTTCGTGCAGTGTGGGATACTGGGGGGCTGTTTCCCTCCACCATCACCACTGCAAATCCAGTCACCATGTACAGAGGCTTTGCCAGTTCTACTTGTGGCAGAAACTGCAGAACATCAGGCAGAGAATTTCCCTGACTCAGACAGTAGTAATGGGTGTGTAATGGATGTCTGACATCATTCCAACCTCTGCTCTGCTGTCAGAAGGGGAAGACCTGGAGTCAGGAGTAGCCTTGGCACCATGTGCTGCCTAGGGCTGGGCATCCATTCAGGTCAAGGGATTTTTTGGATCTGTGGGTCTGGAATTTGAGAAGATCTACTCTTCCGTAAATGGCATTAAGCCACTGATGAAGGTTTGTTGCTTTAGCCACACATGGAAACAGATTTCTTCTGGAGCCGCTAAATATGTTTCTCTCCCTCTTGAGGCTTAAAATTCTGATAGAGAAATTAAGTTGCTGTAGTTAGTGGCTTGTCTTCGTCAGGCACAGTTCCACCTTGCCTTTTACTTGAGCCCAGGTCTTCAGGGTGACTGTGCAGTGCTGCCTGTCTGCTGGAGAATAAACTTGGGGGTTTGAGGGGTTTTTCCCTTTGTTCTGAAAATATCAGAAGCAAGCACAAAGCCATTTTCTTCACCACTAGAAAACCCAACAGTCACTCTAGCTTTTTTTTCTAAAATCTTCTAAAATTTCCAGTGTCCCCATGTTATTGCCATTACTAAATTGGAAATTGGAGATGCATAGTAGGTGGTTGAAGAAAAGTGCTTTGCAGTCTGTCTAAACCCTATTTTGGTTTTGAGGGGGGAAATCAGTGGGGCAAGTAGGTAATCCAAGCATGACAGGCTGAAATCTAGTGGCATCAAACCAGTATAAATCATGGTATGTTTCCTTAGGAATTTACTTGGATTTAAGCATTAATGGGCTGCTTGGCTGGGGTCTTGAGGTATCGGGATATTGGGCTGAATCTCACCATGCCACATTCACCCAGGCACCGTGCTGCTCCTCACCACCTTGTCTGTGCTTTCTCCTCCCTTGTGCCCTGCAGGGTGTGAACGGCATGTCTGTGGATGAGAAGACTGACTCCCCCATGTATGTGTATGAGTCAACGGTGCACTGTACCAATATTCTCCTCTGCTTAAATGACCAGCGGAAGCAGGACATTCTCTGTGACGTGACGCTGATCGTGGAGGGGAAGGAGTTCCGCGCCCACCGGGCTGTGCTGGCTGCCTGCAGCGAGTACTTCTTGCAGGCCTTGGTTGGGCAGACGGAAAATGACCTGGTGGTCAGCCTGCCGGAAGAGGTACAGTATGTCACCATGCCCCCTCCATGACAACCCGCCCCTTCCTCCTGCCTGGTGAGGAAAACCTCTGTGGTCTGCTGCAGTGGCCAAAGACAGGGTGACACAGGCGTCAGTGGCTGCCCCAGCAGGATGTGCTTTTCGTGTCTGGGTGTGGTGCAAATCACTGAAGGATGGACATGTTCATGTCATGCCAGCCTTCTGACAGTCTAAGCTCTAAGATGCTTCAGCTCGCCTTTGTCACTGCTGCTGAAGGAATTGTACCCAAACGTTTCATTACCATAGCCTCGTTCAGGACAGTCTTAGGACCCTGATACTCCTCTGCTCTTCTAGACAGGAAATTTGAAAAGAGTGATGTGACAGCTACATGGCAGGTTATTGTTGAAAAGTCATTTGAGCTGTCATGTTGTTGGGAGTTTCATTGCTGTCCACCCATCTCTGGCAGCTCATATCTTTATTCCACTTCTTTCCCCTCTCCTGCACTTCATTCAAACTAGCTTCCTCACAGCTCCCCTCATAAAGAGTTTGGGATTTAACTGTGTTTTCCACCAAGAAACCATGAACACAAGTCTGTCAGAGAGCAGGGGTTTCGTCATGCAGCGTGGCTCCCACAGCAGGAAGCCTAGGGACGTAGAAAACACATACCTCACTGGAAAGTTTACTTTATTTTATCACAGAATCTCACTGGCTGGCTTCCACCCCCACTGTAATTTCCTCACAGCCGTAGAGCTGTGACAGCACAGCTACTGTAGGGCGTGCTGGTGGCTTTGCTGCCCACAGAGGGGAGGTGCATGCCTGATGGCCAGGGCTGCCATCACCTCCTGCTCAGCACTGCCTGCCCGGTGTCTCCAGCTGGGAAGGGTGGCATGAGAAGGGTGGCAATGTACCCAGGGCACAGCACAGCAGTCATTCAGTGTGAAGGTACTCTGGCATACAGAAGGTTTTCCACCATCATTTGCTTAGTGCCCTTGAAGAGGCATGGTGTGTTTTTAAATGATGACAGGTCCCAAAGTGTCACACATAATTTTTTCCCCTCTGGTTTAGTTCTCCAGAGACTTCAGCAGCGTTGTAATGTTGTCACAGCACAAGTTGGAGTGCATTAGAAGTAGGTCACTGGCTGTGACTTCATGAATCCTGACACTGAATATTACTCATGAAGACACTTCAACCTAGACATTTTGCATAGGAGTTTAGAGATATTGCAGAGGACACACTAGGATGCACACTTTGATTCTGCAGTGTCCACTAATAATTTCCAGTGGAAGAATCAAGTCTCAGTCAGTGTCGCATGGCTTTCTCTCCACATAGCAAGGGTAGGAGCAGAGATGTGACAAAACATGCCCAAGGGTGCACAGGAGACTATCAGTTCTCTTCTACAAAGCCTTAGTGAAACCTCTGTGTATAATTCCGGTCCTGTTGCATAAAGAAAAGTAATTGAAATTCAAATAAGCATATAGAAGAGTGACTGAGATGTTCAGAAGAATGAGCCTGGCCTAAAGAAGGAGAAGAAAGGACCATGGCAGGTTCATACTGCAGGTGTGACAGCTGAGATGTGCTGCAGATCTGGCTAGGCAGAGGAGCTGATACAACTGTGAGGAGGAATTTCTCAATTGGCTTTCAGTAAAATTAGATTGGAAATTAGAAGATTTCTAATTCCAGCAGCAGTGAGGTGCTGAGCTGCAGGCCAGTGGAGGGCTCATGATGTGCCTGCACTTGGTCACCCAGTCCTATGTTAATGACACTAAAGATTTAAAATACGAAGATTTTTATGTGTTATATGTTTATATGTGTTTTATATGAGATGCTGTCTAAGAAAAAAATCCTCCAATTCAACTATAAATTATTTCTATTTAAGTAAATCCCCTTTGAATAAATGAAGTACTGGAGTTTTAGAATGTATCTGAATGAAAGATCAAAAACATTTTGTGGCTTAAGCTTGCACTGACCACTCTTATGACTCCAGTGTAGCTTATGGAGTTGTCAAAGTAGTGAATCTAGTTCTTCAGGGTTTTCCAAGAACTCTGAAATTGTTATGCCTTATTAAGACCACCATTGCTACTTTGCTACTTGCTTCTATTAGTAGCAGACCATCAGGCCTTTGACTTTGTCATCCTGGAAAAGAATTCTTTTGGCCTATTAAAAGAGATAATTATAGTTATCAATGTTTACTTGTACAGATATTTTCCACATGCAAATTAATTGCCGCTAAATGCATTGAATCTTAATTTTCTTGTTGACTACTTTACTGGAATAGCTGTGTGTGAGGTGGTCAGCTAAATCATTTCCTCACAAAAGCTAGTCACTTGGGATAAGGAGAGCTGCCTGATGCACCTCACTGTGTCTCAGTTACTCCTTGGTTAAGATGCATATCTCTGCTGCTGGCATTGCTCACTTCAGGGCTTTGGTGGGTGCCTGTGCAGAGATATGGGAAGTGCCTCCAGCAGCGTCAGAGCTCCCTGCAAGAGGAACTGAAACACTCCTGGTTTTTAAAAGCTGATAAAGCACAGGAAACACCATCTTAGTTATATTGCATTTAAAGAAGTTAGCAGGGTCATCTTTGGTTCACAAGCTAAGGACACTTCCCAAGGCTACTGTTTTCAGTCTGTGGTCTGCAGAGTTCTGGCAGCAGTGAGTTATTTCTTAAGGTACCTGTGAAAAGGGACTTACTCTGTCATGTAGGGGGTTATTCCTCCAGTGGAAAAATTTCAAACGGAAGTTGAAAATTAATACCTTGAGGGACTACATTTTTCATGCTTAGAGACAATTTATGTTGCTGTACAATATTACAGAAAAACAGATACTGAAAATAATTTTTAAATATAATCTTCACTGTTCAAAACTTTTCCAAAGGTGAAAATTGCTTATAAATTCACAGAGTTATTTTTAGGTCAAACACTGTATTTTAAATCTGAACATAGTTTGAAAACTGCTGAAGTATGTTGTGGAGAAAGGGCATGGTTGTTACTATTATTTCTCAAAGGTTTGATGTTAGAGCTGGATAAAGCTTTATATATAACGCTTTTACATTCATGTTATGTTGGTGTGAGGAAGTTGAACATCAAAGAAAAGAACTTATTTCTGATTATTCAAAGCAGTAAATCTGCCTCTGAAGTCTAAACTGCAGGCTTTTTTTTTTTACTTCATAGCCTGTTGGGGTCATTTTGTTAGTCTGGTATCCAGACATTGTTAACTGTTGTCTAGCTAAACAGGGAACAGATGTTTTTTACATTATTTCTTGTTTATATCCAGTTACAAGCAAGAGCAGTCTTTACAACACACCAGTCATTTCAGTAGGGAGACATTGTACACACACAAAATTGGGACTAGTTGGATTTAGAGGATTTTAAACCACTGCAAAACCTTGTGTTAAACATTTCAGGTTAGTTCAAGCATGTCTTAACGTGCCTCAGTTCAAACCTTTCCTTAATCAACTTAAACAAAGTCAGTATGGAGCTAATTCTGCACTGATTGAAGAGTTTCCATAAAGCCTTTTGTGCTTGCCTTGGTAATTTGATTTTGTACCACACCTTTTGTTAAGGCAATATATTTCAGTGTGTAGACAAGCTGCACAGAACAGCTGCACAATAGCAAGGGCTCAGATGTGGCCATGGTGTGTGAACTATCAGCCCTCAGAACAAGTTAGAGAAATTGAGTATTTCAGCTGCCTACAGCTGATAAAAGAGGGCCCCATTAGCTCTTAACTTCTCTGCTTTTTTCTTCATTTGCAGTTTTGCCAAACAACTAGGACCTTGCCTGCTTTTACCTGAGGTATTTTTCAGCAATTAATGCACTTTTCCTCTAGCAGGTGCTGCTAAATGCAACTCAGAATTAGTACTTTCAAAGGACTGAGTTTGAAGCTGTAAAGTTGGTTATTCACTCCATACCCCTAGCTGTTGTTTTGTTTTATTTAATCACAAAAACTGGTCTTCCTTCCTCTAACAAGGCACTTAATTAAGTTTTTAATTTATGATAAGAAGTTAAATGGCACTTATGAGGCTTTTTAAATGGTTTCCACTTCCCATCCAGATTACAAAAAAAGGTGTGATGGAGAGAGACACGGCTGTCAGCCAGGGGTATTGTAGGTCATGCCAATATTAGCTGGCAGCAGGCTGTTATCCAATTAACATTGCTTCATCGCTGCAAGTAATAGCTCTTGAGTAGATGATTGAGTCATTCATGCTGTAGTGGTACTCAACTTTACTTGAGAAGGAGCCAGTGCTTCATCAAATGGGCTTTTTATTTGCTATTATTACCTGCCTAACTCTGCTAATGGCAGTGCACAGCGAGTCTGCATGGGCAAGCTGGAAGCTGGGCACTGGACAGGGGAGCATTGTCTGTGCAAACACCTTATTCACTCAGTGTTTTGAAAGCTGAGGGTGTAGTTAAATGGTGAAAAGGCAGAAATAGAAACAGCAACAAGTAAAACTCCTCAGTGGCATTAGATTCCTACAGGTTACAAACAGAGATTCTCAACCTTGCTTGCATTTTTTTGATTTGGGGGCTTACATTTGAAAAAACTTTAACCACCCATGAGAGCACCAGATACCTTCTTCTCAGATGAAGCTTAACAAAGGTCTTCTAAAACAGCAGACCATGATTTCTTTAGCACTGGTCTGATACAAGCCTTTGTGTTCTTTCAGAAACTTGCTTCTCCAGTAGGTTGGTCAGTTTTACCTGTAGCCCTCGAATTTCTTGAATCTGTTTCAGAGTTGTGACCTTTTTTAGTGCAATGAACTGTCTGCTGGGAATGTTCTCTTCCAAAAGGATTAAACTGAGCTATCTGTGGTGTCCAAGTCTTCCAAAGGGTGAAAAGGAAGCAGCATCTCTTTCAGGATGAGGTTGTGGGATTTATCCACACAGCTCCTTCCTTTGCTGTTAAGAAAATGATGTTCAAAGTAGATGTAAGCATACACCAAAGGCTGAATACTTCCACATTCTCTCTCCTTCACTGCTGAGCAACGTGCCTTTTCCCCACAGGGTCTAGTCCTGTGAAATTTGTCATCTGCTTCTTCGGTTGGCGTGGGTTAACTCCCTCACACGGTTGGTTAAGCTTTGCAGGGAGAAAGGCAGGACAGGACCTCGGATTTGGGATTCAAGGCTGGCAAACGATGAGTGTGTTGGAAGGCAAAGGCATGCAGCAGCACTCTGGGTGGGACTGAGCCAGGCATCTAACATTAGCATTGCTCGTAGCTGACAGGGAGGAGAAATACTGGCAGCTGCTAACCATCCATGCCAACCTGCCAGCCTGAGGGAAAAACGCTGGGAATTAGCCAACAAGAGATGATTCTGATGAGGAGAAAATCAAAGGCAGGATGCAGGAGGTCAACTTTTATATACCCTGCTGGCTAAAGGCACTTACTATTCCTCTTTATCTCACTAGAAATAAACAGTGTTCTCTTACTTTGTCTTTTTCCTTTCTTTGTATTCTTTGTATGTATAAATATAATATCTTTGAAGCATGTAGGGACTGAGCTGGGAGTCCTCTGCACAGGAGCATAGAGTGAAAGAGGTGATAAATGTGGAAAAGAGAAGCAAGAGGGCAAGAAGTTTATTTCCCAGCTGGAGGGATGTTTAACACAGTAGGGAACAACAAAAGACCCTTTTTCACTGGCACCCCAGAGATATATTAGGAGTAGCTAAGGTTAGCTCTCAGAGAATGGAAAGCAGTAATGTGGATTTCTCTTTACATGGCTGTATTGGCCATTGATGTTCCTCACAGATTGCAGCACTGGCCAGAATTATTTCTGCTTTGGCTCAGGAGGTGGCAAGAACCTGAAAGCCATTATTCCCTTCATCTGCAGAGCTTTTTGTAGTGGCAAAGGATTATATGTGTCAGGCTTCAAACTTACTTATGCTTCAACCCTACCTCAGTAATGCCACTTCAATCAGTCCATATGGATAGAAGGTTGGGTCTTTGGTTTTCTAAATTCCTCCCAGGGAATGTGTTATTTTTTGTGCTGCCCCACTGTGCCAACACTGACCGCACAGAGGGAGGACTGGAGGCTGCAGCTCTGTAGTGAGAGTAAAACTGAGCATTTGGGTACTCTTTGCAGTCTGACATGACAGGATACTAATTCAGGAGAAACTATGAGACAGAATTGGATGTCGTTTTATATGTGTTGCTTATGTAGCACAGTACAAGGTGCAAATGATGTATTTTGTTTCTAGCAGGTGAACAATAAAACAGAAATGAGATCTTCAAGATGTGATATGAAATTCCATCCATGTATCACTGCAAAAGCTTCCAGCACTGCTTGATTTTTCATACCTCAAGTGTGATGAAGAAACTAGCCACATACTTTTCATTCCGTGTAGTGTAACTTCCATTATTTTCTGATGAGGGCTGTCTTGCTATTCATAACATTCTCTGATCTTTTCAGGTGGAGAAAAGCAAAATATATCTATGTTGCAGTGAGAGCTAGGCTTCAAAAAGTAAAACAGAAGTAATGTATACATGCATGTTAAATAGAGAAAATCTTGCAATAGCTCCTTTCCCTCCCTTTGGCAGAAGCTGTACAATTTATTTATTTATTCAAGTAGGCATAGAAAAGCATACTGTCAAAGGGGATAGGGAGATGAATGCACAGAACAAAATTCACCATTTCAATAACTGGACTCAATTTTGTTGTCTTTGTTAGACTCCTGTGTGCCATTACTGTTTAGTTGGGCCGATTGACTGGGATTGCACTTGCTAGTGAAAAGGCAGTTTCCAGTGTGGAAACTTTCTTGGTCAAGTGTAACAAACATGATCTAAAATGTAAAAGATATCTTGAATAGTAAGTCCTATGTTAAGGGCATGAGAAGAAGCAATACGAATGTGTAAGAGAAGGTGGGTTGGTTTTGTTTGTTGTATTTAGGTGTTTTTAGTTTTTGGTTGTACTTGTGTTCAAATACATATGAATGAAAATGAGATGGCTGAGCCATGACTGTGCCTCAGCTCTGAGCACTCTGGCCCTGCAGACTGAAAGATCTCTCCCTCTTCTCCCCCTCCACTTACAATTCTCTTACTTTTGCCTTATCTCTTATCTAAAAATCCCTTTCATTTTCTTTAAAGATTCAAATCAGGTATCTGCTCTTTTAGAGTCCAGAAATACAGGCTGGGCATTTGACTAAACAGACAGCCAAGGTCCAGTGAAGACACTTGTCAGCCTCACAGCATCAGACACCACAACCTGTAAGGTTCTTTCTGATTACAGTACAGTAAGTTTTGCTCCCAAGATCCCAAAAATATAAGAGCTCAATCTTCATACAGCACTTTCTGACAAGGATTCCTTGGTGAATATTGTCAGACTGATTGTTTTTCTCAGCTACCAGTGAAATTGAGCATGTTATGGGATGGAATATGCTATATATTCAAATGATGCATTGCAACAGTCAACAAACATTAAACCTAGGAAGTACGGTTCAGTTTGGAAGTGAAGTATGGGTTTTAGGTGAGCAGAAGACAGTTGAATTGTACTAGGATTTGGGAATGAGATGCTTTTTGTGAGTTTTACAGGGTTGGGTTTTTTTAGAGAAAGAAGTAGACACAAACATTCTGTTAAATTTGATACAAACTATGAAGAGCAAAATGGCTGGTTTATTCCAGGATTTTTGTGCTGTAATGAATTTTCATCTGTCCCATTTCGACAAGAGACAGCCAGCAAACACCTCTGAGTCCCAGTGCAGTCTAACACTACTAAAAGCTTTCTCCTTGGGCACTTTATTTACTTTAATAAAGTTAATAAATGAGAGCAGCTGTAGCTGGTCAAACTACAGATCTAGCCCATGCTTGGTTTGTTTAAAAAAGTGAGTTTGAATTTCTCTGAAAATGTTTGAGAGGAGGCTTGTGTAGTTGTTTAAAGACTTAAATGAAAAGAAAGTATCAGGCATCTCTCTAGAAAGCATGTTGTAAATTACTGGGGAAAGATATCAAAAGAGCCAGTGGCAATTGTTTTGAAGCCAGATTAAAATCAACTGAAAAATTTGGCATGGGTTTTTAGCAATAAACTCTTTGGTGATATGTGTATGACTGCACATTGTTTCATAACTCTAAGGCAAATGGCCTTTGAGAGCAACAAAATTTAGACACCCGTTTAAGAAATTTGTGCTCAGCACTGGTATAGTTCAGTGGAATTCAATATCCTAAAAGAAGATAGATCAGATTTGCTAATCAACCTTTCTGTCTCTCTCTTTGTTTAATCTGACCTGCTAAGAGTTCATGGCTTCAAAGGGTTCATTAAACTGTGTCTGTTTCCCTTAACACAAAAGTAGTTGATTTTTTTTTTTCTTTTTTAATTTAGAATACTTTAAAAGACATTGTGGAAAAAGTTGATTTGCAATTAAAACGGTACCCTGATCCTTGCTGGGGTCCACAGTCAAAATAACTATAGCTGAACAGAGAATGGCAGAAAACAGCAGTAATAAAACTTACAGTAAAACCAAAATATAAACAAGGTGTCACCAAACAGCTGGAATTAAGAGGTATCAGCTCTGAAGTTAAATAATAGTAATATAAAACCTTCAGCAGTAGATTTCTGAGGTCTCTGGTGACCAAATAAAATACTGTCATCACCTCTCTGTACATGGTAGAGTTGATGCATCAGATGGGAATTACAGCACAGGTCTGTGCATCAGGCCAGTGATGATTAAATCACCTTGTGTGAACCACTCAGCAATGTTTACCTCTCTCTAAATGCTCTGGTTCACATTACCTCACATGGAGGTGAACTGGCTGACCCACAGCTGGCACAGCTGCTGGTCCCAGACCAGCCCACATATCTGACCCAGAGTTTCCAGCTCATCAGTCCTCAGCCATTTCAGTCTCATTTTCTTCCCTCTGTATAAGACACTGAGGAACTTTTTTGGGCTAGCTGCAGCATTTCTCAGGATTACCAGGATAGGATGGAGCTGCTCACCTTAACTGGGTGACTGGTAGGAGTGACAGATGTGGTCTGCTCTGTGTCCTCTGCCTGTTCTTGTATCACTCCTGAGGTCCTGTGCACTGCCATTGACAACAGCTGCTGAAACTACCACATCCGAGAGGAAAGTAGTTTTGGAGGCATGGAGCAGATCAGAACGAGCCCATGAATTGCTACAAGCTTCCTGTCCCTCACCAGAAGACTGGGGCACTTTAGGAGCTCTTAATTAGGAAAATTTGCTCAAGTGACAGAAGTTGCAGACCATCCCATATATCCCAAACTACGGGCAAGGAGGTTCCTAGCAAGACTTAATCTCTTCTGAAGAGAGCTAATCATTCTTGCCAAATGGGAGCTGTAGGTTTTCAGGACATCAAAACCAGGCCATCTTTCTTTTAGTGTTGAAGGAACCATATTTAGTTGAGTATATATTGCACCTGGTCCGCATCATTCCCTGCAGCAGCTGCTCATCATTTCAGAGCAACACTTCAGAGAAATGGAAGTGTACAGACTTACTGTAAAAGGATAGCAGAGAGATTTGGCAAGTGTGAGCCAGGATGGATTCACGGGTGCTGTTGTATTCTCAGTGCTTCCTTCTGTTCCTGCAGTGTCAGATGTACTTCCCAAAGACAGGGCTGAGGTGGGTTTATGTGGGCAGTAAAAGAGAAGGGACACCATCTAAATAAATGAATTGGCCCAGAAAAGGACCTGAACAGGGCTAACAATTCAAAGATGTGTGGGCATCCAATGTATTGTACTTCAAACACATGGTAACACTCTGCTTGAAATTTGCTTGCTTTGAGTTGTGATAGGACCAAATTGCCTCATCTCTGCACATACCTCTTACTTTATGTTCCCAGAATAGATGGGAGTGCAGTCTGTGTTAATG
The DNA here is from genome assembly GCF_052056855.1 of Sturnus vulgaris. NCBI lineage: Eukaryota > Metazoa > Chordata > Aves > Passeriformes > Sturnidae > Sturnus > Sturnus vulgaris. Next base: position 78,998,753 of record NC_142245.1, read on the forward strand.
TTTCAAGCTTTAGAAAGCAGATCAAAAGAAAAAAAGGGATTGTCCATTCAAACTTTACCAGTACAGTTCTTAGTTTCTGGAAAAAAATACTTTTGATCAAGTGGTCCTGGATTTTTGAGTCTGTCATCTAGGAGGCTGAGATTACATTTCTGACTGTGTTAAGAAAACTTTTGCTTCTGAGAAATGTCTTGGGTTTTCGCTTACCTTTGAAATTCATACCTGTGGTTATCTGTTTCAAGGGCCTGCAGCTAACAAGAAACAAGTCTTAAACAACTCTGAAAGCAAAATATCTTTCCATCTCTGACCACACAGCAGTAGTACAACATGCCTAGCCACCTCTCTCCCCAGATACACAGGCAGCCTTCAGAGAAAATTTGCCTGTCAGAGGATTCCTGGTCAAGTAAAAACAGAGTAAGTTTGAGTTGTTTCCTGTTTCCTTCAAAGGACAATGTTGGAGCCAGTAACCTTTCAAGACAGGAAAAAGCTGTGGAGAGACAAAACCTGACAACTTCCCTTCTGATCTCCATAGAGGACTAGTGCTCGTTTCTGGAAGGGGAAGCTGGACTTGAGGTGGATAGGTCTGCAGCCATTCAATCTGCCTGTTGAATTCAACTATTTTTAACCTTATTTTTGTCTGACTGGTTTGGACACAAAGCCAAATCAAGAAGTTTCTGTCTATTCCTTGAATTTGCTAGTATTCAGGAGACTGAACACATCAAACCACGTTTTAATGAGTATATTTTAAATGTTGGAATTGATTTGTCAAATGCAAGGCACAGTTTGTATAAGCAGTAGACATTGAGGTCACATAATATCTATACCATTGTCCAAGGAAGTGAAGAATGAAGAGATGTCCCTGAGATGTATAAGCACTGGGGCATTCTACAAAGAAACTTGTTCACATTTACAGTCATCACTGCATTCAAAATGCAGAAAGAATTGCTTTCAGTAGTGGCAGAGGACTTTAAATCACTAACTTCCTTTACTTTTTTCCCTGTCTTCAGTGTATCTTGCAGTTGGAGGACTGAGAAGGACACCCAGTAAGGGCTACCTCAGGCTTGGTTTAGTTTTGCTTCCTTTTCAAAGATGAGCCTAATTCTTCCCTTACAGGTTTTATTTCACTATTATGCATGAACTCTCCAATTGGAAAACGCAGTTGAGAGGGCATACACAAGTAAATTGTTAAAGACAAGCATCTGATTATGTTTCTGGCCTTTGTCTTCAGCTGGTGGTACACAGCCATGGTGATCCTAGTAGGAGCTGTGTTGGACCTCTGCAAGCAGCACTGTCGGGCAGACAGGCGCTGTGCACATAAACTGCTCTTCAAGGGGTTTCAAGTCAGTCCCAGCCTCGGAGAACCAGACTGTTTGCATCATCTGCTCTTGCACTCTCATCTATGTTCTCAGATATGGTTTTAAGCTGAATTATTTGACCAAGTTACAGTTTGGTTTTATAACTGATTTTCTGCAGAGGAATTGCTTAGCTAGAAGGGTGTGAGAATTTATGGTCGTGTCACTTGTGCTTTCAACCTTTTGGTTGAATGATAAGGTGGTAGTAAAGACCTCTAAATATTCTCTTTCAGGAATGGATAATTTTACTCATATCTAGGCTTTTTTTTCTCCAAAACTACTCTGATTTGGGTAAAGGAAAAGAAAAGGTCAGTTGTCATATGTGTTCTCAAGAGAATCGAAAGGTGTCTTTGTTATTGTAAAAATCAGAAGAAATGGTTATAACTATTTGACCAATTTGTTTGCCTTCCAATACTACTATTTTCTTAAAGCCAAGGTTTTCATGAGGCCTTTCTGTAATTAGTTGTCTGTGCTATCATTTTTTTTACATTTAAGGGAGGAAGTAATTTCATTTGCAGATTGCAACTCTTCTCCATCTGTCAGATGGGTGTGTATTTACAAGATGAATGCCTGTTTCTGATCTCTCCCATTAGAACAAAGGTTACTCTGTCATTGTTCTCAGAAAGCTTTTGGACTAGCTTGCTTTGGTGTCTGCGTGCCCTTTTTTTGATGAAATGCTGAGATCCCTGTTGGTACTCTAGTAGTGACCAAAGCAACAGAAGGAGTTTTGGGGATAAACCCTGTTCGCATGACTAAAACTCTGTAAAAACCACCACATGGATCTGCTGGAGAGTGATGGAGAGCTGGGCTCTCTGTTGTGTGCTCCCCTTGCCCATCCCTCTTGAGGTGAGCCAGGTGCTGTCCTGCCACCCCTGAGTATGGGGTTCTCCAGCACCAAATGTGGGAAGGACTTGGGAAAGCAGCAACCCCTGGGCAGGCTGGCATTTCCACACCCTCTCTATGCACATAGTACTGGCATGTCAATGCTCTTGCTCAATCCTATCAGCTGCATATCATTCTATTCTGGGGAAAGTGAGAGCAGTGCTGGAAATGACTCAGCTCAAAAAGGTATCAGCTTTACTCCTTTTACCCCCCCAAGAGCTGTTCCTTGCTTTAGGTTTGTGCAGTAGCTACCGTACAAGGGGGAAACATCACTTTTTTAGAAAACAACAATAAGAAATGCCATGGCTGCCTGTCAAGTGATAGCATTTGTCCTTTGGAGTTCATATGGCTGATGAGTTCTCTGCACTTCAGCAGTGCTCTGTTTTGCCAGGGGTTTTTTAAAGGTCCTTGAGAAGCCTCTACAGCAAATGAAGGAACCTTGGCAAGATCCTGCATTACACCATGCCCTGCCCAGCATTCCTGTAGTTCTTACCATTTCCTGCCTCTTACAACATGGCTCTGACTTTGGACAGCAAGCACATTCTGTATTTCCCAAACAAATGTTTTAAATGTCTTTATCTGTGGGAGTTTTACAGTGTGCAGTGCATTTGCACAGAGGCAGGGGGATTTTTGGTTTGTGTCATTGTGTGCTGCTTTGTGACTGTTCTGTTTCCTCTTACATCCTCCTTCCCCGTCTGTTGTACCTGAAACATTGAATTAAATCTAACATAGCAGTGCTTTCAGACGGAGGCAACACTTGGCTGTTCCAGCTCCCCAGTGGCTTTAAGCTGCTGGCTGCAATACTGCAAACACATTCAGACCCTGGCTTGACCAGCAGTTTCCCCTCAGCTATCTGCATGTTTGCTCTCCAGGCTTTATTTTACCTACACTATTGGAGACTCTGGAGTCACAGCCTGTGTCTCATTGTTATGCATGGATGGGAAATATTCCTGTACTTATTTGCATTCATTAGCTGTTGGGAGCTCCTCTGTTGAGGTCTCTAGCCTTGTTTTTACAGTGCTTTTGGCAGTGTTTCTGCACTTGGTGTGCGAATTTTTATGATCTGTTGCATGTTATTCATGCAATTTCCTGCCCTGTAATGGTATCAGTTTTCCAGACACAGAGGAATACAAACGAAAACCCAGGAGCCTGCATTAGCATAAAATGTCCCAGTTCTGTCAGTTTGATTAATTTGTCTCTTTGTCTCCACTCTATATGATAAGTGCTATTAATGGTTGCAACACTTCATATGTCAAAGTCTTTCTTCCTAATGACTCGAAAATGTGGTTTATTTCCCCCCTTTTTGTATTATTTTTCTCATTTAGCATTCCACTCAAGTATAGATTTATGCCATGCTCTTTCATTATCTTACTGGTTGCAGCACTGGAGTGATTACATATGGTGCAGGGTATGAGCAAAGATGCGATCCCAGGGGCAGCAGCTGCTGATGCAAGCTGAAAATAGATCCAGCGTATGCTCAGCACTTTTCCCAGAGGTCTTTTATTTATTAGGAACAGTCTTGGTACAGGACAGCTCGGACCCTCATTTAGCAAGATGACTTTTTGCCTTTCAAGAACAGTGCGGTGACTTTGCTCTATTTACTGACTGCTGTGTAATTTTTTTTTTCACCATCTCCTGTGGAAGCAGAGACTTTACCTAACATAAATTGTAATATAATCCTGATTTATAATGAAGTCAAGAAATGACAGGCTCCATTTGAAGTAATGGAACTTGACAGATCTAAGGTTTAAATTAAATAATCCTATTTGTAAGACAGCATTTGTACATGGTACACTGATTTAAAATGAAGTTCAGTTCTTCTTCAACGAATCCTTTACCATTCTCTGTGTTTTACCTTCCATAGAGGCTTTTTAGGGGACAAAGTTCATTTGAAGAGAACAATTTTTGTTTGAAAACGTGTATGGAACAATACATTGTTTTCTTTCCCAAAGTTCTTATAAATTGTTTCACAGAAGACAACTTTAATTACAGAGGAAAAATTAATGTAGGTCACTTATTCAGGGCAAGCTAGAGCTAACCTGCTTCGGTGGCCAGAAGAGGCCAATTGCTGAGAATGAAGAGAGGGAGGATGCTGGAGGGAAAATAGTGAGGAGGCTTGTGGCTCGACTCTTCCCCTCCCAGGAGCAGAGGTTCATTCTTACAGTGATTTCTATGGAGGGAGAAGGTCACCTCCTCCTCGCTGTCCTTCCTCACAGCTGGCAGAGGGCGACACTTGAAGGTGATGTTTCCTCCTGCCTCTGCACCTCACTTTTCTTCATCTCTCACTGTCATACCAATGCAGGCAAGGAGAGCCCCGGGGTGCACAAATGGAAAGGTGGTCCTGCTTGGCTGCTGGAACCTGGCACTAAGCACTGGAGTGGGGGTTGGTGGAACAAAAGGCTTGCAGGGGGAAAAAAGAGACCAGGGAGGGAGCATGAGATGCTGCAGAGACGATCAGAAAAGGCAGTGAGATAAAAACACTAAAGGTACAGTGCGTGATTTTTTCGGCTTAGATTGAGGGAAGCTGTTTTAGAAAATACCCCCTTCTCTTTTCTCTCACTCAGCACTGTGGTTTTGCCTTCCTTTCTAGCTGTATTTAGTTGCAGCTGCCCTCTCCAGCATCTTTCTAGTTTTCCTTCATGCCTGTCAGGAATGTGGCCCTTTCCTCAGGAGTCTGACAGATGCTCTCACCCTGGACCAAGCTCCCATGCTTGGGCAGAAAGATCCCAGTGTGTGTGTCAGGTCAGTAACATGCCTGTTCTTCCTGTGTCACCCTGCCACCGTCACCCTTCTTTCCTGGGAAGACATGGAAGGTGTCAGAGGGCAGGTGGGCACTGACCACAGGGTCCCACTCGGGGGAGGGCAGCCTGTCCTGCCCTGGGGCTGTGAGAACCATCTGCCCGGGCTGGAGCTTCAGCATCATGTCTGCCCCACCGTGAGTGGTTTCAGGACCAGGCAGCTTCTTTCTCCTCTTTGTGAGAGCTCCAACAAACAAGAGACAGTGAAGAAGATGAGATGACTGCTAAGGAAGGTGTTGCTGGGGCTGAAGCCCAGCCTGGGGACATGGTGCGAGAGGCCCCCACTCCCATCTCCTGCTCTCTATGCAATTAAGAACTTTTTTCCCCAGTGCTTCCAGGGAATTAATAATTTCTATTAATTAGAAACCAAGCCAAATCTCCCCAGTGCACTCAAGAAAGAACAGGAGTCAAGTATCACTGAGGAATGGGAAGAAAAACAAGTTCACAAAGCCAAAGTGATGCAGGCCAGTGGAAAAGATGAAGGCAAGGAGTATCCATGCAGCAAACACGGCATTGACATTGTATGGGCCCTTGCTCCTCATCTAGGGAAAAATCCAGCAAGGCCCAAGAGTAAAAATCCATCAAGAGGTTTTAGAGTTGCTGCTGGTAGTTTGCACACTGCCATTTCCTTCCTCCAACAGACATGTGCATGGCTACAGGCATGGCTTTCTGTTCACTTGGAATTAATGGGATTATATCCAGCAGGAGAGGAGGCGGGGTACACTGAATTCTGCCAATATAGAGCTTCAGCCTGTGCTGCTTGATCTTTAGAAAAATATAAGTAAAACAAAATAAAGTAGCATGAACCAATTCCAGAGTGCTTCAATGTGCACATAAACTGGCTTTCATTGCTCACAGCACACACTAATACACAGTGGCAACAGAGGCAGCAGAGTAACACTTCACTGTTTGTTATTTTATCAGACAGTGATAATTGTAGTTAATATTTTCTTAGTAGTGTCTCTGAGAGTTTATTTATGCTGTTAATAATCTGAGCAGCTGTAATGATGCTGGCTGCCAGAGCTGTAGCCTTTTAGAATCACTCCAGTGTGGCAGTGATATGATGGTAATAGAAATCCAAGGAAAAAACGATCTTTTTGGAGCAGATGGGGCTAATTCAATCCCTTTCACACACATTCACGTTATTTAGTCTCTTTCTCACACTGGCATGCGTGGGTGCACGTGAGCATATGTAGTCACACACACACACACAAATAGCTATAAAGTCCCACCTTCCACCCTCTGAGGAAGTCAAGCTGGAAATGCCATAATTTTTCTATGTGAAGAGTCTTACTGGGGCTTCTAGGGTATATGGCATTTTCTACCCCTTGTTTTCTGGGTAGATCTTTAAAATACCATGTATGAAGCAGAAAGGGGAAAGTCATTTCCTTGGGGACAGCCCAGAGCTGGGCACAAGGTCGTGGCTGCACTGGGATGCTGTTGCTCAACCTTCCCATCTTCCCCTGCCTTTGACCTCTTTACTCTGGGTCACTCTTGCTAAGCCTGCACTCCTTTAGGGACTAAAAGAGCCATTTACCTTTTACTCGTAGCAGACATGAAATCTCAGCAAGAAGGCAAATGCCTACAATTTTTTCTGGTGGGATTTACAGAGCCTAGTTAACCTTTTGGGCCACTGAGAGAAGAGGTAACTGCTTCTCGTGGAGGATGGGAGGGAGCCAACTTTGCCAGCTCAGCAGTGGCTGGGTCTCCTTGCAAACCTGCATTGCTGAGCTGAGCAGACATCACTGATGAAATGTGAACACCAAGCAGTGGAACAAAAGCCATCAGATCTGAAATCCTCAGATGTGTTGTAGCCATGCAAGAACAAAAACAAGGTGATGGCAGAAGAATTGCAAGTCCAAATACCGGAGGAGAAGGAAAACTGGAACAAATGCATCATTTGACAGGTTTTCTTTTAAAAATAAGATGCTTGTAGGAAGCTGGGTCACTTTTACAGGGTTTCAGCCTACCAGTTAATAGCTGTAATTGCTTGGTTTCCTCTTGAAATGCAATAGTAAAGCCTTTACATTCATTTCCATCCACAACCCAGCGAGAGCGTCTCTGGATTTAAAATGCTATAGTGTTTGCTGGGCAGCACTGTCTGCTGCCCCCAGTGTAAGGATGCCAGTGATTTTATCTGCTGTGCTGTGCCAGCACACGGTGACAGGCAGTGCCAGAAGCATGGGTGTCATCAGCCCCGTGGAAACCACGACAGCAACCGTGAGCTGCTTCGGATGTTACCCAGCCCCATCTCCTGAGCCTGCTTCTCCTTCCTCTTCTGAGTTAGTGCTCTTCCTCAGAGTGCAACCTTGTGGTTTTTTAAATCATATCTGACAGAACCTGCTTCTTCCTCTCCTACACATCATGGAGTATAATAGTAGGGCTTGTAGTGAGGTGGCTTGCTGTGAAGTACTCCTTGTTTTTATAAAGTAATTACAGTGTATTGAACGCACTGTGTATTTAATACACTATTACATAGTTCATGTGCATAAATACATCATTCTGCCATGCCTGGGAAGGAGGTGTTTGGTGAATTTACAAGTCTTGGTAATTTTTCAGTGTTGTTGTGCTTACTTGTATATCAATTACAGCTTCGGAAACTCTAAGCACCCTCTGAATTAGCAAATTTCTACACTATCTTCATTTTCTGACTATTTTGGTATTACCTAATGTAATTTGGAGGCTTCTAGGAGTCTTTCTTTATTCTAAAAGTTCCGAAACTGCTTTTGTTTTCTCTTTTTCTATCTACTTTGGCACATGTTGTGCACTTAAACAGATCTTTCACAGACTCTTCTCACAATTTATATTCTGTGAAAGCTTTCCCACTCCTTCCTCACCCCCCCTTACTGCTAACACTTCCTCTTGTTTTTCTTTCTTTTTTAATCTTGGGGTCAGTTTAATTTTCCTTTTGCAAAAATGTGGGACTAATTTTAATTTTAAATTACAGTTGCACTTTAATTCTGATGATACTTTTCGGTTAAAATATGTTCATTTCTGCTTGTTTCTTCTCCACTGGTTTCAGTATGGCTTGCACAGGCACCCAGGGAGCGCAGGCAGCATTTCTGCTGAGCCACCTTCTTGTGTCATCCTTCGTTACTGTGTTCCAGTTTTCTTAAGATGCACTGGGAAACACAAAAGTATTTGAAACAGCCAGGTACCACAGCCATGTTTCCCTCTGCTTTCTCTTCCAGTTCATGCCTGAGTGTTTAAACTGCTAATTAGTGCACTGTTTTTTAAGTGTGCTTAGTTGATTGAGTAACATTGTGGCCATGTTGTCCCTTTAGAGAGACAGTTCTTTGAAATAGCCTCATCTCTAATTTCCTTTTTAACATCCTCACTCAGAGTCTCACCTTAGCAGCCCCAAAGTTCTCCTCCCAAAGCCTTCTCAGCTAGGCTTGCCTGCAGGTACTCTCTTGGCCAAGCCACAGAATTAGTTCGGAAAAAATAATAAAATGGTATTTGACTTCAAAACAGGTTACTGAGTGAAATTTTAAAATAAGGGCTCTGGCAGGTATCATGTGGCAGGTTTGCTTGCAGGGGTTTAAGAAGTTTCCCCTCCAGTGGAAGAGCTGTTTTGCCAAAGGTGTTGTGCTGCTGTGAGGTGGCAGAGGGAGGTGCAGCACAGACCTGCCTCCCTGAGCTGCCCAGCTTCTCATGACTGAGTTTCTGAATTTCTCTGTGGCCCAGAGCAGCAGCCATGCAGACAAATGTCCCTTTTTGCTGTGAATGGTAAAACCTAAGGCTGCCCAATGGGTACATCTGGCGGTGACCAATGTTTATGGTAGATGTGATGCAGGCAGTGCATCCCTGCTATGAAAGAGCACCAGAACTTCCCATCCTATAGCCTTTCAGTTTTCCAAGTGTATTCACTCATCTTTGGTAAGATGCCTGCTGTCTCCTGCATGGAGATCTGTCTGCAGCAAAGTTTAGAGGCTTATGCCTATGATTTCTACCTTCCTTCTCAATAAACTGTGGTTTTTTCTGAAAGGTGTGGCAAATTCAACAAATTGCTTTTTCCTCAGAATTTTCAGAGATGCTGAAAACATGCAGGGATACTGTCATGATTTCCAAAAGTAACTTCTTTGCTTTGATTTGAAACCAGTCTCACTTTTGAAAGGTTGAAAGAATTTCAATTTGGCTTCAGTAACTCTAAGAGGAAATAAAACTAGAAGTTGTGGATTAAAATAAGCATTGCAGTTGGATCAGAGATTATTTTTACTTTTACTACACTCAAGGTTATGGTTTTTTATTTCCTAGACATCTTCTGATTCTCTCTTCCCCTTTGGTTCCTCTGACATTATTGGTGCCAGACTTAAGACCTGGGGTTTTTGAGAGCGTTTCAAAGCTGGGGCTGTTGCCACAGTGAATTTGATTCAGACAGAGCTAAGTCTGTGGGTGCCTGAGCTCTTGCACTCCACCCGTGAGTCATGTGTGGTCGGATGCTGACATAACCAATACCGCGCTCATCGATCCCGTGGCTGTTTACGCCATCTTTGCGCTTGCCCATCAATTCCAAGCCCCTTGTCCCGCCGTCAGCACTGACGCACTTCTCACGGAGCACTGGACACAGCTTGCCATGGTTGCTGCCCATCGTCCAGGCGAGCCTAGCGTGAATGACTGCTCCTTGCTCCCCGTCTCGCCCCCTGCGGTCACACCTGCCACCTTGGAATGCCGTGCGGGCACTGAGGGATCGGGGTCTCTCCTTCCCTGCCGGCTGCCGAGGGAGGAGGCTCTTTGAAGTGCTTTGCTGCCCCTGGATGCGTTCATTATGCCAGAGAGAGGAGAATGAGAAGTCACTTGGTTTCCCTCTGCTCTCATGCAGACTGTCAGGGCTTCTAATGTAAAGTTATTGTCTGGCTGACAGCGGAGATTTCAGGGGGAAGGCTGAGGAGGGCACTTGGAGGGTTTTTTCCTTTGAAAGCACAAGTACTTCCAGTGTGGCATCTTCAGTAAAAGTACCACTAAGGGCAGTTAAGCATCTTCTTGGAGCTCTCAGTCTGGCATCCTCAAGAGGCTGTGGAGGATGCACTGGAAAGATACCAGGATACCCCTTAGACCACTCAGGGTGTGGCTTTGCATATGGCATTTTTTCTGGGGGGACTTTGGAAATTAATAATTGGGTAATGGGCCTCCTAAAGAAAGGATCTGTGTGTCTAGTTTCTCTGCTCCCCTGGTGTGTGTTTGTGCCCCGGGAATGCATGGTGATGGTGTGGTGGGCTCCCAGACCTGCAATGTGATGTGGCAGAGGCCACACTGTCACTTGGACTTCAGGTTACTCTTCTGCACAAAATTTGTATGCAGTACCACCAGAGAATGTTAAACTGGGGTTGGCAGGGTATCTGCTTAATTTAAAAAATGTTTTTAGAGTGAAAACAAAGGCCTCTCTTTGTTGGTCTTCTTCATCCTCAACTTGTACATTCCTTTGTTGTTTAAAAGCTTACATATTACAAATACCAGCATCTGATGCTTCTCACCCAAGTGGAATTTTTAAAGAGCGGTCACTCATTTTAGGAGCTCCACAGCCTTATGAGCAAATAAATAAGGGAAATACATCTGGTAAGAGTACACTTAAATGCTGTTACATTAAAGAGGGGAAATGCAGTAAAATGCTGGTGTGGCATTGCCTTACAAAAGTACTCTGCTGTTTATCATCTCTTCTGATTTTTTCCTGCCTTCTGCATGTTCTCACCTTATGTAAAAGGATCATGGTTTCAAAACAATCCTGCCTGTGTGCACATATAGGAACAAACCGTGATGTCTTAACACCGTTGGTTTTGCAAGTGACTGACCTGTTTGAGCCTAGTAATATATTTAAATCTTTCAGAGAGTTTTCCCAAACCAAATAAGATCAAGCTAGTAAAAAGCCAGGCTTCACCATCCCAGGTAAAAATAACTAAGTAAATACCTAGGAAGTCTCTTAATTCTTAATGGAATAACAGCTTTGGTGACTGATTTTGGTTATCAGATTACCCTCTGAAAATAACTTCTGTGCTATACTTGCAATTGGCTGTAGAAGAAAAAGAATACACTGTGTGCTAAATATAGCAAATAAGATTAGAGTTAATATTTAATCCCAGAGACCTTCTTCAGGCTATGGAAAAAAAATAGCAGCAGTTAACTGTCACTAATCTTATCTCCTATTTTTCTAGCATGTGTTTGATTATATAACTTGTAGTGCTGGGAACCCACGGGCTGAGTGAAAAGTTGGTGGTTTGTTGGCTACATGCTTGAGCGTATTAGGCAACGTCAGGGCTGAGATGGATTAAAAAGCTCTACGCGTGCCTTTAGACTGCAGTAGCAATGCTGAAAGGCCAGTAAAACAGGTACCGAAGTAGACCTGCTATGAAACAATAACTGATTCATCTGGAGTTCTGCAAGAAACTCTTACATTTCTGCTATTTTTCCATCCAGTTGTTCTAAATAATACTTCGATATTTGATATTCAGCATGTGAGGTTTGATTCAATCCTCCTTTCTTCCTTCCCCAAAATGGCTTATTTGAATCAATGATTGGAGATTAAAGATGAGGGGTTTCTAACTGTTCTTAGGTGCCTGGTGATGAATTTAACCTGAAAATCAAAATACTAAAAATATAAACCGTTAACCTAAAAGCAGCTTGAATGCTTCCCAACAAACCTATCAGTTGGCTCCTATTGAGTTTTAACAAGTCTACTCAAATGTGTAAAGATAATAACATGTGCCTGCACTGCTCTGTCAGGACTTGTGATTCTCAGTGGGTCTGGAGGTCTCACCACCTAAATTACCCCCAATTCAGTTGGATTTAGAAACGAATGTTCTGCAAATTTCATTGTATCCCTGGAGGGGAGGAGAGGGCTCTGCCCTCTCACGCCACCACCAATGAGTTTGTTCTTTGCATGTGCCCCAGGTATGCTTTATTTGGAAAGGAACAATTGCATGTGCATTTGCTGTTGAACTTTATTGCTCTTTTCTAGCAGATCATTGGCACTGTGCCCTCATTAACACAGAAATTAGCCCTGGAAAAGTCTACTAAATTAAAGCCCAGCTCTGCAGAACAAGGTTGCGCTTTGTTAGTTTTCCTTTGCAGTACTCATTCATAAAGTATCCATCATCTTCCCCAGAAAGCCTTCCAAGATCGCTCTGAATTGACTGTTAGGTTAAGAGTTGGGAAAAAATCCCTACATTTTAATTTTTTTTGCTGCAAATGCCAATAGCGCCCCGTAGCAAACTAGACAGTTCTTCTCTGTTCTTGATGTTAGTTTGCATCAGATTACTGTAAACATTTCCTTGCTCCATTTTAGATACTGCCTTGCCAAGTTGTACATTCCTACATGTTTACAGTGATCTTTCCTTGCCCTTAATCACTTTTCCCCTCTTTAAATTGAAGTCAGACTTTGCTGGCATTTTTGCAGGGGTTGACCTTCCCTGCTCCAGATGCAGCTTTTCATACAGATGCCATTCCGAGCAGGGTTACCAGACATCCATGTTTCCTTTGGAAATAACCTTCCCTCCCACCCCCCCCACCCCCCATAAGAAAAACTGTCTGTGCAGAATTGGGGGATTTTGTCTATTTGTCTGGGATTTTGAGACATCTGGAAGTCTGGGCAGCTCGCTAATGAGCATGCACTGATGAACTCTGCGGCGCACAGTGATTCCAGCCCATCCACAGAAATGTCAGCCCTGTGCGTGTGCTCTGAGGCCACGTCTCGTGTGCTCAGAACAGCACGGAGCCCTCCATGGCATGCCTGATCAGCCCTCATGGAGGACACGGATAGAACAGGGAGCCAGACCGAGTTCACCCCCAGTGCTCCATCTCCCACGGTGCCTGTGTGTGTACAGCTACGTTTAAAATAGAATTTCTGACCTAGAAGTCCCTTACAAAATGATGGTGTTCCCAATGTGGAAGTGAGCTAACCCTCCTCCTAATTTTAGAATAGTACAGGCCCAGAACTAGAGGAATGCTTTGCTAAGAATGCTCTATTTGCATCTGTAATGCTGCCTCCTTTACTAGCATTTATTTCTGACTGTCTCCTTAGTTTCTTATTCTCCCATCCGACAGTGATCAATATTCTTTTCCTTGAATTAGCCAGTTTTTCGTTAATGACCAACAAAAAGGGAAGGCAGAGAGTCTAACAACAATACAACTATTTCTCCTAAAGGAAAAAGCATTGCCCGGAATGCATCAAGGAAATATAATGAGAGATGATGGAGGAAAATAAGGGAAATATTTCCTCACAAGGAGGTTTTAAGTAGAGTCTGGCAATGATCTCCCAAAGGAAGTAGTGGAAGTCTGGTCACTTAAATCAATTAAGACTAAGCAGAGCATCGCACTCCTCATGACTCTGTAAGGAGAAAAGCAATGTCAAACTGAACTAAAATAGACTTTGCGTGCTTATTTTCTGCAGGGCTGCTGTCTGTGTTTTGCTGGTAAATTCAATATGGCTAATGCTGATTAACATCTCTTGATGGTGATCATATCGTTGCATTGTTTCCAGCTTGTTCCTCAATAGCACACACTCACAAGGGCATGGCCATACAAAACACGTCCCCCAGCTCAGCTGGCTGGGTCTGAAAGACAAGAGGCAGATAAAGGGCAGGACAAGTTGTTTCCTCTCACCTTAACAGTGGTCACGCTTGTTATCACCACAACACTGGATTGATGCAGACCTCCCTACTGCACACTGAGCACAGTGTACCTGCAGCAGGATAGCAGAGGCAGGAGCTGCACATGGACTTGGTCTCTTGGATTGCTGTAGAGCAAGGTGTGCCAGATACCTTTGGCAGGGCTGCAGTGCCCATGTCCTCTGTGCTCTAGATGGGTTTTAATGCATACGAGACTAGCTGGGGACAGAAGCAAGACAAGTAAGTGCTTTATCCTTAGTCTTGGTGGGCTGTTTGGCATGCTCCAAGTACAAAGAAGAAGTCATCTCATGCCCTGCTTTGAAATATAAGGGAAAGAAATCAAGCTAGGATCTTTGCTTTTCTCTCTGTGTAAGCATTGTTGTTTTGTGTGTATGCTTTACTTTTTCTCTGCCTGGTTTTCTAGTAGCCAGTCAATTCCATTTAAACGGAATTGGAAAAAGGCAAAGGATTGAAAGGCAGGGAAGTAGTAACTTGGCATATGAGCTTGGACAGGGAGCCCAGTGGAGGTTCCCACAAACTGATCTGCCTGCTTAAACGTTAATTTACACAGAAAAGAAGGTTTAAAAGCAAACAACTCTTGGATATCTTATTTTCAATCGAGAATAACCCCCGGGATTGTTGCTGGCGTGGGTTTTTACCCATCCAACAAAGGTCTCTCTCACGTGTAAATGAAGACTGTTGTAGCAGAGAAAATATCTCTTTCCTTCTGCAAACGTAGATCGACTTGTTTTCACTAACTTTTTTCACTTGGGATGCATCAGTCAGATCAAATAATTTTAAAAGACTGTCCTTATCTCTTGCTGGAGAAATGCCTGTGTGGTGGTAGTACGTGCAGCTTCAAAGCCTTTTCTTTCCCAACGTGCAGTGTTCATAGTCATGCTCCAGTGGCTCGATTCCAGCCTTCCTGCCAGAATGCATCAGATGCGAGCAGTCCCAAAACTGGTGGGGCCGAGGCAGGGAACCTGCCACCGGAGCCGAATCAATATTTAGACAGCTTCAGGCGGCAGAGCTTGCGCTGGCTTTCACACTTGGCAGCAAGCTTTGCACCCGTTTGTTTCCAAAGTTATTGTTTGTGCAGTTTCAGGAATTGGCACTAGAGAGATTTCTGCCTGAGGGCAATGACAAGTGCCGCGTGCTTGAAAAGAAACTCTCCCCCTTTGGATCTGAAGATTGTGAGAGTGAAGGTTGTGTCACTGGGTAATACCTCAAAGGAAGTCAAGGCACACATTTGCTCGGAGTTTTCGTCATCCTTCACATGAGGCATCTGCTGGGCACCATGGGGAGCTCACGGCACAGCCTCGTGCTCTGCTTCCGACTCTCTGACAGCTCTAACAGCTGCCTTGCTGCTGTTTGTTATCCTGGTGATTTACCTGGAGCAAAAGCCTGTGCCAGCGTGGGAGACAGCCTTGCTGCGGGGTTTAATGAGTCAGCCCCAGGCTGTGCAGAGTGCCTGTGCTGGGGCGGCAGGCAGGCAGGTGAAACCCTGGCCCAGCGCAGAAAATTATTTTAATTTGCTTTCCAGCCATTCCACCTAGTGGCCAAGTGCCACCACTGCCAGGAGAGCTGTGTTTGTGCTCCAGAGTCCCTGCAGACCTACGCTGCTGCCGAGCTTACAAGATATGCAGCAATATGTAAGCCCCCACACTGAAGATCTTACCATCAGCCTGCGAGTAGCTCATTAAGTTCCCGAGCAATTTTGTTAATCATGCTGCATAGATAAAATGCAGATAGGCCTTTAGTGAGCTGATAATCTAACAAATAGGCAGAAAGTGTAACACTGATAAAGCAGAGATTGGTTTAATAGCCAGCTGTAAATCTTGGCAATTCTGTACCAGAGGCATATTGTAAAATAGGAATGTGCAAGTGTGTAAGTGCGTGCATGAAAATGCACTGCTTCTTAAAATAGCAGATAGAGCAGTAATACTATGGATGGAATAGCTATTGGGAGCAATTTTAGAGGTGTTAGAAAATACTTTTCTCCCCATCAAAATCTGCACCATTTGTGGTGTCTTCATAATCCACCATCATAAATACAGATCTATGAATAACAAAGGCTTGTTTCTGGAAGTCAGGATTTTCTATAAAAATCTCTGAACTCTAGCACTGCTCCTGAGGCAATATAGGGCTTTATAGGCTTTTCATTGAGATGAACCAAATTATTCACTCAGATGCACTCCAGTCAGGAATTAGACCTTTGCAAATTCATGGCCTGATGGCTCACCAGCCTTTTGAGTAGCTTCTTTGCTCAGTGGCATTAATTCAATTGGAAGAATAGTAAAAAGCAACTCACCTTCAGGGTATCCCATACCATCCCAAATATACCCTTCTGAGGAGCTGGGAAATGGGAGTTTCAATCCTCACAGCCTGAGGGGAAGGAACTTGGTCTCCTACTTTCTAGGTTCCCCTTCTGTCTTTAGGCCATTTTGCAAAAAAAGGAGGCAGCAGTGCTTCCTCTTCTTGTTTGTTTTAATAGAAGAAACTGAGCTGGGGATGCCTACCAGAGACATTGCATCCAGAAGGAGGTTGCAGGCTGTACGTCCCAACCTCACACAGACATGCAGGTGTTGGCTGTGCTGAATCCCATCTAGAGGCCTTTGCCTGGTATGCAAAGCACAGGGAGCTCAGATAAATTAGTGCTACTTGCGAGAAAGGCAAGAAGGTGTCTCAGTGAATTGAGACTGAAGGGACTTACCAGAGTCATGTAGTAGGTGGTTGGTGCAATGGGAAATTGAGTTGTGGTCTTCTCAACCTTGTGGCCAAGACACTGAATTTTCTTGTGCAGAAAACTTAATCCTTGATGGTGAGATGTGGTTCTGAAGAAGCCTCTTGCTGCTTCATGAAGAATAACTTTTCCAATCTCTTTGTTTCATACCCACTGGGAGAAAAAAGTTAACAGACGTTAGTGGCAGTCAAAGTATTTTTGTCACAAATAGACAATATGTATAGTTTACTATGTGGCTTAGCAACTTATCTGATAGCTGTATGTAAAGATACAATGGTAAAAAATGGGGGAGGGGGAAGTGTGTACTTTTTAATGCATGGTATATCAATGTAATAAATGGATTACATACATAGATTTCCATACCATAGACAATATGGAAAGAAAACAAGATGAGTAGCAGGGCTTAAGTCAGACCTGGAACAGCTGACTGGAGATCACTCTCCTGGAAACAATTTTTACTCTTTCTACAAAGAAAATGGTGGGAAATTAAGTACTGAGGTGGGACTCAGAATAATTTATATTATTTGAACTATAAATATAATTTCTTTTCTGTTAGCTGTACCTCAGGCTCACTAAAAGCGGGAACAGTATGAGGGGAATAATCTCCATGGGATGGAGGAGAGTTATGCAGTCTGTACTTACCTATTATGTATTCAGCAATGGTTTGCAAAAAATTGAGAAGAAAAAAAGGAAATGGGTTGCTTCTGAAAGAGGTAGAAAGATGCCTTCTGTTGAATTTTGCTGTAATACTAAGTGTTTCCTTCCCAAAACACTTTCTGGATTTAAGTGGTATCTTAAGCTTGAAACCACTCTTTGTTGGACCTTCCATCAGAACAGAAGAATCAAAATTGAATTGGTGCTTTCATGATTGGGTGCTGCAGCACAGTTCAAATGAAATCTATTTAAGACTTAGCAGTGTCCAGGCTAATTTTGTCAGTCTTTTATTAGGACAGAGACTTAGTTCATAGGTCTTCAAGATGCTTAGGAAAAATAGTGCTCAGTTCAACCTGTACAGTGCTGTGCAGGAGCAACACAAAGGGTGCAGTGCTAGTTCCTGGATGTAGCATCGCTGCAGGTGTGACAGAAAAACAGCTGGTGTTGAGCAGTATTTATTTCTGAATGCCAGATACGTTTGTGTGTCTAACCACACGATGAAGGACCTGGGATGATAGCAAGAGCTGATGGTAACGCTGGCAATTTCCCTCTCTCTTTTCACAGGTCACTGTCAGGGGGTTTGGTCCATTGTTACAGTTCGCCTACACTGCTAAGCTGTTACTCAGCAGAGAAAACATCCAGGAGGTCATCCACTGCGCAGAGTTCCTGCGCATGCACAACCTGGAGGACTCCTGCTTCAGCTTCCTCCAGACACAACTGCTGAACAATGAAGATGGCCTGTTCCTGTGCAAAAAAGATACCACCTGCCAGCGCATGCACGATGAGGAGAACTCCGATGGAGACGAGGAGGAGACGATGGAATCGGAGACGTCAAAAATATCTTGCCCAAGGGAGAGGATGCACCAAGAACCCTTCAATTTTGAAACCACTGTTGCTGGAGCAGACAAAAGCGAAGGGATGCTGCCTGACTCTGACATGCTGAGAGATAGCAAGGACAATTTGGATAAAGATGCAGTAACACGGTACCCCAGATACAAGAAATACCAGCTTGCTTGTACCAAGAATGTCTACAACACATCACACATCAGTACCTCAGGTTTTGCAAGCACATTCAGTGAAGAGAGCTCTGGAAATGGCCTCAAATCAGGACTTGCTATGGGGCAGATAAAAAGCGAGCCTCAGAATGAAGAGAACGATGAAGAAAGCATCACACTTTGCCTGTCTGGAGATGAACCTGACATCAGGGATAAAGAAGGGGATGTTGAAATGGACAGGAAACAGCCAAGCCTCACTTGTGTCGACCGGCCAAAAAGTGGGTCTTCTCCTTCTTGCTTGCGGTCTTTCTTCAACAGAACAAAAAGCATAGATTTGGTTGGCTTCCCCAGCACTTCCCAACAGCACTTTGGCAGGAGTCCAGCATGCCCTTTTGAAAAAGGGACAACTCAGGGTGACCACAAAACTGACTATGTCCCTTTCACGGGGAACTATGGACAGTCCCATGCCATGCAGAAGGATGCTTCCAACTTCACCGTGGGATCACCACTCAGGGGGCCCGGCTTTGAGACTCTGTGTAAGCAAGAAGGGGAACTGGACAGGAGGAGCGTTATATTCTCTTCAAATGCTTGTGACCAAGTAAACACTTCGGTGCATTCATATTCTGGTGTGAGCAGCTTGGACAAAGACCTCACTGAGACTGTGCCAAAGGGTCTGTGGGCTGGCAGTAGCCAGTCTCTCCCCAGCTCTCAGACCTACTCGCACAGCGGACTGACAGCTGATCACTTGCCGGGAAGGATGCGGCCGAACACCAGCTGTCCGGTGCCAATTAAAGTTTGCCCTCGCTCTCCTCCTCTGGAAACCAGAACCAGGACCTCCAGCTCGTGCTCTTCCTACTCGTACGCAGAGGACGGCAGCGGCGGCTCTCCCTGCAGCCTGCGTCTGTGCGAGCTCTCCTCTTCCCCTTGCTCCCAAGGCCCCCGATTCCTGGCGCCCGAGCACCAGGAGCCCGGCGTGGTGGGGGATGGATTGTACAACCCGGTCCGAGCCCAGATTAAATGTGAGCCATCCTATGGAACAAACTCCAGCGATGAGTCTGGGTCATTCTCAGAAGCAGACAGTGAATCATGTCCTGTGCAAGACAGAGGGCATGAGGTAGGGATTTAAGATAAGTACAAATATCACAGTTGTTATAACCCGATTAATTGCTCCTTGATTCTCTCAAATGACTTTGTATTTCCCCAGCACTTTCTTTGTTTATAGAGGCAAAAAGTAACTTCTGGTTATTCCCCCACCAGCTGAGTGCACATGGTTGACTTCACATTAATAGGTCTGCTTGACCTCCGAGGTGTTCAGCACTTCTAAAAATTTGGGTATAGGAAAACAGCAAACTGCTGAATAATGAGAGTGCATTGATGTGCTTAGGAGTCTGCCAGCAGTGTCCTGTCTTCCTCCTTCCCTCACCAGCTTCCGTGGCACAAAGAGCTGCTCCTTATTCTTAATTTGCTGAGGTGGTTCCAGCTCCACCAGGTATTGCTGCAGATGTGTTTGCTCAAGCTGTGCCTTTCCTCACACCAAGGGTTGGGCACGCTGCTTGAAGAGCCAGGCTGCATGTTGCCAGCAGAAATGTGAAATTACTCAAACAATTGCATATCTGGCCACCCTGTGCTGTGGGAATGGCATTCAAGTCATCTTCACACATGTATGTGTGTGTGTGTGTGTGTGTGTGTGTGTGTGTGTATCTTGCACGTTCAGGTACTGGGTTTTGCCTCTATTATGTGACAGCTTGAGATCATGTCCCCTGCCTGTGACATTTTGTTGGGTGGTGAGCTGTAGCAGCCATGGCACGAATGGTTTCAGAGAGAAGTTATCCTTTAATTTCCAGGATTGTTAAGGGAATGACAAGAGAATGATCTGAGACTGAAGAGCAAGCCGTCAATTTCCATATAGTTCTCCCAAAAGAAGGAGGAAAAAGAGGGACCCCCTCTAAAACTAGAAGTGGGCCAGCTGAAGGTGCTGCAGTGATAACTGACTAACCACGACCAAATTTTTCTGTGTGAAGTCACTAGTTTGAGAGCAGACTTAAGGAGATGTGTTGTGGAGCCCAGAAAGTGGAAAAGACTGGATGTTTATTCACGAAGTTTCATTAGGAATCTGCATGACCTAGAGAACATCTGGGTGAAATCACATATCAGGTTCTGCTAGTAGTGATAGAAGTAGTGCTAGTAGTGCTCTCCAATGAGAGCTTGTGCTTCAGTGTGGGGAGCAACGAGTGCAGCTTTGGGGTGTTCATATGCTGAGAGCACCCAGTTCAGAACTCTGTCAGCTTAGTTATGGAATGGAGATGAAAAGCATTCATCATTTATTCTGTCATTTATTCTGTCCCTCAGTCTTTATTCCAGCTACATCCCAGGCTTTATTCTTCAGACAGATGTGGGTGCTTCCTTTAGCTGGCTGCTTAGCTTTAAGAAAGGGCTGAAGAGCCTGGGGAGCCTCTAGTTGTCTAACCCCTAGTCACACTGGGCCAGTGATTCTGAGAGGACAGTTCTTCACCCTCATGTCGTAAGCAGGGGATGATGCAGAAGGGAGAGAAGTCTCTCTGGGAGGCTGTCTGGGATAATGTGCAGGAGATCTCATTTGGGAAGCCCTACAGAAGCTCTTTTTGGGTATAGGTGGGTTACTCAGTGATGTCCTGCCTTTACAAGGGGCAGAGGGCAGCAGGGACCAGGGACCATCCATTTCCACCCATGTGTGCTGCTTGTTCAGCATGAGGCAGCACAGGGGGCAGAGGTTAGACTTTTGAGTTTTGATAATGAATTAGCTGTCATAATTACCTAATTGTGTGGAAATATGCTGCAGCAAAAATGAGCCTGGAAGAGTGAAATTAGAAGGTTACAGGAGACTGGTGGTGGTTTCCTAGAAAAAAAGTGTGTGAATATGTGCAGGAGGCCATGGATGAGATGAGGGACACACAGGGAGCAAACAGGCAGCTATAGGAGGCTATCTGGGTGTGCTGCTGGCAGGCAGATATCTGGCTCTGAGACAGAGCTAGGAAAGGTTTGCTCCACTCCTGGTTTTGCTGCTGGTTTCCTCTGGGGAAAATTTTCTGAACTGTGCTGAGCAAGTTTTCTCCCTGGGACTGCTGATAAGGCTTTTTTTTTTTTTTTTTTTTAGCCCAGGGCATTTTGATTAGGACTGTTAGGCATTAAAAATGTAGGGAGGAAATTAATGCTCTGTGAGGTTGCACTGCACTATCCTGAACAAGCCACGGGTAAACAGATCACACCAGTGGTTTGGTAGAGATTTTGTTTAAAAATTGATCTTCTGAAGGTTGTTACCAATACAAGAACAGACTTTGCAGCCTCATTAAACAATACTGTATTAATACAGTGACTTGGGGTGTGTATCCTGCAATGCTGCAAGATCTGCTGCTGTGGAAACCTCAGTAAAGGGTATCTCAAACCAGACAGTCGAAAATATGTAAGAGCAGCAGGAAGTTCTTGTATAAGTTGCTCTACCTGCTTTTAGCAGTTTGGCTGTGATTAAAACAGCAGGAGAGACTCACAGCTGTCTGAAATGGACAGCTTTCTGTTCCTCACCTCCCTGCAAGCTGCATGGGAATCTTTCTCCATTCCTGAAATTGTTGCTTTGCCCTTCCTGTCCTGATGACTACACAGACAGGTCCCTTTCCCCCTCCATATCAGAACACACAGTGTTTTCTGGGCTTCTATTCAAAAAGCACCTGATAAGATATCTGGGGGTGACATGCTTGCCCTTCTGGAGAATGGCCATGCAGGTTCTTCTGCTGCAGGTCATCTTTCATTGGGGTGGGATGGCCTGACAGGAATAAGCCTGGTGGATTCTGACTGTCACTTATCTCACAGGGCTGCTCAGTTCCCCTGGAATTTGGACCCAGTTGGTCTAAATTTGGCTCCCAGAGTACTGTTGCTGCCAGAATTAATGTCACAAACCATCATTTGCTGGGGTATTGATTGTGTGAGAAGTAGGTTAAAGATTTCTATCTGCTTTTTTCAGGCATTCTGCTTTCCCACAGAGAGATGCCATTCAGAAGCGCATGGCCAACGTTGTTTGGTGCCAGAAGTGGGGTGCTAGGGCTCAGCATGATGCTGTGTGGGTGAAGGTGACCCCACCCTGTGATGAGCCTCTGTCTTATTGAGGGTGCAGATGACAGTCACAGCTGTCAGAGGAGGTGGCAGTCCTTGGAACACTCCTTGGTAAATCTTCTCCAGGATGTCCTTGCTTATTGCTTCCCTTCCTGGAGCCACCAAGACTCTTCTGCATTTGTTAAGGCTTCCTGACAAAAGCAGCAAGTGGAATGTAGGGTGTACCCATGGTACAGAGTTGCAGGAACAGGGCTATTACTTGAGCTATTGGGACTTCACAGAAATATTTAATAGTTTGTCTTTTCACTCAGCTCTCAGGCCTCCACAGGTTGTGAAAAATCAATTACTGAGATATAATACTAGAGAGAAGACTTAAAGCTCAGTGCTTACCGGCAGGTACTGACAATCTTGCTTAAAATAGCAACAACAAAACAATAAGCCCTGAAATAATGAATTGTTGAGAAGGAAGTAGTCTGTCAATCTGTTAACCTACTTAGGAACAGAAACTTCTGCACTACCTACTTTTCTTGGCATTCCTTTTCTTCAGCAAGGAAGAGTTGAGAGTACTTAAGAGTTTTTATCTGCTAGAAAATTTGTAAAAAATACTGTACTACTAAACCAGTTAAAAAGAAATCTCAGCTCAGTCTAATTTGATAACTGAGTTTTCTGAGGAAAAAAATAAACAAGGGTAAGAGGAGGTAAGAGGTGGAGTTTTCCAAGAACTATTACTATCTAGAGAATGGCATTTAATGTCCTTTCATCTGTATTTCAAAAGAATTTGCCACCTGGGTTAGTGACTCACTTTTCAAAGGAAATTTTCATAAAGGGAAAGCTAATGCAATTAGACCTTTGAGGATATTGTAGGTAAATAACTTTCAGCAAGAGTCGAAATCCCTCCATGTTAAGTGACAGGCAGCCTCTGTTCATCTGCTGGTGCTTAGCAAAGTACTCCAAGTCAGAGCCCCAGAAAAGTGGAGTAAACCAAAGTTACTCTACCAGAAGTATGCTGTAACTATGCTGAGTTACCTAATCGGAGACTGCTCCACTACTAAATATTCCTAATCAGTGAAGAATGTTACATGGAAAAAAGGGCAACCAAGAAAAATACATGAGAAGGTTCTAACTTGCTGTGGTATGTGATACCTCCCCAGAATTTGATGATCAGTAACACCAGCTTTCCTGTTTTTACTAGGTTTGCAAATTTGAAAATGAGAAAAATTAGTCTCCAGATTTTCTGGTAGATGTTCTCCTGACTAGGATGGCATCAGCAGAGCACTGGGAATTGTTTCTCAATGTCTGTTTAAACAGCGTCTTGTCAAATATCAGTCTTGTAAGATAAACTTCATGGAAGTTTTTTTTCTTTCCTCTCTTCAGTAGGAATGGTGTCCATACTGGCAGCAAAGAATTGGTGGACTACAAAAATACTGAGAGTTTGAAATTCCAGGAGGGTCATTTTAAACACTATATAATTTTGTGGAGCCCTACAACCAATTCTTTTATACCCTGATCTGAAGACCTTGCACGAGCTCTTGAAGGACTCCAGTTCTTAAGCTGCAAAAGCAGTTCTTTCAGAGAAATACTGTACTTTATCCCCTCTCATTTCACTGCCTGATCTTCCATTCTTAAGTGCACCTGTGGCTTCTGTCTGTGTTTCTGTGCACTCCCTGGTCTCAGAGAAGCCTGTTAAATGGCAGGAATATCATACTGTTGTGCCCTTTGAAGGGCTGGAAGCTGGGGACATTGCAAGCAGTGAATGAGAAGAGGTCAGCCCAGCATTCTAAGCACCAGCAGTGTGTGGTCCAAGTCATGGGCTGAAGGATGAGAACCCCATCCACATCTCCTGATTGCTGGGTTAAAGCATTCAGCCGTGGGATTAGCCTGGTCCCCCACTTCTGTGAGGCAGGTGGCAAACCAAAAGGTTACTCAGCCTGCTTCCATTAGGTCCACAGCTGTGTCCTCTCAGACAGCATTTTCTGACCCAAACACCTCTCATGGCCTTCACAAGGTGAGGCTGGAGTTGACCTATGGGGCCATCAGTTGTCTTGTGTCAGATGGAACACTGTCTGCAGTGGAACCTACTGATCTGAAGGGGGACCATTTAGTCCCTGGTTTGTTGACACAACGGTAGATCTTCACTGCCTGGGCTCATCATTCCCCTTTTGCAGTCCTCAGCCATCTTGGTGTAGTTGACACCTGGAAAAAGGAGGTGTTTTGAAAGCTCCACCTGTGCCAGTAGACGGCAGGATGAGAAAATGCAGCTTGGCTATCCCTTACACAAAGTATGGCCCATTACCTTTGTGCTTCTTCGATAGCCTCTGTCCAGGTGAAATCAGGACAGGAATGGGTTCCTAGTCTGTAGGACCACAGGTGGTGCCTGAAATACCCTGTAGACAACTGAGCTCCTAACACAGGTGGACATACCTCAGCTCCTGTCCTGGAAGGAATTTCCTTTCTGAATGTGGAAGACAGACTTGCATGCTAAGGAAGATACTTGGAAACACAACATTAATGTCTTGGGCTCTTTTGTGTGAAGCCAAGTAACCATTTCTGCATTAAAAAAAAAAGGCATTAGTATGATTGAGCCCCTGTGCTGGATTGCTTGGGTAGGTCCTGAGAGCCTTCCAAGGAGTCAGCAGGTTTAAGTGTCAGAGGCTTTCAGGATTTGAGGGCACTGAAGCAGCAGGGTTTTTTCTCACAACTCTGGAGCAACTGACCAACTGGTACAATGAGTTTCACCTTCCCATGCCCAATACATAATGGTTGCTTTTACTTATGGATAATATATTTGTCCTTTTAGTTACTGTGATGTTAAAGCGAGGCTTGGGAAGTTCATTGTCTTTACTAGCACTTGGCTAGGGTGAGGTGATGTCTTAATTAAAATATAAAGAGAGAATGAAAAAACTAAAGTTATCCATAGGATAAAGAAATTCCCAAGAGTTGACATTTATATTTTAATGTGAGTGAATATAGGTCCTCAGTCCTTTCCTTTGTTCCAGATGAAAAAGAAAGGGGGGAGAGCAGCAGCAGTAACTGGTACAACAGACGAGCAGAACAGCAGTAACTGGCATGTGATCCAAGCTGGCACTAACTAGTGAAGCTTGAAGGAATTAATTGGTTATTTATGGGCCTTGCATGTGCTGAGTAAGTCACTGTCCCTTCTGTCTACATCACTGCTCTAACTTAGCCTCACAAAGCATTGATATTTACACTGGCATCCTAATGCTAATAAGGGGGTTGAAATGCCACAAAATCCTAACCAGGTTTCCTTTTTCCCCAGGGTGGATTGGCTGTCCTAGTCAGAGTTGGGGCAATAGAGTCTGCAGTGGTGGTAGAAGGTGCCAGTTTATTTGTTGAGTGGTGGAAAGCAAGCTTGTGCTGCCGGTGTAAAAATGCAGGGACAGAGTAATTGTGCTGATAAGGCAAGATTTTGGAGCTCTGTGAGGTTAGCTCTGGCTGGAGTAACTCCTGGAAGGAGCAGGGATCCCACTTACATTTTTAATTTTAAATAGTTTGAACCAAAAAAATCATAGTAATTGGAAAGAAAACTTTATGAGAAAGCATACACGTTGGGGTTTTCTTTTCATACCTTAGAAAAGATTGACTGTCTTTCTCAGACTCCAGGTAAGGTTTCCATCATCTCCCATAGATACTGTAAGATGCAGAATCTTTTCTGAGTCTTTAAGTCCACTCGTTCTGCAGCCAGAAGGAGGGAGAAGCCGTGCAGCATTGCCATCTGAAGGGACCAGGACATTAGGTAGTCCCAGCCCATCATTTCAGGCAGCTCTGGGTGAGTCAGATGAATCCCACGCACTGCACAGTTGCAGGCTCTAGCTAAATGACTCACCACTCTGTTATGATAAATAGCAGCTGAGAGTCTTGCCCTGTGCAGATGTAAAACACTTTAGCCTCTCACTGCAGCAACACCCCGGTGCAGTTATTCACTGTGTCCGTGCCAAAAGCTTGGTGGGTTGGTATTTTTTTTTTTCAGTTGACAGCTGATTTCGAAGAGGGAGACAGGCAATAAAAATGCTGTGAATGGTGAAGGAAATGAGTCTGACTCACTTCCACTTTCCCTTTCACATTTTTAATCCTGTGCAGTGCTGCCTGTGACAGGAGTGGGATTATGCTGGGATTACTGATAGCAGTCTCTGATCTGCTGTGTAGATGGTTTTATTTTCAATCCTTTTTTTTTTCTTTTTTTTAAATGAATCTGTTTTTGTTTATTTTCCCATATCCCTTCAGCAACTTCTACCTGACATATTTAAATTGCTTCTCTTTCATTCCCATTCCAGCTGCAAGCACATCTCCTCCTTGCAAGTAAATATGTTTTGGAAGGGAGAGGTAGGGAGAAAGAAAGTTAACATTGCTTTCCGTTTTGGTCTTAAGAAAATAAGGAAAGACTGTGAACATGAAAGGGCTGGTTTTGCAGTGAAACTGTGGTGTCTTTCAGAGGAAAGCACTGGCTGTTTTCATTTTCAGACCCTGGTTGAAGCTTGAGAGAAAAGCAGGTGACACTGAGTTTATGTTGACATCCAAAGGCTGGGAAGGGGAAATCAAACAGGTTTCATGTCATTTACTGGCAGTCTGTAAACAAGGTAGTTCACATCACTGTGCCTAAGGTCAGCCTTTGTGTGTACAAGCAAGAATTTGGGAGGGTTTGGGCAGCCTTTGGCATTCCTTGCTGGTTTAAATTGACCTGTCAAGTAGGGTGTTATGAAGCAGTGCCTGGAAATGTGGGGCAGAGGGGCATGAATGAACATTCAGGGCATGAAGCCATCTGAAAGCATGTGGTAAGTGTTTGCACAGAACTCCATGTACCCCAGGCTTGCCAACGCACAGGGCAATGTTAGTAGGGTACAAGAAAACACCCAGGAACACCCATAAACAAGGTGAGGAGCTGGTTATGGCAGGTTCAGGTGTCTGGTGAGGGTCCATGGCTGTCAATGCCAGGGGCCACCACTGTGTGTTGGTGTACGTGTGTCCTCAGCAAACCATTCTGCTTTAACAACTCAGCTCTCTGAAGAAGATAACTTATAATCCATGTTGTTACTTTCTTTATTTCCAAATAATTTTTAAGTGCACCATTTGAAGACAATACATGTTTCAAATATCAAAGGAATGTTTTCAACCCATGTTTTCCTTTTGGCTGGAGCAACTTACCTTCTCTGATAGCCTGCGTGCAGAATAGTCTCCTTGTTCCAGAGGTTCAATTGTACGAAATAGGGACAGAAACGTAAATATTTACTGCCATCTTTTGGGCAGTGTGGGTATGACTCAAAAAAAAAGGGGGTCAATGAAATTATTCTGCGTCTCCTTCAGTTTGGTCAGCTGATTCTTATTTGACCACCAAATACAAGAGTTGGCCGAGGAGCATCAGTTTTTTGATAGTTATCAGTCTGAGGCTCTAAGTGAAGCAAGGTTCTAAGGAGAAGTGCTTACTTTGATTTGAGCAAGCTGATAGATTTTGGGTGAAAAAACCTAAAATGCTTTGAGCACATCCACCATTCTCCAGCTTTTCCCACAGTGTGTGTTCATTGCTTGAAACTGCTGGGAGCTCTGTGTTTTGCTCTGCTTTAATCCATAATTGCTAGGATTCTTGAAGTCAGACCCTGACCTTTTCAAGAAACACAATTTCAGTGCTCTTTAATCTGCAAGAATATTAAGAGTGTCAACATATATAGGTTTATTTTTAAATGTATATATTTTAGCAGGATAGGATATGTCGCATCTCACTCTTCTGACCCTTTCTTCTTACATAGTGTACTGCTCCGTTGAAATGCTGATTAGGTGACCTTTCCTAATTGCAATACAGTATTTTTCATCCACTCGAGGTGTCAGGTTGTATTTTTAACCTCATGCTTAATCAAACTTTCAGTCCTGCAGTCCAAGCAAAGACACGTTTCCTGCTGTGGTAATAGCCCCTTCCTTGAAACTAGTTTGAATTTAATAGCAGCAAGGTACTTCACTCTTTCCAGTAGGCCGTGGACAGAACCTTCTTTTAATGCAATGAGATCATTTATTAAGGCTTTGTAGAAAGATGAAATTTTTATCTGGGATTCATATGTGTTGCTGATTTAAGTACAATTATCATCTTATCCTTACCATCTGGACCTCCACAATGTGCCACAAGGGAGGAACTTGCTCAGTGTAAAACTTGGTTTGTTGTTTATTGAGGGGGTGGCAGCAAAAGATAATCGTCGTTCCTCTCACTGTTGTTCAGCTTGCATTGAGCAGGCAAAATATGACTCTTTGCTCTTGTCTTGTGTTTGTTTGTTTGTTTTAGGTGAAACTTCCTTTTCCTGTTGATCAAATCACAGATCTTCCAAGGAATGATTTCCAGATGATGATAAAGATGCACAAGCTAACCTCAGAGCAGCTCGAGTTCATCCACGATGTCCGCCGGCGCAGCAAGAACCGCATTGCAGCGCAGCGCTGCCGCAAGAGGAAACTGGACTGCATTCAGAACCTCGAATGTGAAATCCGCAAGTTGGTGAGTTCTGTGCCCTTGCCACGGCCCAGCTCGCCCTCACACTGTAGCCTGCAGGGCACCTATAGCAATTCCAGACTTCAATGGGTTCAGTCAGTTCGTACATTCATGGGCAGAGTGCACAGTGGCCAGTGCCACCACATTTTAATGTGAATGGGGTGACTGGAGCGAGGCCAAGTGGCTGCTCAGAAAATTCTTCTTGCTTTTAGTCGTGGTATGAGCACCTCAGGTGGGATTTGATGTGCTTAATTTCTTTTGTTCTCTGCTCAAGCTGTAGGAAACATAGTGTGAAAGAGGCAGGGATCTGTTGGAAGAAGCTGAGTTACCATCACCTCACAAATGGCAGGAAGCTGCATGGCTTTGGGTTACTCACTTGCTGCCTGTGCCTGTCTGCTTCCCGTCTGTAACAGGGAGGTGACACTGACCTCACAAGCTGGTTGGGAGGCTTCAGTCACCAAGGCTTGTGAAGCCTTCAGATGCTGTGCTGATGAAGCCCTGGGGGAAAAAAAAGCAAAATCAAAACATTCTTCAGAGTAGTGCTCCACTGATGCAAAACAAACAACAAAGATAAACAAAATAGTGAGCAACTGCTTCCTGCACTGAGTATAATGCACAGGGTGAGTCAGAGGTTCTGCACAGTGACAGAGTGGATGGATCCTCATCAAGTTGTCAGAAGAAGCAGGTCCAGTCTTAGCTGCACATGCTTGTCCCTCTGCACTGAGCTGGTGATGGGGAGGAGTTCCTGTCTCTCACTTCCAGAGCCTCAGGAGCAGCACTCTGAGAGCTGGACTAGCAGCAGGGGGTGATTCAGCCTTATACCTGTAGCCTTCACATGAAAATTAGTTAATTGATTTCATGCAATCCTGTGACATTGCTGTTATTGTCTGATATAATTAACTGTCGACAGACAAAACAAAAATTTCAAGTCCTCTCCCTAGCACAAAAACACATCTCAGGAGAATGAATGAAAGCTTATGGAAGTGGCCCTGTAGGCTTGATTCCTGCTCAGTTTGAGGAATCGAAAACCACTTGAGGTGTAGGATTCTTCCCAAATAAAGTTGATGTTTCTATTTAGCAAAGGTGACTTGAATATGTGGCAATATGCAGTGAGTGAGCCAAGTAGGGAAGGCACCCCACTGGACCTGTTTGCAAACAGTGAAGGGCTGGTGGGTGAAGTGATGACTGGATGCCTTCTTGGACACAGTAATCACAAAATGGTGGAGTTTTTGGTTGTTGGAGAACTAAGTAGGAGGATCAGCAGAACTGCCACCTTGGAATTTCAAAATGCAGGCTTTGGTCTGTTTAGGAAGCTGGCTGGGAAAAATCCCTTAGGAGGCAGTACTGAAAGGCAGAGGAGTCCAGGAAGGTTGGACATTCTTCAAGAAGTAAATCTTGCAGCCACAGGAGCATGTGCATACCATGTGCCAAAATGTGAGACACTGGAGAAGACCAGCCTGGATGAACAGAGAGTTTTGGCTGGAACTCTAGGAAAAAAAAAGAGTTTATTATCTTTGAAAGAAGGGGAAACAACTCAGGAAGACTACAAGGATATCATGAAGTTATGCAGGGAGAAAATTAGAAGGGTAAAATCCAACTAGAATTTAACCTGGCTACTGCTGTAAATTACAATTAAAAATGTTTTAGGAGCAGACAAGCAAGAAAAGGGAGGCCAAGGAGAATCTCCATATCTTATTGAATGCGGGAAAAATATAGCAACAAAGGAGGAAAAGGCTGAGGTACTTAGTGCCTTCATTGCCTTAGTGTTACTCAATAGTAAGAATGGTTGTTCTCCAGGTATCCAGCCCCCTGAGCTGGAAGACAGGGACAAGGAAAAGAATAAACACACAACACATGACCACTGGAAACTCGTTTGTTGTCTTCTGTCCACTTTGTGATCAGCAGTTTCCAGTCTCATTAATTACATAATGGTGCTGTGGTTTAAGGGTTTTTCATTTGTCTGGATGTTTTTTATGAAAGACCTCTTTTCCCCCTGTAGTTACTTACTTTAAGTCGCCCATCTTCTTGACACAGATGGTTTCACAGCAGACAGTGAGTGAAATGCTTGTATCCTCAGAGTTTGATAGGTAATTTTTTTTGCCTGCTTTCACTCATTCATCTACCCACTCACATTCCCTTTTTTCCCTGCAAACTCGCAGCATATTCTCCTCCATAATTCATCATCTCAAGATGTACTTGAGCATCTGTTTATTTTTTTATTATTTTTATGCTTTCTTGATAGATTTATCAATATTTTAGCAGTTAGTTCTTTTCATGTGCACTGCTCTCTTTCACATACACACAGCTGTATGTTTCCAGTGTGAGCTCTGGACCCAGGGCAATACTATCAGCTGTCAACAACCACCCATAGTTGGATTATCTGAGTTGTGGAGCTTTCACACCTCAGATGCTGAGACATCTTGGGTTTAGCAGTGTTACTAGGTGAGATACGTGGCTGCTCTGCTTTTAGGGCCAGCTCAGCTCTGGAAATAGTTCTGGTACTCTACAAAATCTCATCTACTCTCTCGAGCTGTATGCCCACCTGCCTGAGACAGAAGGAGATGCAGGACCATCCCAGTCAGTCTACACTGTATCAACACCGTTTTTTAGAGGTGAAACCCTAAGATGGGTTCATAAAAATATCTGTATTAGATCAAGCCCAACCCATTAAGCACCAGAACATAAGAAAATGAGCCATGGTGCAGGCCACAGAGCACACTTAGATCCCCTCTTCTGAATGAACTCATCTCTCTCAGTGGTAACCGAGCTTCAGGAGGTGCACCCAGCCCAAGCAGCCAATCTGACAGTTCAAGGGTGAACCAAACATCAGCAGCTTTTCCTCACCTCAGGAATTAACCCATTTTCCTGCTGATTAGATGGGAAATGGCACTTCTCCCTCAAAATGTTTTGTTCAGAGCTCTTTTGTACCATCTGTCAGGCAGCCTTAGTTTATAAAGGGAACAGTTCTGTGGGAATAACTTGAGATTCTATCCTCTTCCAGTTGAAATGTTTTTCTCCAGATGTTTCCCAAACTACTGTGCACACAGACTGTGGTGGTCAAATACTTGATGTCTTTCTGACTTTTCCCCTGGCCATATGAAAACAGGTGTGACATATTGGCATTTTTGGGTACTGCTGGATACGTGCCCAAAGTGAGCAGGCAGTGGATGTCCCTTCCTCAGCCTAAGGTGCCTTCTTTCTTTTTCAGGTGTGTGAGAAAGAGAAATTGCTCTCAGAAAGGAACCAGCTGAAAGCAAGCATGGGAGAATTGTTAGACAACTTCTCGTGTCTTTCCCAAGAAGTGTGTAGAGACATGCAGAGCCCGGAACAGATCCAAGCTCTCCACCGATACTGCCCCGTTCTCAGACCCATGGATCTACAGCCTGTCACCACCATCAGCCCCACCCCAGCTGGAGTGGAGCAGAGCCTGGTGACCTCCCAGTGCGTCGGGGAGAGCATGCAGTGCTGCTCGGAGCAAGGCTCGGTGCAGCTGGGAGCACCCTGGCTGCCCAACAACATCTCGGAAAATTGTTCGGCGGGCGCGGGATTGGATGGAGCCGACGCAGGTACTTACCCCGAGAGAGAGCTTCCACCAGAGCAGAGCAGCCAGACGGTCACGGTAGACTTCTGTCAGGAAATGACTGATAAATGTACAACAGATGAACAACCTAGGAAAGATTACACCTAGTGACTCGTAACCTTAACGTTACACCTGGTCAGGTGTTCTTCAGTCAGCCAGTGGCAGTGTTCATTTGTTGTCTAGAAGAACGTATTTGGTGCACACTACAGTGGTCTTAGCAGCAATACTGTTTTTAAGTATTCCCTCCTCTCTACAAGCAGGAGTTCTCTTCACAATGGTGCTATCCCTTGCTCAGGCAGGGAACGAAGCAGTGGCAACACTGTCTGTTTTTGTATGTTGATTTCAATCTTAACAGGGATGGACATAACACCTCTGAGGACCCAACCGCAGCTTTTTTCTCAGTGGCCCATGTCACAAAACCCTAACTCAGGAATTTCCTCTGAATGTTCAATTTTTCATTGAAGACAGCTTCTTTACACATCAAAGTTTTATAGCTAAACTGTACATATTATATATAATATATATAAAATATATATATCCATATGCAAGAGTCCCTGCATGCCTCAATTTTTCTCATCCTACAAACTGGAAGCTTTCATTTCTATTGTACAAACAAGTTCCAACATTCCTTTTTGTCTTTGATGCTAGAACTAGTTTGGTAACTTGTTACACGATAATTTTTTCCTCAGTTCACAGTTCAGCAATAGCATTCAATTTGTACTTATTTATAAAACTTTAATGTCGGAAACTTATTTGAGATTTTATTATAGACAATTTTTTTGGCACAGCCATTCTGTGCCACTTGAGCAATGTGGAGTTATTTTATTTTCTTGCAGATACTGTACAGTAATGGTCAACTTTGCCACTTGCACTGAGTTTCTGGTCAAACCTCTTTTCATAAATGAAGTCATGACTTCAGAATAACTTGAGTATATGGTTTTCTTTGCTTTATGGCTTAAAGGAAATAGAAAATTTTTATCTAATAGACAAACACTCAGGAGCTCATTATGTAGTAAAAACGGTCTTGCCAAATACTGAATTCACTATACAATTTGTAAAGAGAATCTGCTTGAATTATTTTTATATTTAGACTTCTTTCTGTTTCACAAACCAAGTTTAAGTGCTGTTAATGATGCTTTTGGAGTCTTATAGGGGAAAGTATATTTCACTCTTCAGAGAAAAGTGTATTTGACAACTGGATCAATTCATCAAATGTTCCACGAAGTAAAGCAAACAGAGATCACGTCAATATACTTGGGGCTTCTTCTCCAGCCCCACTCTGCATCCTTTACTCATGGAAGCAACTGCTGCTCCGGCTAGTCCCCAGAGCCTGACCTCAGCTGTCCTCAGACCTTACCTGTTCTCCCCACCAGACCCAAGTTGCAGAGGTGGGTCTGGTAAAGTCAGTCACCCTGCCTAGGTAGGCAGGGTTGCAGGATCACACCCCTAGTTGTTGACTTTGGCTTCCTTATGGAAGTCCAGCTAGCACTGTATCCTCTAAGAGCAAAACATACATTTGCCAACACCAGATTTGGTCACTTACCCATCAAATTGTTTTGTTCCAGGATCCTCTCATCCTGCAGCATTGCCCTCAGCACAAACTGCAGCTAAAAGAGCGCTGTCTCAAAGGAGACTACTCAGTGAATTGGCTTAGTTGTAACTGTATTGGACTTGTATCTTAATGTTGACTCATGTTATGACTGTGTGAGACAGCAGCTTTCCAAGCATAATATCTGTATGTACAGTGTAGACAGAAGAACAACCTCCTAATGCTTTTTTAATAATTATTACTATTCTAAGTGTACTGAGTTTTTATTTTGTGGTTCTTTGCCCTACGTGTGCCAGGTTGTGTGGCTTTATCGACGACAACTGTCATGTGCTTTATTGGCTGATATTGTTTGTTCTTGCTGAAAAAAAAATTACCAGCTGTTCACACCTGTTAAAAAAAAAAGTGTGGAGAAGCAGCTTCTCAGAAGCACTAAATGATAATGTGGTCTTCTGTGCTAACGTTTACACTAGAGGTGTGCGCTGGTGGTTTTTTGAGGCACTCAAGTAGATCAGCATCTTGAACCCTGGAGGAGGAATCAGCTCCCTCTCTCCACTTCCTTCCATCTTCAGACTGTGCTCATGGACTGTCGCCCACTTGCCACAAAGTCTTGCTTTTATCCTCCTCATGCAAACTATTGTAATTGTAGCCAAGCTACTGAGGAGGAAATGCATATAGCATGTGCCATGTTTGTTGAAAATACTTTTTTTCCCCGCATGTACAAAGAAAAACTAGTATATAATGTAGGAGAATATTTATGTTTAAGTATTAATCATTACTGTACAAAATCCTTACCTTTAAATGTTCAAAAATATACAAATGCCATAAACTCCTAGTTCACACGGTTGAAAAAGGGGGAGGAGTTGTCCTTTCTTTTTAAAAGAGCTTAACCTAAAAATATCTGAACCCCCTCCCAACCATCCTTTGCAGGTAACTTCACTGAGAAGCTCTTTGGTGGGGGGGTGGGATTTGATTTTCCTTTTAATTTGCTGACGTTGCAAAGCAGTTCTGTGCTTCGCAGAGAAGTTTTGTTTCTATGAGACCATGGTGAAAGCTAGAATTTAAAACTAAATGTGAATCACATTATAGAGTCATAGCTACTTGGGGGGGGGGGTTGGGGGGTGGGCGGGAGGGAAGGGTCAACTGACACAGTATTTTAAAGATGTTTTTCTGTTGCCTTTTTTATTTTTAAGTGACCTCCTATATATATGAATAGATAGAATGTTTTATGAGTATAAAACCAAGTTTTAACTTGCTTCCTGACATGAAGATTTACTCTACTAACAACTCATGTGCAACTGGTACTCTTGACCTCATTCCAACGGTTTAAAAAACCCACCCACACAACCCATTGCGCTGCAGCTCTTAGGTTTGACCTGGCCTCATACTGGTGCTGGGTCTCTTGATTTCCTCTACCTTGGGAACTGATATTTAAAACCACTGCTCAAATAAGTGTCTCTTCCTCAACCTTTCTCTCGTCTCTCTCTTTCCCTGCCCTGCAAGCTTTTCTGGATGTTTGATTTCATTCTTTCCCATTAGAAGTGGCTGATTTTGTGTCATTGCTTCCTATATTTACATGTATCATGGTTTTTCAGTGGGGTTTTTTTGGTGGTGGTGGTGGTGGTTGTTTTTTGTTTCTATTTTGTTTTGAAGTTTTTTTGCTATTTTGAACCATGTGGCTTTCAAAGCAGTTACTGGGCTAACATTAAAGGAAGATACTGGGAGAATTAGTTTCAGACCTGGACATCAGTTTACATACCCAACTGTTCTTGTCTCACGAGGTCAAACCAAATGACCACAAAATACCATTGGAAAGAGCGGAAAAAAAAAATCTGACTGCAGAATTCTAAGAGTTTGGCCAGTGGTCACTGTGATCTTAAGAATCTCTTTGCATTTGTCAAAGAGGATGCATGCAGCATCTCTCCTGCTGGACGTTGCTTGGGAATGGCACAGTGAGACCCCATCTCCCTGCTGAGCACTGCTCTGCTCCCATGGGCATGTGAGCCCTTGGAGCTCTGTCCAGTCTGTATCTAGTCCTCCTTTTCCTCTGCCATTGCTATACTTGTATTGCCAGGAAACCTCATTTCATTTAGGCTTGTTATGCTTTGTCAGGTGAGTACTACACTATATAATGTGTTTGTTTCTCTGCGTTCTCTGGGGGTGCCTTGAACACAAAGCTCATTGCAAGCTGATTCTGGAACAAAAAGGTAGTGAAAAAATAAATTAAAAAAAAAAAAGAGTGAAAACAAAACAGAAAACAAGCAAAACAAAAGCAAAAATGTTGGCTGTGTTATCAGGAGATCCCAGTATTTATATCACTGACTTCCTAACGTGGTGACTCAGGCGTCAAGAATTTGATGCTGCAGTATAAAACTATTATTTTATATATTGTACAAGTAATTTATTAAATGTCTTTCTAAGGGTATATGCTGCTTTTAAGATGCACTATATTTTTGGATCTAATCCCTGTATTATTTTTTTTCCCAAGGAAGTAAAATGTGCTGCAAAAGCAAGCCACAGTGATTAGTATGCTAACTGCTACTTCTCTTTAAAAAGGAGAGTGGGAACGAGATACGTAACTTTGCTAAGTGGATTAACTCCTGCCAGAGAAATGATTAATGCTGATACTGTGGTTGTTAATCTGGAGAGCAACACTTCATCATGTCTGTATCCTAAAGAGTGCTTAAATAGAAGTTAAAATGCCTAGATATATACTTTTTTTAATACGTGACTTCATGATTGCCTAGTAAATAAAACGAATCTGCATGCTGCAATCACTATAATCCTGTAATAAAATGAAAACCGATCCACTAGGAGAAAGCATGGTGAAGCATTGAAATTCCAGAATCAACACCACATCCTCACCTGTGTCTTGTAATCTGCTGCTGTGGTGGTGAAGAGAGAGCAAGGGATGCATTCGCAGAATAGGAGACCCACAGTAAATTTTGGAGTGAGCCGAAGTGGACATTTGCCAGGCTCACATTTTGCTCCACTTCACATCCTCTACCATTGCAACAAGGAGTGCTGCTTCCACCTTTCTTTTTTTCCCTGATCTGAGATGATTTTGAAGGTGCCTCTGGGTGAATGTTGTAGCCCATGGCTACAGCATTTTAAAAGTCTCTATTTTAGGGCTGCCTTGAGAAGCTTTAGCTCAGTATGAGCAGCGGCTTTGCATAAGGAGGGGATCTGCTAAGTATGGAGCAGTTTTATTTTTATCAGAAGTGAGGTGAAACTCAAACTATTAACATAAAGAATTTCTGCTCTCTTTCCTGTTAAAAATTTTCTCAACAGATTTTGACTTCGTTTCAGTTTTGTCTCTGCCAACACAGTCCAAGTTAATTTTGCATCCATATATAAAATACGTGTATGTATATATACATACATCTATAATTCTAGTCAGTGTGTGTTTGTGTATTTTCCTGTTTATAATACATATATGTATATTTATAATACTCCCTGGAGTATTTTATGACTCAGGCATCAGGTCTGATGCTGTAGAATACAATTATATGTGTATATGCATATGTTCAAATACTGTGTGTATATTTAAAAGATCTATTGTTGGTGGTCTGTAGAATAATATTCCCTTTACTCTCAAAATTTTAATGGCATTACTTGCAAAGACTAAGTGTACAGTATTTTCCTACACTCCACCAAGATAGGTATTATTTATATCCAAGTCAATTATTGATAAGCATTTTAAGGTATTACATGGATAATATTGCCATTTTTGCAATCAAAATCACTTTTTGGCAGGAAGGAATGCTAAAAATATCTTTTTATAAGCTTACTACCCCAACCAAACGACTGCTGAAAAGCCAGTTAGATGACTCCTGTTCTTGTGCAAACTTAAGTGACTGTGGGCAGAGCCCTTGCCATAAGTGAAAGTCACTGTGTGGTTCATGCAGTGCCCCTGTTGTCCCTTTTGGCTAATTAAGGGCATGCAGAAGGAAACTAGCATCCCAAAATAGAAAGTGGGAACTGGCAGTGTTTGATCTCATTGATTGCTTAGCAGCAGAGATGGTCCCAGGTTACAAACCCAGACAACCCCCCCCAGCTTTGGAGGGAGCCAGGCAGGGGCTCATGCCTGCAGCCAGAGGAGCCCAGGCTCTGGGATGGGCAGGGCAGAGGAGGGAGCAGCTGCCCTGAGCTGGGGACTGTGGCTGGCACCCCCCACCCGGGCCAGTGGCACCCTGCATGTGATGTACCCGAGAGAATCGTGCATGGTTTCAGTCCTGTTCTCACTGCTGCGTTTGCTCTGCCTGAAGCTCTCTGGATCCCTCAGACCAGCAGGAATGATACTAAACACTTTGGTGGTATTTGGTGCGTGGTTGTTTACTCAAAGTTGCAAGCATCACCTTTGATTTCAAGGGTGGGGATGCCCTAAGAGTTTGTTCCAGAACCAGTTGGTTACAAGTGCACCTCTTATATATGCCTTACAAACTTCAGAGGCCATATTCAAAACAGGGTTTTATCAGTGTATGCAAGGGGGTGCAACCCCTCTTCTCTTCCTCCCCAGGTCAAACAGTATGGACAGTTTTCACACATATCTACCTGTATAACCCTCTGTACCTCTCATAACTGGTCAATGACTGTAACAGGTTACATCAGGTGTTTTTTCTACATACTTTTTACACAAATTCTATGCGATTAATGTAACTTAATTCAATGCATCATTTTATTGTACTAGTTCTTAAGCTTGTCTTTATTTTTTTTTCTAGGTGACTGTGGTTTCTTGTGATTTTTATTGTATAAATAAATGAGGTGGCTGTTGATGCTTACTCTCTGTTACTAAGAATTTTTACCTTTTTGGAAGAAAGCATTGCTATGAACTAATGAATTTAAAATGTCATTTACTCATTGTAAATACAGTATTGTGCAAAAAAACAAAAATGAAAAAAAACCACCCAACCCTTTTCATTCATTTGAATTGCTAGTGTTAACTGAATTTTGTCTAGACACCATTTCTGTTGATGAAATAAAGACATATCATTATGTATTGTAAATTGTCTCATCTTGACTCTGAAATCAATGTTGCAGGGCTCAGTTAACACGCAGGTTTAGGTGAGATACAGGAGGGTGGGTTGGATGCGGTTGTTACTGCCAGGTGAATCTCTGGACTAATGAACAGACTTCTACTCACGTGGTCCCACTGCTAATTTACTAGTAGTCTTTGATCCAGGGATCCAGTTACCTTTGATCTTCAGGAACAGCCCAGGGTGTTCATTGCAAACATGAAATAAGTTTTTTTGGAAGATCAAATAAGCTGTATCTATATCCATGCCCCTAGTGCATGACTTAAGGCAATTCTGCTCAGTCTTTGTTTCGGTCTTCTAAAACGCCAGTGTACTTCTTGGAAGGTAATGGAAGACGCTGGGGTTTGTTTCCCCTTTAAGGAAAACCTGAGAGAGGTTTCTGTAGAAACAAAACAGAGCTGAAACATCTCTGTAGTATTCCCTTCTGAAAGAGGAAACTTGTGCCGTGGACCATTCGCGGGAAAGCCAGAAAGGAAAGAAGAAATTACAACAGCTTTAGATGGTATTTACCACAAGCAGGACATGGGGTCTAGCAGGGAGATGTTTGTGCTGTGGAAGTCCCACATCAACCACCTCTGTCCTTGTATCAGATGCAGGCTGGGAGCCTGCTCAGCAGCTTGGCAGAGGAGACCCAGGGAGGGGGGAATGGCGTGATAAGTTGTTCTACCCTGGCCCACACACTTGCTGGGATGATACTCTGTGGAGTGGGGAGGAGGGCAGGCTGCTAGAGGGAGGGCCCCAGGCTTTTTTGTCACCAGACAAAAGACTGTAGATCATGTTCCCTTGGTCACCAACCTTGGACATGCAAGCTGCATTCTCCTCCATTTGCAAAAGTGAAAGTTGACTGCTACGTTTCAATCAAAATTCTCATGGAAGAAAATCAAGTGTTACTTTTCAGTTGCATTACTCAGTTTTCCAAATCTTTCTGTTGAGAATATATGACAAAGGCTTCCCACCCCATCAAATCTGTCAGAAAGTGTTGCATCCGCCATGTCTACACAGCCTGGCAGTAGACTAAGTACATTAGCAAAGCAGTTTCTCCATCCCTCAGTTGTTGCTGGCATTTAATGGCCACCATTGCAAGTTTCTGCTGTTGTTTTTTTGGGTTTTTTTTTGCCTTAAAATACTGAACATATGCACAGGCAAATTGTCAACAAGTTTCTAGTGAGGCAAATATGAATGTAAATTGTGCTCTCAAACAAAACCAAAACATTGCAATCTTTATGCTTGAGTTCTTTTCCTGCAGTCCTGCTTTCTGCTAGCCTTGCCTTAGAGTTGTCAGGTCATGCAGGATTTTTATGCTTCAGGAAAGCTGCATAGCAAACAAACTTGTTCCAAGCATCGCTCCCTACTGAGGTGATAGCAAATGTGATCTGTGATAAGCTTGACAAATAAAAACAGCTTAAAAGTGTATGGCTAGAAACAGGATTAGGGACAGTCAGAAGAAGGTGCTTTATTTTCCAGGTACACCAGTGGAAGAGCTGCTTTCTTGGGCTTCTTCCTTGGGCTGCATACAACCCAGAATGCCAACCCTCTGGAGCTAGGCTGTACTAGCAAACTGAAATGAGCTTTTTGACTGGGCTCGTCTTTTGGTTCTTCTGTATGAATGAATGAAACTATGAAGCAGATAAGATTTTTGTAACCACGATGTGATCTTCTCAAACAGCAAACTGGAAAGTATATAGATGTTTTGCACTTAAATTGTCTGATATCACTTAGTTTCAATTTTGAATCCAAAAGCAGTAGCTATGAGGAAGCTACATTAGTTTGAGGATTACATTAGCACAGGCAGACAAGCAGCAGATATTCTTCAGC
This sequence comes from Sturnus vulgaris, assembly GCF_052056855.1. Taxonomy (NCBI): domain Eukaryota; kingdom Metazoa; phylum Chordata; class Aves; order Passeriformes; family Sturnidae; genus Sturnus; species Sturnus vulgaris. The sequence goes on from NC_142245.1 coordinate 79,039,318, forward strand.
TGGTTTTTTTTCTCTCTTTGATTTTCTGTCCTTTCAGATTCCATGAGTGTTTCCTCTGTCTTTTTATTCATCAGCTGCTGGAGAGATAGAGGCCATGTAGCCTTCCAGGTTACTTTCAAATCAAACTATTCCTTTCTTGTTGGTGCCTTGGGTCTTACACTACCTTGAAGTTCTATGGATCAGGCTGGTTTTTGATATGAACACCACTAGCATGCACAACAAGTTGTACATCCCAAAATGCTCCCCAAAGACACAAGGGTGTTTCTGCAGTGGCAGCACACAGCTCCGTCTACGTGAGAGAAATCTTGAGTCATGAAGCGAGCTACACATTAACACTGGCAGTCAGAGTACAGTACAGCTGGGATTGGCATGAAATGGAGGAATAAACTGTTTGCTTTTTTAAACTGTATTATCAATTTAGCATTGTAGCAGTGGGAGAGGGGAACATAATGACAGAAAACCTGCTTTTTATCTCTCTGCTGAAGGCAGTTTGTGCTCAGTCCCTTAGTTTATTTCTTCTCCTTAGAATGTCCTTACTTTTTCATGATGGATGATAGTTCTAGGAGCATGCTCTGAAAGATAATAAGAGAAAGAAAGCATGAAACTGAATTGACTTAAAGGAGAAAAAGAAATGCTATAATAGTAATTAACCCCAGCATATACATAGTTAATGGAATCTGGTGTTTAGCTGACAACATACTTACCTTGTAGGTCTTTGTTCAATGCTAAGAGGAGGGTGGGAAAAGGGGAAACACTTTGATTTTAAAGCAAAATAAATACATGAATGCATTGGTGTGACCAGCAGGTTGAGGGAGGTGATTCTCCTTCTCCAGTGAGACCTCACCTGGAGTGTTGCATCCAGCTCTGGGACCCCAATATAAGAATGGCATGAACCTGCTGGAGCGAGTCCAGAGAAGGGCCATGAGGGTGGTCAGAGGGGCTGGGACACCTGTCCTATGAAGACAGACTGAGTTACGGTTGTTCAGCCTGGGGAAGAGAAGGCTTCAGGGAGACCTTATAGCACCTTCCAGTCCTAAAGAGGGCTTACAGCAAAGCTGTAGAGGGACTGTTAGCAAGGGCATGTAGTGATAGGACAAAGGGTATGGCTCTAAACTGAAAGAGGACAGGTTTAGATTAGGTATTAGGAAGAAATTATTTACTGTGAGGGCAATGAGGCATTGGAACAGGCTGCCCTGAGCAGTTCTGGCTGCACCATCCCTGGAAGTGTTCAAGGCCAGGTTGGATGGAGCTTTGAGCAACATGGTCTAGTGGAAGGTGTCCCTTCCCACGGGTGTGGGGGTTGGAACTAGATGATCTTTAAGGTCCTTTTAAACCCAAACCATTCTGATTCTATAATTTAGTAATTTGTTTGAAATCAGCAAACACATCCTAGTAGCTCTTCCTGTACCAAGTAAGAGGGTTTGTATATTTTTGAATTATTTAAAACCTTACAAAGATGGGCTCAGTTAAACAAGTTCCACTTTCTAAAATCCAGGTTATTTGTTTATTGCTGCACAAATCCCCAGAGAGGTTAGTTAGGGTTCAACTGCTGCTGACACCCAGAGTTTATCTGTGTGTGTGCAAGTGGTGAACAGCTACCTTTGGGTGGCCAAGTGGCTTTTGCAGGATAATTGATACACTTGTTGTCACCACTACAACTTTCTTCTGAGTGCTCCAAGGCAGAATAAAATAAAAGTACTGTGGGGTTTATTTTTTTAAAGAGATGTTTACACTGAACAACTACAAAACCAGCAGTAGTTACCAGCAGGTGTGAATGTGACCACCTTTAAGGATTCTCAAAAATCCTAGAGGAACAGAGGGTTTTGCCAGTCCCTTACCCCACCTGTAAGTTTTCCTGGTGGAGCTCAGCTGTATAAATAACTCCTCCATGGTTATCAGGTTTGTTATTTCAATGTACATTCATTCTTATCAAGCTATTGCAGCCCCAGAAGCAAGAGCAGGTGAGCAGCTAGTTAACTGAGTGGGTATTTATTCTTCACACGTTGTTGAAAGGTTGAGTAAACATGCTCTGTTCTGAAGAAGATGGCAAGCGCTCATGCTGAACAGTATCTTTCTCTTCCCTATCCTGCTCACTATGGAGTGTTTTCCCAGTGGGTAAGAGGTTCAAAGCTGAATGGAAAATTGAGAAGCAGGAAAAAATTGAACAGCAAGGAGAAATCAAAGAGCAGTTCAATGAGGGATACCAAACCTAGTGAATTGTAAAATTTTCACAACTTTGACAGAACCAGGATTTCAGCCCCAGAGACTTTCCTTTCTGCAAAAGAATAAAATCAGCAGCCCTATCTCAATTCTGCAATCTGAGAGTATCAGTGTCACCACCTGCTTTATTGTCAATTTTATTCCCTCCATTCGCCGTGAGAAGGAAGCCTTGCTTTTAAAGATACATTGGTTACTTTGTAGCCAAAAACACAGACTTAGGAAAATGACCCTGTGAAAGCACAGGGCTCTCTGGAGGAGAGAATGAAGAAGATGCAGCAGTTCTTGAAAAACAAAAATCTAGAGTGCTTAAAATGCCTAAATCTTTATGAAAATCTTGATCTAGTAATTTTGGTTGCTAAGGTCATTATACATCTAACTATTTCCAGTTTTGTTTTTTGATTTGGAATTTATCATGGCTTCATGAAGAAACAGAAACATTAGATAATGTAAAGCCCCCCAATCCTCTTGGAATACCCTTGGGTACTCTATCAAGAGCACAAGCACATTAGTTCTCTTAATACAGGTTTAAGCATGGGTTGCAAATAAGATAATTAGCTCCAAGTCATCTGAAATTTGGTACCTTTGTGAAGACAGTAGTCAATCTAGTGTAAATATTCCCAGTCCCAGTTAACCAAATAAAAACTCCTAGGTTTTAGAGCACACCACAGAATTCTTTAGAAAACTATAATATAAATAACGACCAAAAAAGAACTGATGCTGGAGATCCTGCTCGGGTTGCATGGAACTGGAATCCTCTGCTTTAGAAAGGCAGGAAACACAGCTAGCAAAGACTTCAAATGCTGCTAGCATTGAAATACCAGACAGCCTCCAGCTTTTGTAGAAATGTTTGCATTCAGATATTGAATTGGGAAGACATTGTGACACTCTGAAGATGGGACATCAGGCTTTGGTCATCTCAGCTGAGCTTTCTGATCTTTCTGCAATCGTTCCCTGGTTTGCAGGAAATGGGTGAGTAGGAAGACTGCTTGATTGTGGCAAACAGTGCCTTTGGAAGGAAAGCTGCTGTATTCTCTAGTTGTTCATTTGGAGTACTCAGATCCATATTCCATGTCCCCAAGGTAAGAAGAGAGTTATTAGATGGTCCTAGTGGCTTGACACAGTCTTGCATGCAGAGGCTGTGAGACAATACCCCTAAGTGCAATGCTCCAAGAGCCATGTGCCTCTTCTGGGCTGTAATTCCTGGCTGTGCCTGTTTCCAAGAGAGCACGAGTGATATCTGTATTCCTTATATACTGACCTTTGACTGCATCAGTCTATTAATCTTATCAGGCTTAAGCATGTATTATCCACCAGTCAAGACCCTGACTGGTGCAAATTATGAGTTTGGGTTTTTTTCTTATAATATCATTCATTGTGCGGAGTCCTATTGACATCAACATAATTCCTACACACCTTTGTGGATCCACCTCCTGGCTGTCAGCTATGATTAAGGATATACTAAATTCAGTGAAGCTCTTTTCACTCAGTTGTGTGTGAAAAGCTGCCATTTAAGGCCTGCTTTGCCTAATGGAGTCTGGAGCCTGGGACCATGCAGAAGATGCCCTCTTGCTCCATAGCTGTATCTCCACTTAAATAAAAGTTAAAATGTAATGAGAGATGCAAACCCTAGGGCAGAACTATGTGTCTATCCACAATATCTCTTAGAAGATAAAATATTGTTTATTATCTAAGATGTATCCTCTAAGTGAGCCTTGGAAATTATTAGCTCGGAGACAGTTATCAGTGAACAAATTGTTTTCTGTCACCTCAAAGCATGCTGACTGTGGTTCTCAGGACCAAGGTTTTGGAGACTTGTGGTAGTCTGACTTCAGCTGTACACAGCTGCTGAATTCCCCTGTCAGTGTAGATTTTTGTTACATTATATTGAGATTAGCTCATCCTGTATAATCAGCAATGCTCCTGTGTTTAGGTGGAATGAAATCAGTTGGAAACCACTCTCCTGTCATGCATTGACTCTCCACCTTCACTTTGCTATGTGCTTGAAGCTCCAGTTTTGGTGGTCTGTCTTCAGAATCTAATAAACCTAAAGCTTGACCAGCAGTGGCTCAAAAAAAGTTAATTTTTTCCCAATGGATCTTTAGTAAAATAAGTTTTCTAGGTTTTCTGTCTCTCTCACTTTGGCTTCCTGGTCTGAATAATTATTAATTTTGGACAATGTCATGTGAAAGTAATGGACTAGAACATGAAGAGTGAGTGGTTTGAGTGTAAAACTAAACAGCTGCAATGTAAATATTTTGTCAGGGGTTTATGCTGCAGCTGGATGTGAAATGACGAAATGGCTCTTCATCTCCACCAATTCCAGATAAGGAAGTTTTAAATAGCCTTCTGGTTTGCATTGTGGCCAAATATGGTTGATCTGTATAAATCCTACCAATGGGAAGGACATTTCTTCTTTTTTATATATAGAGCTGGTCTGGCTTGAGCTGAAGTCTGGAAAAGTTGAGGAATCCTGATAGCCAAACTTGCACTTTGTATTCAATATCCTACTGCACTGTTTCATAGGGGGCTTTCAGTAAAGAATTAAATACATTATCTCCTAAGGGTCCAAAGTAACCTTTCCTCCAAAGAGGAAGTCCTAGAGATAAACTTCCTGTTCTCTTTGAGAGATGCAGTTTTGTATTTATGAAAAAGATCCCATTGTATGACCCTGCCAATCCACCACCTGGTCTTCATAGTTTGATCCAGAGGGTGCAATACACAATGAGAGGTAACTTTTAAAACATTAATTTGTCTCTAATGATTATTATTTACTTGTTAGATATGCAGTTTTGGCATGGAAATGGTGTGGATAATACTGATCAGAAAAAAGCTCATCACTGGTTGATGGTCAAGCATCCATAAACTGTACAGTTAAACTTGCTCTGTGCTTTCAATGCCACAGCTCACAGAGTGCAGTTGACATGTCTGAACACTCCTGGAGTATCAGATGGATGAATTTTGTGTAACTTCATGGTTTTCTTTCAGCTAGGAAGAAAACTATGGTGTTTGTGGCCAGCTGCAGCTGTCCTGCTGTCTTAGCACAGGGTATGTATTTGGTTGGAGGCTGCTAGAATAGTTACTGAGATGTAGAAAGTGATATTTTCAATGCTGAGTTGATGCTCCTCTCCCACTGAACCTAATACAAAGAATGCTACAGACAAATTCTGGCAGAATGGTGTGGATGTAAAAGAAAAGACTTGAACCAGTATGGAACTAAAGATGATAGTTTGGGAAAGTTATCAAAGAAAATTGAAGAACAGCATCAACTCTGCTCTTAGGCTACCCAGTTTAGATTAGTAAAATCCAGGTTAGAACAGACTATATTTTGACTGTTTAGAGTATGTTTGTGCATGTGGATTCCCTGTTATATTAAAAAGTGTCTGTGCTTTCTCTACATTACTGTTGCAAGTCACTGTTAATCAGGGATGGCAGTATGCAATGTTTTTGTATGCTTCATTTGGAATTTTTAAAATATAATTACTTTCAAGTACTTATTTAAAAAAAGAAATTAATATATTTTGAATCTAATCACACACAGTTTTATCTAAACATTACCTCTCCTATGAGGAAAGGCTGGGAGAATTGGGGTTGTTCAGCCTGGAGAAGGCTCTAAGGTGACCTGATAGTGGCCTTGCAGTAAGTAAAAGGGAGTCTACAAGAGAGCTGGAGAAGGACTGTTAACAAGGGCATGTAGTATAGGACAGGGGGGAATGGCTTTAAACTGAAAGAGAGTAGGTTTAGTAGGAAGAAATTCTTTACTGTGAGGGTGGTGAGGCACTGGAACCGGTTGCCCAGAAAGTTGTGAACACCCAAACCCTGGAAGTGTTCAAGGCCAGGCTTGATGGGGCTTTGGGCAACCTGGTCTGGTAGAAGGTGTCTCTTGCCAGGATGAGGGTTGGAACTAGATGATCTTAAAGATCCCTTCCAGCCCAAATCATTCTATGATTCTATAATTAATGCATGATTATTGTCTTCTGGAAATCAAGTTAAAACAAAACAAACCAATGCTGAGTGCCTTTGACCAAATTAAACAGTTAATATAGGAATTGAGGAATACAGACTGGAAGAGTACTCAAGTTTTAATGCCCGGGTTCAACATATTTGTGACGCACCAGCGTATTTGTGTATTGAAATCAGTATTCATAAATTGTTGCCAGAATAAAGTGCATTTGCCTAAACCTTGCCTCAGCTGTATTAAAAAGTACATGTACTTTTAAATACTGCATGCTGTAAGCAGGAAGCACCAGGTAGCATACCTACACCAGTCACATTTTAAACTGCTAGCACAAGTCCTGTACATAATGATCTCCAAAGACAGCATGCTGGAAGAGTGTTACTTTCAAGAGTAATGACATTGTTTTGTAAACTGACTATATTTCTCTGAAGATCTTCCCTGGGAGGTAGAATCATTGTCATTTCATAGGAAAACCTGCCAAGCAACTTCTATGAGTTTTCAACAGAGTGCTACTGAAATTCTGTCTTGCTTTGAATAACTTTCTGCACTTCAACTTTTTTAAGAGCCTTCTATCTGATCCAGCAGATCAACAGATCAGGCTCTAGGACCTCTCCCTCTATTAGAAAGATTGAAGTGGAAAGTGGTTAAATTGCACCTAAGTGAGAATTTAACATGGTTTATGCTGACTGGCTTACTGTAACCCCATGAAAACTGGAACTCACAAACAATTTTTGGATGAGCAATGCAACAGTGCCTTGTGTTTCTTACCATAAAAATTTGAAGTTGGTTGGTTTTGTTTGTTTTGTATATAGGAAAAAAGGAGGGGGATGCTTACGAAGAGTGAGGAAAATAATTGAACAGAATCTCTGACTTTGAGCATTGTGTGAAGTAATCTTGTTTATTACATGCCCTATAAAAAGGTATTTATGGCCTTGCTACTGCAAGCGATTGTAAAGGAGCCTCTATGCTCTCCAAGAACAAAACCTGTGATCTGAGGCAACCAGAATTCAAATCACTTTTAAGAAAGCCTTGTTGATTCTTGAATGCAAGCACTATATCTTATCAACATTATGACTGTAAGCAAGCCTAGAGCCTAGAGCAAAAGTAAAGGAAGAGCTGCTGAAAAAGCAATTCTGTAGTCATTGGCTCTGGCATTGCAATTATTTGGTGGGGTTTTTTACATGTAGATCTTTTGATTTATCAATTGAACAATAATTCAGCTTGGAGGTCACCTGCGGGACAAACCTGAAACTGAGAGAAGTTGTGTCATTGAACTCAATGTGTTCAAGGCTTCTCTTTCTTACAGTGGCTGGAGCTGAAGAAATTTTCCCTGGGACAATCCTCGTCGAGTTGATTGGATGATGGAATGAGTATAAAGCAGCTGAGATCCGATGACTTAGAGCTCCTGGGGACTCAGTAATTCCCTGGCGTTGCTGCTTTCACCGCAGAGGGAGGCCGAGCGTTGGGGATCTGGGCTGTGTCCGGGAGGCCGCGGGGCGCTGGGGCGGTGCTGGCAGCGCTGCCCGAGCCGCTCTGTCCCCTGGCTCGCCCCCTCCTCCCCAGGGCCGGCAGTGGCTGCCGGGGCCCCCCGCCGCCCCCCTCCCAAGGGCCGTCCCGGGCGCTACTTGCCATGGACACGCGGCGTCCCGAGGCGGCGGGCGGCGGGCTGGGCGCGCTCTCCTCACGGCGCTTCCCCTCCGAGCCGGAGCCGGAGCCGGAGCCCAGGCCGTGCCCGGAGCCGCCGCGGGACGCGGTGCTCTCGCTGTCGCTGCCCGCCCGGCTCCCGGTGAGGACGCGGGAGAGGAAGCTGGACTTGCGAGTGCCCGGGCAGTGCCCGCTGTCCGGGGAGTCGCCGCGCTCCTCGTCCAGGTCCCTGCAGGCGCTGGCCCGGCTGTGCCTGCGGGGCGCCCTGCGGGAGGCGGCCGCCCCCGCCGCCCCGTCCCCGCCGCCCGCCGGGGCTGCCCGCGGCGCCTCCTCGCTGCTGGACGAGGGCGGCTGGTGCTGTCCGTGGTGCCGGCGGCGCGGCGGCGGCGTGCCCCGGAGCTGCCCGCGGTGCTGCCGGGCCGGCGGGGCCGCGGGGGCGGAGGGGGCGGGCGGCGGCGGCGGCGGGAGAGGAGCGGGCACGGGGCGCGGCGGGGACGCGTTGCTGGCCAGGCAGGGCGGCGGAGGCACCACCGAGCTCTTCTTGGAGTTGTACAGGCTGGGGTCCTCCTCCGAGGGGCCCGCCGGCCACTGCGGCTGCCCGCACAGGCTCTTCTGGATCTTCTTGATGCCCAGGTGGGCGATTTCGAGGATGTTGAGGAAGAGGGAGACGGCGGCGATGCTGTTCATGAAAACCATAAAGATGGTCTTCTCTGTGGGTCGGGACACAAAACAATCCACCGTGTTAGGGCAAGGGGGCCGAGTGCATTTGTAAAGGGGAGACATGTGAAACCCGTATAAAAGATACTGACCTATTATAAAGCCCACTTCGACCACCGACCGGGTCAGGATATGTAGGACATAGGTGCGCAGCAGGGACCCTCTCAGGGGTGCCTTATGCACTTTCTTCTGTTCCTCCAGCTTACGCAGTTCTCTCTCCGCCCTCCTGTGCTCCTCGAGCATGGGCTCCAGGTCCTCGAGCTGAGCCCGCAGCTGGGCTTTCCTGTTCTGCCGCTCTTTCTCCAGCGCCCTTAGCCTGTAGAGCGCGTGGCCCATGTACACTAAGGATGGGGAGGAGACAAATATGATCTGCAGCACCCAGTATCTGATCAAAGAGATGGGGAAGGCTTTGTCGTAACAGATATTGTTGCAGCCAGGTTGCTCTGTGTTGCAGATGAACTCGGACTGCTCATCATCCCAGACATCTTCAGCAGCCACTCCCAGAACCAGCATCCGGAATATGAACAGGATTGTGAGCCAGATTTTGCCAACTATGGTGGAGTGGATGTGCACTTCTTCAAGGATGCTGCCCAACAAGTTCCAGTCCCCCATGGTCAGAAGTTCATTTCTGGGGGAAAAAAAAGTTATTTTCCATGATGGGTTTCTTTTGGAAATGGCCATTTTTAGCTTTGTTGTTATTCGAATGTGTTTTGTTTTGTTTTGTTGTTTTCTTTAAATTTCAATAAATGTGTTTCAGATAAATTTTTCTGGTAGCTGGAGAGCTCTTAGAAGTTCATCATTATTTTCTGCTTACTAGGTCTTTAAATGAATTCAAATCTCATGATTACTGGTCAAATATGCAAATGTGAGATTATTTTAAGATCAAGAGAGATTGATTTCAGCTGTTAACCACAGTACTTCATAACTGCCCATAGTTTTATATTATTTTTTTCCCACTAGAAAGGAAGACAACATTTTTCCCACCTGGCAAATCCTTTGCCAACTACAGTTTAATTCTACACCCAGTCCATTCCACATTGATTGTGTATTTGCCATAGTTTTTCCATAACAGATAAAGTTCTCGGCTTTAATTTGTTGAATAAAGTTTTGAGAAGTGTCCTATAACTGTGACTTTAAAATAGAAATTTATTTTTTACCCCAAGGTAGTAGCAATTTTAGTGCCATCCATCCAATATTTTCCCACCTACCTGGGTAGCAATTTACAGGTTTCTCTCTTGGCTTCCTAAAACTACAAATAAGTAGCTGATTTACACATAGCAGTACATTTGCAGTCTCAGTTATAGGACAATATCAATAAACTGAGTACTCCTAGAGTTGATATCTTTATGCATCAAGTTTTATTGCATCTTAATTGTAAATTTTAGCATATAATGAAATCAGAGCGATGTGGAGGTTTTAAACAGTGAGTGTGTGAAAACATTTTTAACTACTTCTATCCCAGAAACTGTCTGATTCACAAACAAATTGGTCTATGATTTACAAGCTGCTTCTTTTGAAGCTTTATTTTGGAGCTTCTGGTACTGTGGGGAATTGAAATGTAAGATTGTTTATTTGTGAATCAACTACATGTTTGGTGTGGGTCCCTGGAACTTTTTCTACTAATACAGCAATAAATTATTGAAAGCAGCTGGGACCATATCTACCTTAGGGTTTGCACTTGAAATTTTTATGCTACAATATTTTCAAAACATCCCAAATTCCACTAAACCACAACCTTTACTACAGTGCAATTTCTAAACTTTATTTTTTCAAAGTGGTTGGTTGATGTGCCCAAAAACCTGTATATATTTAAATGATTGCATAGATGGGTGATATCACCATTATTAATATGGCTTGGTTCATGACATAATCCCAGGTAGTTCAGTTTTGCTTCAAGGCTGTATTTATCCACACTGCAAATCAAAACTTTCAGTTGTAACCAGCAGTGAAGTAATTCTCAGCATAGGCATCCTACAGACTTTATTATTATGTTTCTGGGACTGTTTTTTGTCTGCAAATTTGATTTTTCACACATGGAACTGGCTAAGGAAACATATCTAGTCAAGCAATCTCTTAGTTGGTGTTATGCACCCAGAATATCTTGTTTCCCCTTCCCTCCCTCCCACGCATATCACTGCAATGAGACACATGAGGAAAACATAAAGTCAGCAATAATTATTGTAGTCCAATGCAACAGTTAAGCAAAGGAGCTTTAGGTATATTCACTGCCTTGCAAATGGGTGATCCCTCACTGAAATTAATTGACTCAGCAAAAAAATCCCAGCCAAATTACAAAACCCCAGTGTGATGCTACAATGTAAATTCAGGAATATATATGTTTTAATCCCAAAGATTAAATTCTCCAGCAGTAGAAATTGTCATTGTCGGTTTTGGAACAGAAAGCAGATGTAACTATCCTGAGCAAGGGAGCTGTATAAAGATATCACTCTGGCTCTACAGAGTTTTGTTTCTTAAGTTGCTTCTACCAGTGTTTAAATAACTCTATCCTCACCTTCGCATTGTAAAAGCCACCAGAGGAAAGCAATGTAATTGTAGGGATGGTATAATTCACCCTTTAATTGAGCCCTTGATACCAGGACACTTCCCCTCAGTTCTGCACTAGTGGAACTGCAGTATAAATAATCACACAGTAAATACTGTGTCTAAAATACAGAAGTTACTTTAGAGCCACAAAAGCCAGCGTTTCTAAGAAATCTGCCCAAACTTCACAACCTTGTCATAGCAACGTGCCTCTAATTTTTCCATTTTCCTCCTTCCCTGGTTTTGAGTTCGGTGTAACAGAGTAATTTCAGTTTACTCTGACAGTAATCTTAAACATCAATGATATTATTATTTCCAGTTTACTAGTAGACTAGAAATTCTAGTAGTACAGCCTATTCTATACTACTAGCATTGTAGACTAGAAATATACCATTGTTAGTATAGAAAGTGCATACCTGAGACATTTCTCACTATACCATCCAACTTTGTGTCTGCCCAAGTATTTTTACATGGTTATTTCAAACAATTAAAATTCATGCATGTAATCAGTTAGAACCAGATGGAAATCCACCATTTCTCTTGGAGGAAGGTCCTTTTTTTAATTTATTTTGTTACTTCTTTAAAAATCATCTTGTCATTTGCCACTATTCAAATCACTTCCATGTTACATTCATGCCAGTTCATCAGTTGAGGTATGAAAAAACAGCATTAACTTTAAATTTCTTGTCAGAAGTTAAATGTTTAGATGTAAATACTAATGGATTTAATTTGTATTGCTTCAAGTCTGACAGGCACCTGCCCTAGGAAGAATTCTTTTTCTGCTACTTACCTTAGGAGAATGCCCTTGGTTAGTCTCTTAGAGCATTGCAGAAGGAGCATGCAGAAAAGCTTGTTGCTATTCCTCAGAGACCTCTCTTCCACAGTCCTAGGACATCTCTTTTTTTCACTTTTTTCTTTTCCCCAAGAGCCAAAGCATAGATGTGGTACACTGCACGGGCTTCTCAGTTCTGTGTAGCTGGATGCCAAGATTGCTCTGTCTAAACTATTCATGCACGGTTTAAAAATCATCAGATGATAGGATGGTGCCTCTAGCCAAAATTATCATGCAATTATTTTAGTCAGTGGCATCTAACACAGCCATTCCCCCAAGGCTTAATCTGTACGGCAGCAGTTTGTAAAGTCCCTACGCGTTGTTTTAGCCAGTTCTTCAAACTTTACACCTCCACCCAGCTCCAAAATGAAGTTTTATTTTGTAAAATGGCTAAATAGGCAGCCTTTACACTACAATAGAGTCTTACATTTTCTTTACATTCCATTAGCTCTGCTTTGAATCAATACTCGAGGATCGATCGGTCATGTCCGATTTCATACTCTGTTGCCTGGTGAGTTAATTTAGGATGTGTTAGACTGAGCCTTTGAAAATGGAGGCCACAGGAAGTAAGACTTGACTCTTAAGTCAGAAACTCAGGCTTTCAGCACAGTAACCCTTCATCAGCTGGGTTGAGAAGCCACCCTCAAGCCCATTCAGAACTGGTATCAGTGAAAGAAAAGGTTTAAAAAAGGAAGGCAAGTTGTCAAAATGGTATTTTGTGAGAGATTGGAGCCACTAGAACAGAATTGCTGATACTAAGACGTTCTACTGCCTACTCCTGCCCAGGCCTAGGCCTAAATTTGATGGAAATTGCAAATACTCATTTTTTCCTCACTTTTTGTGGAACTTTTGGCCCTTTTATTCCATTTTATAAGGCACATGTATGATTTCTATTTCAGACTCTTCTCCCTGATGATACTCCTCCTAACCAGTGGCCAGTTCTCAAATGACAGTAGCCTCACCCCTTCTTTGAAATGATCTCTGATTTATGTACCACTGCATCCTTCTCTCTCACACAAGATGTACACATCTCCCTGAAAGCCCTGTTTGAATATGCCTTCAGAATCCTGCCCTGCAGGAGATGAGGTGGCTGCAGCACCTTTCCTCTAGCCTCAGTCTAACACAGCAGATGTATGGTTTATGCACACACTACAAACAAATGCTTTAGGGGCAGTAGGATTACAATTTTCACCTCTGAGAGATGCATTAATATTAATCCAAACCACCCAGGCCTCCGCAGGCCTTTCTCTTCTGTATACTCTCACATACCTGTTATTGCCATTTTATTTTCACGTCTCTTCTTTCCAAATCTGGTCATCAAGTCCCTAAAGCTTTTCCTTGCTGCTTCAGCTGTCTCAGACCTTCCACTCAGGCCTGGGTCCTCTGTGCTGCCTCATCAGATGTTGCTGACCTGACATTCTCCAGCAGCTGCCACAGTGCCCAGGTATTTTTCAGGAGCACCCTCTTCACCTCTGCTGGCTGTGAAAACTTGAGAAAAGAGCAAGAGCTGCAGCACCTATGATGTATCCATCGTGTCAGAGAATGAGCTCTGCTGTTCATTGCAGAAGCAGCTCATTCTGGGCCAGCACTTGTCTGTCCCATCCCACCTGCCCCTTGGCAGGTCCAGAACCACAGGCTGCCTGCCTACTTCATTCTGCCCTCAGAGCAACCTGGTTTAAGGTTTTGGTTTTCTCAGGGGACAGGGCAGGTGACAGCAGGCAGTTCAAGGACAATTTTTTGCATTTCTGCTTTAGCAGAACTATTTGTGTTGTTAAAGAACCGCTCATACAAGGTTTTTATTGGACCATATAATTAATGCATGAAAGGGAAGCAGAGAGAGGGCACAGACGTGGTGATGTTTGCACTTGGAGAGAAGCAAGAAACTGTGTTGCCTCAGGACACTCCCTTGCTACAAGCATCTGCCACAGATGGAATCAGCTTACAGTGTGAATGACAGAAGGCTGTGTGTGGATGTGGTGGGAGGGAATATATCCTGCAAACGAGAGAGATGGGACCTTGGCCAGTGGTGACTGGAATAGGCAACTATTCCAGTGAGAAGCAGCACAGTGGGAACCAGTGTATCTCAGTGTATCTTCATGCCTGACCTTCCTGGAGCAGGAGTGACCGCCCTGCTGGGAAGCAGAAACCCAAGGAACATAGTGCTGGGGCAGGAGCTGACCACAACCAAGGAGAGTGAAGGGTCTGGTCCTGGTGGTTATTCAATAAACCTCAGTACCCAAATCCAGTATGGGGCATTTACTCTGTCTTGTGACAGCAGGATTCTGCACGTGGGATGCGGTGACCCTGGATGTACACACAGACTGGGGAATAACAGGCTGGAAAGCGGAGCCACAGAAAAGGTCCTGGTCAATGACAAGTTGAACATGAGCCAGCAGTGCCCTGGCAGCCCGGAGGGCCAACTCTGTCCTGGGGGCATCAAGCACAGCATCACAGCCAGGCAAAGGAGGGGATTGTCCTGCTCTGCCCTGAGCTGGGGCAGCCTCAGCTCCAGTGCTGGGGGCAGTTTGGGGGGCCACAGTGTAAGAGACATTCAGCTATAGGAGAGAGCATCCAAAGGAGGGTAGTACAAAGGAAGCTCTTCTAGTATTACGCCCAAATACACTTTTTATAGCATTGCAGGTTTTGTTCTTGTCAGGAACTCACACATTTGAAAAACAGAAAAAGGTGTACGTGGGAACTAAAAGTAATCTTCTTGTAACATAGACAGCAATAATTCCTTGTACTAATACTTTACAATTCTGACATCACAACAAAGCTAACAGTACAGGGTCAGAATTACTTCCAAGTGCACACGCTTTCTGCTGTCTCACCAAACCCATCACAAATTGGATGTGAACAGTGAGCTGGACAACAGGCTGGAGCAATTCAAGTATGGGCATTATGAAATGCCCATTATTCAAAGCAATTCAAGTATGGGCATTATGAAATGCAAAGATGAGTCGACGGAATTTTAGCTTTAGCCTAAATTGCTACCGTGCTACAGGTATATTCACTGTCTAGAAACACCTTGGCTTATTAAAAAAGTCACTTCACTTGAACACATTTTTCCATTTTACTACAGACAAGTATTACCATTATTACTGCTACTAACTTGCTCCTTCTGGAGCAAGTTGCCTTTCACAGGAACCAGCCAGCCACTTTATCCATCTTTCCTAGCAAAGCCAATTCTGCTCCTGAAATGCCTCGACTGATTTCATAGATTCTTCTAAGAAATCCTTAAGACAGTTCTTCAACATACTTTATTACTGCTGCCTCCCTTCACAAAGACATTGCTAAAGATTATTCTGCATCTAGTTTTAGAGTGAATACAATTAGAGAAAAGTCTTAATGGGAATAGCTATGTGTTGCTGGCTTGATATCTAAGGGAAGTGTCCTGAGTTATGACAACTATTGTATGTACACTTTTAGCTGGCAACAGACTGCCTTAGAGAGAATCCCTCAAAATTCAATGCCCAATGATTTCACTATCATGCACATCTCCATGAACCCCACTCTCTGAATTAAAACTCTGGAAAATTTTTGAATACTTACATCCAATAAACAGAATCCTGTAAAAATGTGTGTTGGATAGAAGAAAAATATGTGTGCTGGATAGAAGTAGACCTATTCTTCAGTAGCAAGTTGGAGTATGGGTCTCAAAGGGCCACCAGCTAGACTCTTCCAGTGAAAGGTCTTGGATACGAAAAAGTCTTTCTCCTTTGTAATATTCCACTCAACACTAACCCAATGTTTCAAAAAAAAAAAAAAAAAAAATATTAAGGTTGTAGTTCCTCTTTCATAAGTGGCTTAAGGGTTTTATGCAGTTCATTAAACTCTCCAGTTTCCAGTCACATTCACTAAGAAATAAGCAGTATGCACTCAGAGCAGTAATTAAAACAGCCGACAACTTCCATGTTTATTGGCCAGAACATCAACATAGTTACTCACTTATACAAACTAAGAGAAGTAAATTTTAATGCTGCTTCACATCATGTGTAGTTGTCAAGCCATTAACCAACAGTTCTAAAAAATATTTTGATTTACCTGAGGTTTCACAAAGAAGACTGTAGAATTACATACAGTACATTTGGCATATATGTATCAAAATTCTTGTTGGAGAAATAAATTACAAACAATGGTACAAAACCACTCCAAGCCAACCTTTGTTCAACAAGAACATGTGTGTGAGTTTTACAGTTTTATTTCTTGTATTGCTCTTACAGTAAGCAAACTATTTAGTTTATACAAAATAAACCTGTAGTTTTATATAGTTAGAAAAATCATCTTTGGCTAAACAAAGCTCTATTTTTATACATATATTTATATATATACAAACATCAGTATTTTACATGACCACATAGGAACCTGTACACATAGATACAATAGAGAGAACATTAACCAAGTTTCACACTTTACAAAAAAGGAAACCAAGTCAGATTCAAAACAGTCAAACCCTGCCCCCATCACCTATACAGATATGAAAATAAGTAAACACAGATAAGGAATAAACAACTTTGTAATAAAATACTGCCTGCCTTTTTTGACACAGAAAGGAAGCACTTAAGTGGAGAGAAGTGACTTCCCTCAGTGCCTTCAGTACTGTGCACATGTCGATCTATAAGGATATGGTTAAAAGAATACTCTTAGGAGAGTCTGATTTTTCCACACACATCAACACTTCTCTGCAAACTCACTATTCTGAAAACAGTTTCAGTTAGATTTAAATCTCCAACAAATTAACAATTGTCACCAATCCCCCACTGAAATTACCAGGCACTGGCAGAGTAGCATGGAAGGTGAGATTTGATCATTAAAAGCAAACATTTCAGAAGCAAGCATGAAAGATGGAAGACTGCCAGAACTGACATCATCACCCACTCAAGTTGCTCCTTGTAACAGTTTCCAGAGCACTGCCTAAAACAAGGAAAATGCACTTTTTGGCAGCATGACAATCCATTCCATAGGTCACATGTACAATATTCCAAAGGGGTCAGTGACAACATCACTGACAAATTATCTGATGGTTTATTAAAAAGAAAAGTCTGTCCCCTTAGTTGGAGAGGGAACAAAATACATGCTGACATTGAAGAAATGGTCACTGGACTCTGAAAAAGAGCCAATTCAATCCAAGTTGAAAGGCAATGCACTTAGGTGAGGGGCTATTAAATTAAGCCTAACTGAACTCAGCAGATCCTCTGACTGAAAAAAGACTACAGCAATTTCGATCCTCCATAGAGAATAAAACCTCAAAAATCAATTAATTTATTAACCAAAACCCCTTGCAACTTCCAGGGATGTTTCTCAGAGAGAAGAAAAAACCTTTTGAGAAATTTGGGATAAAACAGCAGTATGTATGAGATGTGTGTGTAAATATATATATACACACACACACACTTTAGGTATGTTCTAGTAAAACTGGAAACAGTTATAACAGATTTTTTAAAATAGAACATAATGAATTTCTAATGTACTAAACAATTTGTAAAGATAGATGCAATTGCTGTCAAAACATGCCAAGTTGACAAGCTTTTGAAAACTGACTGTTTTTACAAAAGTTTTCCTTCTGGTTAGTAACTACAAAGTCACATTTTATGAAACTGTAAAGGTCTGTTTCTAAATTACTTTTTAAAAGAAAATCACTTCTCAATATTTTTTTTTAACAAAACAGAACGTTTATTATGTTGAAGACCTAAATGAAGTAGGACCTTTTCCAGATGTAATTTGGAACAGAAAAACATAATGGCCTTTGCAGAGTAGTGTTCATGTAAAGTAACATTTATGCTACCCTGCACACTGACTATTCTGAAAACAGATTCTGTTAGATTTACATCTCTAATAAGTAAACAATTGTCACAAATGTTTGTTAAGAACAAGCTGCAAGATCCATCTATTCCTGAGCAACAGAATTCAATTACTCGATAAGCAACTTTTGGAATCATTGCTATCATTGCCCTGCCTCATTTTAAAAGAAAATGGCCTCACTTCTTAAAATATGTTCCACAGTCACCAAGCTGACCTACCTGTCATTTTCCAGGATTATCTACCAACTGGATTCCAAAGTACTCTTCCTTTTTAAGATCACAGTTTGACACCAGCACACGCAGAACTTGCGACAAGTGAAGCAGGAGCCACCACTCCCACTCTTGCCCACCTTTGCTCACAGAGCACCTTTAGCTCATAGGAGATGACCCCCTTGAAATGATATTGCCCCCTGTGCAATGTCAAAGCCCATTCTTTCCTGGCCACTTGGTTTGTCAAGCTCCCTCTGCAGTACTCTGTTAAAGAAGTTCAGAGGAAACCCAGACAAGTAAATAACTAACAGTGCACTGGATGCACCAAACTCATTACTCTGACTTGGATACTTCCCCGTAATCCCACCAAATGAATGCAGTGGCTCCAGTCCATCCCTGCAGGTAACAGCTAAACCTTGTACCCATGAAGCAACTTGGTCTGAGTCTTCTGAGTCTACCTGCACTTGGATTTCTTGAACAGCTTCATTAACTGCTTGAATCTTTCTGAAACCTAATAGAAGACAAAAAACCAGAAGAGACACATCATTAAGGCCCCCAACTTCCACATCTACCAAGACAGAAGATTGATCTGACATCCAGTTTAAAGACCACTATTATTAATTTCCAATTAATTTTAGTAGGAGAATTTTAGGAGTACCATTAACAGATTAACTGGATCTAAGAAGTCTCCCTATATCTTTCATATTTGAAATAGCTTCCAGGTTAATCAAAGACAGCTAGAGCCAACACAGGTTTAATACAGATTTCCTTACAAGGAAATGTACAAGGAAATGTAAAAGGAAAAAAATGAAGGCTTCAAAGCCAATTAGCCTTGAATTTGCCACATGTAACCATGAGTAAGATGCAAATGTAAAGACAAAAGCTTATTTTGTATTCCATAAAAAGCACCATTTATTGATTATTTTCTACCCTCTTGTACAATTGCTGCTTCAGGTATTTTTTGCTCATCATGGAATAATCTGCCTGAAAGGGATTTTACAGAATTGGTCTGTAGATCAGAGTAAAAAAAATATTGCTGAACATAGCTAGAGCTGACATAGTGACCTCATTCAGCTCCAAGCTAGTACTTTTTATTGCTGTATACATATTACTACAGCATATTGATAATCCACCAAACTGACTGGGAAGAGAGGCATAAATACATAGATAACATTGTTTTATCCAAGCAGCCACCCCAACAGCTTCTAAACCCCACAGAAACTCTACAACCATACACAACATCCTAAAAAACAAATTCCAATCATGCATGATTTCCTAATAGAGTCAAATGTGTTTCTTCCTTTCTAGATTTGCAGGACACAGATTAAGAGAACAATTTAACTCATGTATAAAGTTATATGCAAACCTCTGAGAATATTCTACATTAATTTGGTATTTGTGTCTTTCAAAACTTTTACATTAAAAGTGAAAGGAAAAAAAGAAACACTTTCATTAAAAATGTCCTTTCTGAACAATCATTATATTGTTTTTCAGCTCTAAATTGAATCTTTCTCTAATTTAGTAAAGGCTTCAGGCCTCTCAAAATTGCCTTTCTTTAGCTAAGTGCTGATCCAACAACAGAACAATCCTGTTGTACTTGTATTATGAGTGGTGCAGTTCCAATGTACCAATCAAAGAGGTACTGAGGAATCTCCATTATACCCCTATATTTACTTGTATTTTTAAGAAGCTACAACTGGCAGAATCTAAGATTCTCTTTTTTTTTCAGGAATCCCCCAAAAAAAGACATCAGGAAAAGAAAACTACACATCTGCAGAAGATCTCCAAAGATTTTTGTTCAACTGCAATTGTAAATGTAGGAATATTGTTGGTAGTACAGATAAGAATGATCATCACCTACCTGATTTGGGCTTTTGTTCAGCCTAGTGGCCAAGGAAACAAAGGTTTTGCTTGATGGTCCTTTTCTCTGACATTCCAGTAGAATTTCTCGGTCATCATTTCTACAGCAAAAACGTATTAAAAAAATTAATACATACAGTTGAGTACATGTACACAAAATAATACATACAGGCATATACAAAATTCAGAGTATTTCCAAACAACAGAACATGAGTTCAAAGAGCAGCAAAAAGTTTGTGGAGGATCCTTTCCTGTACCAGTACAGAATAATAGTCAGTAGAAACAAGTGGTAGTGGAGAGTATGTTCCCCTGCTAGGAAGAGCAGGATTGTTAGAATAGAGCTAGCTCCAAACCAAAATCAAAGAGTTTGAAGCTTCTAAACCAGGTATTTAAATTTGAACTGAAAGGAACTCAAATTCAACAGCAGTCAGTAGTTCCAGCCTCAGTTTACATGGCTGAACAGCGGCTTTCACCTAAGGCTGATGTTCAAAGATAAACCAGAGAGGTGCTTGACTTCTCTCAAATAAAGTTGTATTTTCACAGAAAACTGTAAGTCTTTTTCTGCCTTGCTGGTTTGCACATGAAAAAAATCACATTAGCTTCAGCTGCCTTTTTTCCCTGAAGGAACTGATTTTCTTTTAAAGTGTTACCTAGAAACTTACTTTATATCTGAACTACAGTTTAGAAAAGTCTGTCCTGAAAATTTAAGAAGTCCCTTTAGAAAGTGTTGATTGTATCAATTATAGCAAAAACAGCAAAATCTGCCAACTATTCTTAAAAATAAGAATATAGAACAATAATTTTGCATGTATTACTGACACATACAGCCATTTCATTTGTCACCCACATCCTACAAATTGGAATATATTGAGTTGAATGGTTGACTGGTACATTTCCAAGATTGAGCAGCTCAGACCCAAAAACTGGAAACTGCTTCCTGCCATTCCTTCCCTCAGAGAGGGAAACCTTTAGCTGCTCTTCACCAGTCACCAAGGCCTTGTAGGAACATCAAGGATCTCCATCCCCTACCAAGCCTGGCTGGAATTTTTGGATAGAAAAAATAAACCAGGCAAAGGAAATAATAAAAACATACAGCGCATTACAGTAGGTGTTGTTACCTCGGCACATAAGCTTTCAAAAGAAAAGCCAAGAGGACTCTTGCTTTGGGACATGTGGAAAAGCAATGGACATCAATCCCCCACAGCAATCCTGCACTGATAAAAGGAGGCTCCCATTCCCCTTTTTAGAGAAGGATGTAGAGCTACCAAGTAACTTCAGTCATTAGCTAAATACCCTTTTCTTCCCTCTCTTCAGTGTTTCACATAGTTTTAAAAAACCCTAAAGCAATCAAGCAGATCAAATCAGAAATTACCTTGTCCAGGAAACTACTACTTCTCCCTTCTTTTTAATGATGTTTTTGGCATAGAGGCTAGGTGACGACTGAGACGAAGCCAAGGGAGAAGGGTCTTTATTCTGCTGTAGCTCATTCTTCTTACTGGAACATTCCTTAGGGGATGAATTTCTATCTTCAGACCTGATATTACTTTCATCACTCCTCTCACCTGCCGATTCAGTTCCTTTTCGTTGCCTTTTTGAATTGGAATTCTCTTTGACAGTCTCTTTTTTCCTCTTTTTATTAGTTTTATCATCTATACTTATCTGACACCCTCCATTAGTCTTTGAACTGGGTTTTGTTTCAAGATCACATTCAGCTGCTACACTCTCATTAGAATGATCTTCTGTTAGGTCTATAGATGCATCAAAGCACTTTTCCAGTTCTTCCTTTTTATCACTGACTTCTGAGTTTCCTGTTGAAGTTTCCCGAGTCCCATTATCTGCTCTGGATTCCATTGCATGACATGAAGTTCCACTAACAATACCATCTGTTATGCATGACTTCATACTGCATCCAGCAGGAAAAGAAGCTTGAGATCTAATATGCATTTCATTTATGTTTTCAGATACTTGCAATTTCTGTGCCTCAGATTGCTCAGGGCCTTTATCTGGGCTTTCAGTGTTGTGGCTCTCTTTGTCTGGAGATTTTCTACAGGTTACAAGCAAGCCAGTAGTTTCTTCCTTTCCAATACTATTGTGTGACTCCTTCAGAGGCTGAGCTAAGGTAGGGTTTTGTTCTTGTTCAGTGCTGACATGAGGCAAGTGATCCATCTTAACCAGATCTGGTTTGACTGTTTCTTTCATGGTGGCACTCTGGCTGTCCTCTTCTTTTCCCCCAGTTCTCATTTCTCCTTTTCCAATCTTGGCTGAGGATGCCTGTGCCTCCTTCACTGGAGCCGTCTGATCAGATGCTGGTGAGGCAGATGGCACTGCCCGCCGAATCTTTACAATAAAATGATCATTGGATTTCTCCATGATCACTGCTTGCATTGGTAGGCTGGGGCGACACTGAAAACCAGGAGCAACAGGCCGACTTGTCCACGATGATGAACAACTTGATTTACTGCTTGAGTTATCAGATTCTAAAGCCAAATGAATGTCCTGTTCAGTGGCATCCTCCTCTCCAAGAAGTGCATCTTCGCTGAAATGTGCACTAACAACACCCTCCGGAGCTGAGCTAGAATTATTCTCAGGTTTTAGGAAGCTGAGGTGAGCATCTGATTTCAAAGGTGATGGAATTGTTAAGGAAACAGCCAAATCTTCAAGGAGGATAGAAGAAACACATGATTTATTCTTCTGTAAATTGAGTTCATCTTCTTTGCATGAAGCTGAGTTTGTGGAAACCTCGAACATACAGCTCTCATCCAGCACATCTGGATCAACAGGCATCTGAGACCTAGATGTTAATGAGGGAGCTCTTACAGGTGAAACAATAGTCCAACTAATATCCTCTTCCAGTTTACAATCCATACATGTCTCCTTTGGAGTGATGTCTTGCTCCAATTCAGCAGCATTATCCCTGCATTTATGATTGTCTAAGAACTGCTTTTCTGGAGTCCTGAATTCACACTCATTTCTGTTGATAGTGCCACCATTTTTTTCCAAGAGATCAGAACCTTGCAGTAAGCTTTTGAAAATTTCACCCATTTGAGCATCACTTACCAGATTAAATGTAAGACTGGATGCTTGCTGTTCTGTGAGAAGCTCGTAACTAAGATCAGACTTGTTAGCATCTCTGGACTGCTGGAGTCCTTCCTTGTCATATTTAACACCCTTCAGTGGAGTAAGAGAGTTTTGTAAATTATTCTCTTTAGAGAGGTGAACTTTTGGTTGGGAATTTCTTGTGTTATCAATGGAATTAAGACATTTTGTAAAGGCAGTTTTTGGTGTACCTGTCTTATTTTTCTCATGGTGACATTTAGATTGTTGATAATCCACAGATTGCTTTGAAGTATATTCTTCAGGCTTTTCAGAACCATCTTTCAGGGACTTTTTTCTAGATCTCTGGACATCATTTTTATTACTGATCTTGTGGTTTTGCTTTCCGGCTGTTTCAAATTTCCCTTCCTCAGCCTCATTTCCCACATCACATAGCTTTATTATAATTCTCTTTATCTTTTCAAATAAGTAATCAAGCTGTTCATCTACAAATTTCCACAACTGTTTTTTCATATCTGATACTTGCTGGTCAAAAAGACGGTCCACTATTGCATTTTTTTTAACTTGCTTAAGTTTTGACTCTATAATATCACATATATTAAGTTTTAATGTATCACCCAATGCACACATCTTGGAAAAGTTCAAGTATCTTATTAATGCTGTAAAATTTATGATGCCAGATTCTATAATTCTGTGAAAATGCTGAACTGGAAAGTGTACTTTGAACTTCATGTAACTTTTCCTCATCTGTTTTCGTATAGCTCTGAGCATCTGCATGATTTCATGTATATTTGAAGGTTCAACAATAACATGAACTATTTTTTCAAGACAAGCAATGCTCACAGTTTTCTTTTTCCTTATATTCTTTGAAGACCTGAAGGTCTGATTTTTATGCCTCTCTCTGTTCTTTTGTGCACTTACTTGCGCAGAAACAAATTTTCCATTATCTTCATTGCTGTGCACAGTTTTGCTATTTTGATTCTGCGGGCTGCTGGTCAAATTTCGTGTCTCAGAAGAAGCTTTTGGTCTTGACATTTTTGTATTTTCAGAGCCTCTCTCTGGTTTAGATTTTTCTTTTTCTTCATCGCTACTTAAGATTTCACCTTCTTCTATTTCATCTGAAGAGATACTTAGCCGAGACTCGATCTCTAAGTGTTCATCAGACATGCTAACTGGCTTTTGATTTTCTTTGTTTACCTCCTTTGACAAGTTCTTTGAAGGACAGATGACAACAGTACTTTCAGGAATCAAATCTATAAAAAGAAAACAGTTTGCTAATCACCTTAGGAATGCAATTTTAAACAGGTATTTTCAGAAAAACCTGCAAGATTCTCTTCTGTAAACTGATTATTCAGAACTGTTTGAACTTGGAAAGCCTGAGCTGTAATAAGTTTGGGTGGTTTGCTTCCACAGCTGCTAGTTTAATATATTTCTTTGAGCTTTAAAAGGCACACTGAGCTTTCTTTTGAGCAAATTTGGAGCTTTAAGGGGCCTCAACATTTCACCAAACACATGAACTATCTCACAAATACATATCAATTGGAAAGAGAAAGATATAGCAGTTTTCGTAAGCTTTGAGTTTTTCCATTTGCTTTAAGTTTTCTAACTGCTGTACCAGTTAAATTGTAAGTGTCACATCATTTTGAACTAACATTTACATACAACAGGTGGCTTTTCTTTCAACAATTTCAAAACTAAAACAAATTGAGAACAAATTACCCATTAATGTTTTAATAATCCTGTACAGTTCCACTCTGAAACATAAAAAAACAGGTTTCAATGTTTTCTAGTACGAAATCTAAACTTCTAAGAATTTTTGTTTGTTTTAGTTGCAGCAGGACATTACAAGGAAGACTTAAATTCACAAATACTTGAAAGAATATGATCCTACATAACTTTACCTTCTAAAATTTCAGGGACAAACCTGAAGAGATCTAGGCAAAACTAGCCACAATTAAGAAATGTGTATTTTTTTAGTAAGTTAATATAAAACTCTTATTTTAACCAGTCTTCTGTCAGTACGTACCAACTCCAATTTTTAGAGCACTAATATTCAAATGGGTAGAATCTTGGCTGCAACATGAAATGCTTCCACTACTAACAAGAAGGACCATTGAGACGTACACAGCTTAAGAAGACACAATTTGTATTTTTCTGAAAGCAGTTAAAAGGAGTAATTTCTGCTTTCCATTAGTGGATCTTTCTAAGTTTCATGTAGAAAATAAACTAGAATATAAATATACACATACCCTTGTTGTAAGTCTTCACAAGGCCTTTACAGGGACTTTCCATCTTCAATGCTTTCGCCGAAGGACGCACTGGACTGGTAAGTGGGCTGATTGCCTTTGGAATATACCTCAAGTGATTGAGATCAATGCTCAGTATTGAGCTGTCATCATCCACAGAAACTGGGTTAGTTTCTCTCTCTTTAGTTACAGGACACATCTCGCCACTGAGAGAAGATGCTGTTGCAGTACTGTTATCAGTCAGGTCTGGTCCCAGATCACAAGTATTCTGGTCAACTAATGGTTCATCCTTATCACTTATCTTAGTTCTGTCCAGTGAACAAGATGTACTTGTATTCACTTCACAGGTATTCTTTTCCTCAGTGGGATGGCCAATATTTTTTGCAGCCAGGTGATCATCATCCTTAACAACTTCCATTAAAGAGTCTGATTTTGTTTCACTGATATCATCTGCAGCATCAGAGGACTTCAGGTCATCAGAACTTCCGGTTTCCGAGTCATCTAAGACAACATTTTGAGAGCCACACTGATCTGCAGAGCTTTCTGTGTCAGCAGCCAGCCATATTTTATCTTCCTCTTTCTTCTCTGCTGCTGACTCTGGAATGTCTTCCATACTTGCACGTGCAGGTTCAGGTTGTGCCACTTCTGCTGCTGGTACATAATCACCCTGCATCTCACCCTCTATCACAGGCAGCTCTTCACACTCTGCCACACTGCCTGTCACCTCCAGAGTCAAAGATTCAGGGTGGTTCAGACCTGTCATTGCTGCTGTTTTTACTGAGTCTTCCAATTCAACCGGATCACAAGTCTCTGCCACTTCTGATAGCGTTTCAGCCTCCATCTCATCAGGAACCTCTGCTGCTTCTGGCAAGGCTTGGGGCTGTACCTGACCCCCTTCTGCTTCTGCTAAGGTTTCTGAGCTTGGTTCATCAGCTGTGACTGCTGGCAATGCTTCAGGCTGTGCTGGATCTGCTGCTGCCACTTTCAAGGCTCCATTTTCAGAACTGACAGAAACAGGCAGTGCTGGTTCCATGTTACCCTGAGCTGCAGTGTCCAGAACTTGTAGTATTGAATGACTGTGCTCTGTGGGACCACAGTCTACAGGGTGGGCAGAATCTAAGAGTTCTGCTCGCAGTGCGAGCTCTGTACCTCCCTCATCAGTGGCCTTTTGGGAAGGCTTTTTAAGTCTATCCATTGCAGAAAGACATTGTTTCTTATTAGGAGAAAGAGTTAAATTTAGCTTTTCCATAAAGCTAAGTTTTAAGTCTTTGCTTTTTGGCCCAGTGCGATTACCTTTAGTTTTGGGTACCTTATCTTTTAAGCTATCTGCTACTCTGGATGTTTCTTCTGGCTTACAGGATTTGTTTCTCTTACTTTTTGTAACATGTGTCCCTTTCTTGGAGTCTTTTACAGATTGATGAGAAAATTCTTTTGCAACCTTTTTTTCATTTCTAAAATGTCTATTTTCATCCTGATCCTCTCTTTCCCTTTTCCTTTTTTCTTCAGTTCTGTGTCTTTCTGATTTGGAATGTGCTGTTTCCCATTCATGTCTACTACTGCTTTCCTTCAAGCGTGCATGTTTATGCTCTCTGCTGTTGGAATTAGAAGGTGAAGTCCTTCCTTCTCGAGAGGTATGATCATCTGTTCCCCTGTCTCTCTTGCAGTCAATGTGCTTCACTTTTCTAGACTCTTCCACACGACATTTACGTGACTCATGAAGACTCTTTGAATGCTCATTCTTGGAGTGTGGACTACTTCCCCTACCAGGCCTCCTTGGTTGCTCTTGCAGCTTCTCATTTGGTTTATTTTTTTGGCCAGCATGTTTTTCACCTTTATCGTGTGTTTTAATGTCCTTTTTTAATACATTTTGTAATCTCTCATCACCATACAATTCACCTCTTGTTTGAAATCTGTCTTTACCAGCTGTCTGTTTCTCCCAGGAAGAAACACCCCTTTCTACTCTTCTTTCTACATTTGGACTGCATTTGAGTTTCATGCTCTGATTTTTTTGTTGCAACTCATTTTTACTAGCCTTCTCTGAAAGGGTTTTCAGCTTCTGTTGAGGATCCAAGTTCCCCTCCTCACCGTCACCATCATTTCCAGTGCTCTGATGTACTTCTCTTTTGTATTTGCTGACATTCCCCCTGCTGTGCTGCTCATTACTTTTAGTTTCTTTTCTTTCCTTTCTGTTATCCTTGTTGGAGCTATGGTCATAGCTTGGTGCACATGTGTGAGTACCATCACTGCAGAGCTCTTCAGGAGGGTACTTCAGCAAAACTGGAGTGTTCCTTTTTTCAGAGCCAGACTTCCCACTGTCCATGTTATGAGATGAGTAACTGTGGTATGCATCTTTTGAACAGTCATTTTTCATTCTATGCTCCATCTTCATATTGTCACCAAAATCTGAAGATCTGAATTTGGAATCTTTTGTTTTAGTTGATCCTGGAAGGTATGTTCTGGTGAAAATACTTCGATGGTTGGGAAATTCCAACAGCCTGTTTATAAAAAGGAAAAAAGTTATGTTATTTTAAAATTTATTTAAACGTAACTAAAGCTGAACTGCAATGAATCCATGTATCTGTAACAATTCTTAACACTTCCAAGCTGAAAAAAAAGGTTGATATAAAAACACATTTAATAATTTCCATCAGCACAGAACAAAAGAATGTAATTTATATACATATTTTCCAAAAGAAATTAATCTATAGAAAAGCAAGATTTATGGAAAAAAACTGTATTGAGCCTAGTTAACAATTTCAGTAATTCAAATTAGTATTTCATTGTCCAGCAACAAAAAGAGCTCTCCCCTAGGGGGAAAAAAAAAGAGTTCTTCTTTACAGTATTAGTATTTCAAATAACAATAATTTAAAAACCCTCAGTAAGTCAATAAACTACATTTGGGAGTTGTTGCAAGCTCCACAAGACAAGTAGTACATTATGATAACCATCAGGGCCACATCAGGGCTACTGCTGAGAAGTGATCATATTAAATAACAATTCCTTGAGAGATACTAACTTTGAAATAATCTTTTCAGATAGATGCATTGCTTAAGAAAAGCTAATTTATTATAAACTATGCAGCAGGCAAGGCATATTTCTAAGAACTCAGGGTGTCAATTTCCCATGATGGATGTCTCCAAAATACCTAGATCAAACACCTCATTCACAAACTTCCACCACCATCAGATGGTATTGCAATGGAGCTTTCAAGTATATAAAGTGGTTAAATGTTCAAAACAAAAAAAAAAAGTATTAAAAAAAAAATTTAAAATTCAGAATACTGTACTCAAAGGTGTGAAAATGACAGCTGTTGTGTGAAAGCCGATCAGCTGAAAGAATTACACGTGTAATAAACCTCTTGACTTCCCTCAAGTAATTCTCTGTATTTAGCAAAGAAACCTGCATAGTTTATATGCACGTATCCTTTAGCACAGGAACATCAAAGGAACCTTTTTTACAACATGCTCTGGTGCAAGAAAATATCAAAAGGTCAAAACAAAATACAAAACAAACCAATGACGGGTCAGGCAAGTGACAGGGATGTAACCTTCTGACAAGATGGCATCCTGAATCCTGAACCCCTGCTCTGGCTTTACATGGTTCAGAAACCTTACTGTCAGCTACTCTCCAATCCATACTTCATAGTTTTCAATTGCTTCCATTAACATCAGTGGTACACAGAAAAAACCCAAGAATTCTCTAGTTATCCCGCCATCACTGGAGACAGGGATTTCATATCTTGCCAGGAAAACATTATAAAATCTATTTCTTCTCAGTTGTTGTCTGAAAAGTTCCATGGAATTCATGTCTGAGGCCATAAAGCACACAATTCAGCTTCAAAACTAGTAAGATAATGCTTTCAAATATGTAAGATGGTTAGATAACCCACAAGGAACAGTGGATTACAAACAAAAATTAATGCAAATGGTCACACTTGGGCTCCTCCTTGGTTTCTAAAGTAGAAGCTAAAGACCTCATCAGGCAAAGGAGACATGAATTTCCTCTAATCATATTAGTTCTAAACTACACAATAATTTACTAAGTAATGATTTTTCCATTAATTTTTCTTAAAATACACACAACAGTATATAAACATGATCATACCAAAAGCATGTTTTCAGTTCTATTGTCTATTTGTACCTTTGACGCAGATGGCTGATTTCTTCATCCTTACGGTTAATTTCCACTCTTGCTGTTTTGATAAGGGCTGAAATATTCTTTTTGAGAGCTTGGTTTTCATTCTGTAGAATGATATTCTATTTAAAATATATATAAAAATGATAGCGAGAGAGAGGAAAAGAAAAAAACAGAATTAGCTTGGATATCCAAACATGCAATGAAAAACAGTGCAAGACAACCACTAGAAAAATGTCCAATCACTGGCAAAATTACAGTAAAACATACATAAACTCTTTGGAAGAAATCAGAATTACTGGGGTTTTTTTTAATATGACTCATATTTATGCTTCTGTTTGTGGTCTTGTGGTTCTGTTTGTGGTAATTATTTTAAACATTTCAAGCATACAATTTAATAAAACTGAAATATGCCATGAAACAGGTGAGCTAAGAAGTGATAATCCACCTCTTTGCTTCACTGTTTTACTCAATTTATTGTCTTCTTGGTCTATGTATCAAATGAGATGTAGCTCTAAAACACTTTCAGAGATAATTGTATTTCTTTCAAGGTATCAAAACCAACTTTGGGTGCTTTATCATTTAACGTTACTAGGTATAATATTCTAGAGACCTGTCAGCCCTAGAAATAGTCCCTTCTCTTGATATTGTCCTCCACAGGGCCTGTTCAGGAAGGCAGAGAAGTTTTGCAGAAAACAATACAGAATTGTCACAGGGCAGCAGCTGCTTACCACTGCAGACCTTAGAACCGTTGTGAGTTATGTGTAATATGCAGTAGAGCACACTGTAGAATTGCCCCAAATAATGCAGATCAACAGAATGGCACAGCAAGGGAACATCAGCTCAAGCTGAAGAGCAGCTCAGACTTATCAGAATGGGAATATGCTCAAAGCAACCTGCTTCCAGCTCTAATGACAGCTCAGGTAACTTTACAGCCCCTTCCACAGTGCATTAAAAAAAACAAGAGTACTGGCGACCTTTCTGATTACTATTCATCTGACATGTCTACTTTCTAATTAAGAAGACAAGAAGATAGCTTTCAACCAAATAAAGTTTTACTGCACACAACATCATGAACAAATTAATTTACCTACTGATCTTGTCAGCAGGCTATCCCTGCCAACCATCCTAAGCAGACCAAGCTCCTAGCATCTACAGGGGTGTGCTTTACAAACCATCCATGCAAGGGATCAAGTCTGGAAAGCATATGAAATTGCATTCTCAAAGCAATATTTAATTTCTTTGCATGATCTTGACAATATTTGCCTTTGAAGTACAATACCTGTGCCTGTATTTCTTTAAATTTCTTCATCAGCTCTTTAATTTGCTGTTGACATTTTCCATATTCTGCTTGCAACTGTCAAAGAGAGAATTCACAGCACAAAAGTGGACTTAAACAGAAGAGTTACTTCTCTAGATCTATAGTTAGTTAACACACTAATGTATATTACAAACCTCTGTTTTCCCCCCCAAAGAAACATATGAAAGACATACTGAAACAGAAGGCTTCAATATCCTCCAATTTGTATACATGTCTTTAAAACAACACAAACACTCAGATAAGAGGAAATCTATGTGTGCTTGCCTCACAGTAATAGGTTAAGAATAACACGAAGCCATATTATTGTGAAATTAAAGACACAATTACCAAGGAGCAGAAGTTCTGAGAGCCAAATAGATGGGGACTCTCTTGTCAGATTTTATGTAACACAAAACAAGTAGGGAAAAACACAACAAAAAGTTACTACAAACAAACTCGGACTGTAAAAATAGACTGCAAAGGACAGGATCCTGCTAAGATCACAAAGTAAAATAAAATAAATTTGGCATGAGCTCTTCTTTAGAGGTAGGTAGTGACAAAGCTTTCACAAGAGAACGGACAATTTCCATTCAAACAGTTAACAACTTTCATAGTGATAGTTTCATCACTCAGTGGAGTCCTGGAGGGTCTGCTCCTGCTTGTTCTATAACATCTGTGGATGCCTGTCTCTTTCATGCCATTCAAATGTGTCTCACAGGCCAGGATAGGTGATGCTACTTAAGTGAGTGCTGTCTTGATTTGCTAGAAGCAGTTACCTACTGCACAGCCACCTTCAGTCTCAAGGACAGAATTTAACAACACATAAGATAGGTCCTGGATTTATCTGTTTTAGTCTGGTAAAACTTGTTGGGAGAAATATCAAGACGAGCTTTGCATCATATATCTGACCAGATCCAGGGAAACCACAATACATTTTTCTATAACACAGCTGATAACTTAACT
Source organism: Sturnus vulgaris (assembly GCF_052056855.1). Taxonomy (NCBI): domain Eukaryota; kingdom Metazoa; phylum Chordata; class Aves; order Passeriformes; family Sturnidae; genus Sturnus; species Sturnus vulgaris. The sequence goes on from NC_142245.1 coordinate 79,070,795, forward strand.
GCATGCAAAGGATGAGAAATGAGAACAGATCATGTCACAGAGTGACAGATTCATTGTTCAGATGAACTTGTTGTTCTTAGAGCTTATTAGCACACTCCTGTTTTTACTTATTTAGAAACAGCCTATTTTTCCTGCAATATGAGCTGGCTGACAACATTTTCTGTACTTTTTGCACAAGGAAATTTGGAACAAACGCCCCCCTCCCCCAAAACACCAGAATTTTTTTTTCCATATTAATACATACCTCATCATAGGATGCTTTCTTTGCAGTCCCTTCTTCAATTAATATCTCATCAAATAAATTTAAGCTGCTTCTAGACGGTGTTGTATTTGCAGCGAAATTGTCTATGTAAAGAAAAGCAATTACATAAGGAAAAAGGTATTTTTCTAGCCATGTTACATTGTACACACTGTTCTACACTGTCTGTGCATTTTGGTTTTACTTCTTGTACTTACAAGGTAACAACACACAAAATATTTATTACATGCTTATGTCATACCATGTTGCAATAAGGTACAGAGATTTCTTGAAATAGCCATCTGTAAGTGAAGTGAAAGTGAAACGAAAAAACCCCAAGCAACCAAAACCAACTGAGAAGCCAACACCCAAACACACAAATTATTTAATGACAGTTGCTTTTTCTCAAATCAGCCTGGGCACTCCATTCACCAAATACACTTAACTGACAGGACCTGGCTTATGACACCCCTGTAATATAGATGCATTTGCAGGCAAATAAAAGAAGTCAGCTATCAAAGCTGAGCTTCCATCCTGTGAACAATACCACAATGCAAAAAGTATTACTACCACAATGCAAGAGAATATACAAATACTATCTTATCTGTACAAAGCAAAGATCTCACCAGTCCTCTCTTCAAATTTAGAAAACCAAGGTCTCTCAAAATTGGACTATATAAAATGTTTACATTGCTTTGCTATTCTTCCTTGTGTCTTTATTGTTTACTAAACAGTGCAACTCCATATGTGAAACATAAACTTAAATACAAAATGCAATAAAAGAAAAAGACATATAAATACTTTATGTCTGTAGGATATAGTACAGTTATTCATAAAAATTCAATGGTCTTACGACAGTAATATCAGGAGAGAAATAATTGCTCAAATATTGAAAGAGCATTTCATTAAACAGTACTCTAAGGCTCACAAAAAAGAACACGTGCTGGAACCATTTATTTCTCACCTTCAAATACATTAAAACAGGAAATTAATTTACATTAGCATGTCAAATTATTTGGAAAGTAACAAGAGGCTGAAAGGATATCCTGAATTTACTCTGTCATATAGAAAGTATGTTTTGGATCTCTCACTGGGGATTTAGTCAACAGTGACTGCTGGATCTCATCCTGAAGCTTATAAAAGCACAAAATAAAGGTGTTTTTTCCAAGGTAAAATGTCCTATTATCAAAGCACAGATAAAATAGCTAAGGTTTCTCTGCACCCCTTTAAATGCCCAAGTATCTTCAAATAGCCAATATCAGAGGAAAACTGTCTTTCATTCATTCAGCTAATAGATTCAAGAATTCTCTGCTGCACTTATACAGCCTAATATATATATCTTGAATTTAAACAAGTTGCTCACTGAAGGTCACACCAGCTAAATGTAAACTTAAAACTAAATATTGTCTTACTTGAAATCAGCCTAAGATGCAGAGACTCCATAATGTTCCAAACCAAGCAGTGAGACACAATTAACCTACCAGAAATCGACAAACTGCTGTCCAAGCCATCATAAATATCCACTGAGCTCTCATCTCCTTCCCTGAAGGGGGAAGCTTCAGCTAAAGCAACGGAGGAAAAAAAGAAAAAAAAAGAAAAAAAAAAGAAAAAAGCCAATGTAGGCATTTAGCGAACTGCAAACTCTACCTTTCCCATAAAGTATGTGTAGTTGTGATCCTATACCAGTAGTAAATAGTAGAAGTAATAGTACAGACCAGTAAAAGGGGAACTTTATCCAGGAAACTACTGCTACCATGGAGAAAAGATCTTTAGTCACCAGGGAGCAAAGACAGTCTTGTAAGATCAGTTAATAAATACTACAAGAACTGTGCATAAAGCAAACTACAGCAAATAGATTTTAAAATGATAAATTACGTAAACTTGACCTAACTTCGAAACTGCTTTCCAGAATACACTGAATACAAAACATATACAACTCAAAACCAAAAGATTTGGTATGATAAAACCACTACTGTTAAAAGAAAGATTTCTTGCTAAAAAGAAAGTATTTAGCAGTCTGTATCATAATACAAACAATTTACTTTAGTATTGCCATCTACTCACACACTAACTGGCTCTGTAAACGTATTTTAATCTAAATCTCCTCAGTCTCTCTTCATGTCTTTTTCCAATGCCTCTTATCACTCTCGTCTCCTCTATGTGAACCTCTCCATTTCTGCAACAAATATTATTGCTATAAAGAAAAACATCAATATCCACAGTCCTTCTGAGACTGGGAATCTCCCAAAGATGTGTCAAATCAACCAACTGTGGAGCTGGAAATAAATAGCACCTTGCTTATGAGTACTGTGGCAGTTGCTAGCACATTGGCTCTTACAAACAAAGGGGCAGTGCCCCTCACCGTTCAAATGCAAGCTTCATTAAGCTACAAAAGAAGGTTTAATTATACACTGTGGAAGACGGGGGAGAGACCAGCTCTGGGCACCCTCTCAAAACATTCCAGCAATCCAAAGTACATAGGTAAGGTTTTAAATATAAACTTACTAATGGGATATGGCTTGCATGATATTGTGCCACAGCCATATAATTACATTTGAAGCTCATCAGTATGTTACAACTTCAAATGTGTTTTCTAAGTTATTTCTGGACCTATGCATTTGCATAAGACTGCTTGCATTAACTCCCCACAAACCAGGAAGTAATCTAACTCTTCTTACCACTGTAGCGGATATCATACAGTCCCAGTCCATCCTCATCTGCTGCCATGATACAAACTCCCTATGGCTTCCCCATCTACGAGTAAAATATCAGAGCAAAGGGAACCAATTAATTAAAAATTTCAGAATAGCAACATAAAGCAGCAGCATCATCTTGAAGTATGTCAATTACATCTGAGCCACCTGTGGCCCCTGTTCTTCAATAAATCCAGCACTACAATGAGAAAACTCTTAGATTAAGGCAAGAAACCGAATTTTTAAGAAACATAAGAAATTATTTGTTACTTGAATAATCATGCTGAAGATCCTCAACTGTCACTTATTGATCCTACAAAGAAATTTCGATATGAAAACCAGCACTGCATTCTATGAACAGGTTATCTGGACGCGCATCTTACCCAGTTAAAATAATCTGATTTGTGACTCTGATTTCTTCCCTACTAACCATTTAAGAGCACTGCCCCTTGTCTGACACCACCAGTCAAACCAGTACCGAGCAGGGGGGCTGGGGGGCTGGCAGGGGGGAAGGCACAGGCACCGAGCAGCGCTGAGCCGCCCCCAGCCCGTTCAGAGGCAGCGGCACTTCCTCGCTCCCCAGGCCTCGCTGTCCCCGCACACGCGGTTAGAGGCTCCCGCCGCCCCAATTCCTGCCACGGCCGAAGAGCTCTGGACACCTCTCGGAGGTCAGGGCAGGAACACCCTCGGTCGCGGCTCCCACAGCCACCGGGGGCCCGGGTGGGGCGGGCTGTACCCGGGGGTGCCGTGCCGCACCGTACGGTGCCGAGCCGGGGGTGGGTACGGCGGGACCCGCGCAGGGCCGGGAGCACTCACCGGCCGCCGCCGCCGCGGTACCGCAGGCCGGGCGCGGGGGGCGGGGCCAGCGCCGCGCCAGCCAACGGCCGCGGCCGCACGGCGCATCCACCGCCGTGACGTCGACAAACCCCGCTCCCAAACCCGAGCAGTTGGCGCCAAATTGAGGCGCGCGGGGCGGCCGCACCCCGCCCCCTCCTTCGTGGCTCCGCCCCCTCCCCCCTTCCCGACCACGGGCCCCATCCCGGCCCAGCCGCGAGCGCGGGAAATCGCGCGCTGCTCCCGGCAGGAGGAGCCGGGAGCCTCCCGTCTGCTCCGGTCCGGAGCTCACAACAATCGCTAGTCACGTAGGCCTGTGCCGCGGCCGCTGGAGGCTGCCCAGGGCTGCGCCGCACGACACACGCGCGCTCACCTGGTACCGTTCCCCGCTGCTGCGGCAGTGCTCCCGGGAAGCCCAAGGTTTAATCCCAGCGGTTGCTGCTATCGGCGATCGCGCTGTCAAACCCCTGTAGGGACATCGTTAGCGCCCGACAACCGCGCTCGGCCTCCACGAGCGGCTGCCGCCGGGGGCGTAACGCTCCTGCCGCCCGAGCCGGGGCCACCCGCTGCCGCGTCCGTCACCGCCCGCCCTCCGCCGCCTCCCTGACCCAGATTTAAAGGGCTCGCGGGCAGGCGAGTCCTGCGGCAGCGGCGGCAGATGGCTGTCCAGGGAGCAGAGAGCGGGAGAGGCCAAAGACGAGGCGAACGCAGCCCCACGCGGGCGAGATTCCAACGCCCAGCGTCCACGGGAGAGCCTCGCTTCGCTCCGCTCCCGGACGGCGCCCGCGGCAGCAGAGGGGGGGCGGCGCGGTGCACGCCGGGAGTTGTAGTGCGGCAGAGCGGAGGGCGCCTCGCGGGGGGCGGGGCGGCGAGGAGGCCGCGCTTCCCGTGACGGCGGCAGAGCGGAAGTTGGTGGTGCCGTGTCCGCCGCGCGCCGCACGTGCTGCGCGCCCCCGCCGCGGGACGAGCAGCAGCAGGATGGCGGCGGACCTGCGGTTCCGCCTGGCCGAGCCGCTGCAGCTGGTGGCGCGCAGGAACGAGAAGAGCGGCGTGGAGCTGAGCAGATTCCTGGCGAAGCAGGTAAGGAGCGGGCGGTGCGGCGCTCGGTGGCAGCCCCCGAGCTGGGATGTCCGTTCTCCCTCCGTCACGGAGGGTCTCGTAGGGACCACTGTGGAGCGAAAGGAGCGCACCCCTCTGCCTCCCCCGTGCTGCCATGTCCACTTGACAGCTTTGTACGTGCCCGACCCCCCGGCCGTCCCTGGCCCTCGGGCAGCTGGCAGGAGCTGATCCCCGCTCCCTCCCTCTCTCCCTGGAGCTGTTTCTTGCCTTCCTCGCCCCTTTCGGGGATGCGCCGGCACAGCCCATAAGGAAGGTCCTCTTCTGTATCCTGGTACCCTTCCTCGCCCCGCGGTTAAAATCTTCGATCCCTTCTTTTCATGTCTCCTAAGGTGACTCTGGAAGCGTGACAGCAAGAGATGGCATTTTATTATCAAGCACTGAGATAGTAACTAGTCCCTACCCTGATGCTATTTTGCGTGTCTTCTTTAGTTACCTTAAAGCAGCATGTGGGATAAAAAGGCATGGATTTTCTAAGCTTTGCTTTGAGGTTTTTTTAAAATTACGGTCTCACAGGTTGTAGTGATGCTGGAAACATGGTCTTATAGTCACTTTCATGCTTAGGCTGCCTTAGCTCTGAAGAGCACACCTGCTTTCTAGGAGAGTTAGGGCCGATCTCCTTTCTTTCTCTGAAATGCTTGAGATATGTAATAACATGATATCAGAATATGAAATATTGTTTTATTAGTATTTTTCATGATAGAGCTTTTGAAGCCCCTAAGATGTCTACACATTTTGGGGCTCAAAGTCTTTATTTCTCTTTGAGTGTCTAGGAAATGTCCCAGTTGTTTGAAGATGAAAAGTTTAAAGTATCATATTTTTCAGAATATTGGCTTTTAGCCTGAGTTGCTGTCTCAGTTATGATCGGGGAAGGCTTTCATACTGGTACTCAAGGTTCTCTTTTGGTAGACAGATGGCTCTTTCTTCTGTCAGTGCAAATCACAGATCAAAGTGAAATTGACGTGAATATGTAGTCCTGAGTGGAAGCTAATTGGTGGGAAGCAGGGATGAAGAGTTGTGTTTCAAGAGAGAGAAGCTGCTGAGAAATAGAAACGGGGATGATGTGGATAGAAGTTATAATGGCAGACAGAGCAGCAAACCAGAAGTGAGTCACTGAGATCCCAGATTGGGAAAGACACTGTGCCCTCTCCCTTTTGGTGACTGTTTGGAGATGTGCTTCAGGTTTAAAAGCCTTGCTGGGTGGAAATTCCTGAAGAGTGATTGTATAGAGGGAATCTGGAACAGCGCATTATTTAACGGTGTCACGTCCTTTTGAAAACTGAATTGCTGTTTCCAGGCTCGGAAGCTACAGCTCTAAGATTATTTTAAGCTTGTCTTGTCAGTAAGCAAACTCCATCACTAAAAAGCATTCCTGATTTCCTACAAGTTGCTTCGTATATAACCTAGGAAGCATACATTCTGGAATTCTAGAGCAGTCTTTGCTCTGCAGTGTTGTTATGTCTTTCTGGCAGCTTATTTTTTCAACAGTATTCCACAAAGAAATGAAACTTGCCCACAGCTGCTAAGTAAGGAGCAGTCTTTTGAGGTTCAAAGTGTAGCACAGTTCATGTGGTCATGGAAGGTTTTGTTCCCTGTGCTTGGCTATGTAATAGAATTAGAGCCTTTTCTGTAAAGTATTTTTATATACCGTGAACTCTGCAAAGATACAGCAAATTTCTGTGCTTTTAATGAGGAATATGGGATGAAAAGCTCTCTGAGCCAGTCTTTGTTCCCTACGTGTACAAATTTGAATAATTTAAGCAAACTAGAAGCAATAGGTCTCCACAAACTGTTGGAATGTGCTTTTGGCTCTGAGTTACCAGAATTCTGCCAGAAAGGCTTCCTGCATAGAATTCCAAATGTGAATTTTGTGCAAATGTATGTATTTTGGTTCCCTGTGATCGTGTAATTTCAGTAGAGAAGTTAATCACTGTGAAGATTCCACTCCTAGGAATGGAACTTTAATGCAAAAACACCTTTAGTTGTTTCTGTCCTTTGCATCTAGCACTGTGCTTATATGGAAAGATACTTATCAAAGAACCTGACCCCCTTGGATATTTCTTCTATTTAGTCTACACAACCATCCTAAGTGGACAGGAGATCTTGAGCACACCATTCTTGATTTTCTCTTTTAATTTGTTGGTGGTTTATCTTGGCATCCTTCATTTTGCCTTTCATTTTTCTATGTAGCAGTGAAAGTTGTTTTAATAATAATTCCGAGCTCTTATTTAGTCCTTCAGTCTTGGCATTAGGTGTTGAGAAATGCCTTTATTCCTTTATATTAATAAATGTAGGAAAAAGGAGGTGACCTAGTGGTCTCAGAGTTATACAGTTACCCATTGCCTGTCAGAAAAATGTCCTGATGCTCTGGCAACTAAGGCAGAGGTTTTTTCATACTAAAATGTGACTTCAACATTTTATTTGAAAGATTAGTTAGACTTTACATTGTGTAGCATTAGAAATAATGGAAGGTGTGTTGCACTTTGGCTTCCATGTTGGTCTGTATTGTCATCTCCTGCTGGTTTTTGAAGAGCTGTGGTTTTTGGCACACCTTATGCCACTGATACAAAGTCAACAAGAAACTTCTTGCTTGCATCCTCTCTTGGGAGGGAGAAATCTGTCCAACTCTGTCAAAGATGTGTTGGAGGAGGTTTAGGAATTTCCAGCTTGTCCTTCCTATGAGACTGCATATCACCTCTGCTTTTTTTTTTTTTTTCCCCTTAAACTGTGTGGCTTATAGGAAGAGTGCGGGCTCATGTTTTGGTTTATCTTGCTGAACTGAACATCTGCCAAAAAGGTGATGCTGCTTTGTTTTCTTTTAGCCTCTTCCCGAGGCCAAGCCATACCTTTGTGCTGCTTCTCTTACCTTGAATTTAGTAAGAGTGCTGATTTGGAAAATCCATTCAGCTTTCCCACCCTGTGAGAAAGAATCCTTGTAAGAAGGATTAATTTGGATCATCTTGCTAAGTTGGTTGCTGCACAGTCATTCAGCTGTTGTGTGAGGGAACAGAGACAAGAACATGAGTTCCTGTGTTGGAGGGGAAGAAGGATTTTTCTCATGCCCTCCAGCTCTTCAGGAGTATCCCAGAGTTAAATCTGTGTCTGGTGTAACCAGTGTGTCATGAGCAAAGATGTGAATTTCATTTGATAGCAGCTTGCTCATTGCTGTGATCCTTTCTTTTATGAATTTAGGGTTTGGATTAAGCTAGGTATTATTAAAGATTTCTGTACCTTGTGTGCACTGAGCAAAGGTACTCTGCAGGTTGGGTAGGAGATGTGCATCCTGCTGTTGGAGCAGGAACTGGGATCATGTCTGACTCCAGGTCTCAGTCCCTGCTGTGTGTCTGCCTTGTGTCTCATTAATGATAGACAGTGTATGTATGTATGTGTTCTGTGTTTGGAGGCACAGGCTTTTGTGATGCTTTCTTAAAGCAGCTGTTTGGAACCAAATGTGCAGATATGCTATCCCAGACTTGAGCACTTTCAGATCAGCTGTCTATTGCTATTGGTTAAAAAAACTAGTATTTCATAAAGCTATGTTTAGTTAAAAAGAAAACAACCCTCTGACAGTATTCTGCTTTTCCATAAAATTTTTCATTTAGGCTCCGATATCAGATAGAAAGTCTCTTTGTGGAATGTGAATGTTGTCACTGTGATTTTTGAAAAACTTTATATGTCCTAAGGGTACTGCACACAACGATAAAAAAAGCCTGCTTCCTCTCAGGAAATTGCTAATGGCATGAATTTGATGTACAGTAGATATGTAAATACAGAATTTTACTGAATCTGTCACGTTATTTTATTGTTAACGCTGGTTAATAAATTGAGCACCCTGTTGTGCCTTGTTTGGGTAGCCAAAGATGTAATTGATTTGAAAACTGGGATTTTTTTATTTTTCCAGTGGTGGACTTTATTTCTGGTTCTTTTGGGCCATTCTGCCTTTGAACAGTTTATCAGTCATTTTGCCACTCAAAATCTGATTCCCTATAATGAACAGGGCCTTGCTCCGTTTTCAAAATTATTTTTGATGCTGCTGTGATAGATGACAGGCAGATAAACTTGTGTAAAAGTGAACGCCTGTAAGAAACTGCTTGCAATTAATGTGATGAGTTTGATAATTTGTAGTGTATGTGCCTCGGTTTCCCTGGCTTCTTAATGCTGTATTGGAGATGAATGTCTTTTCAAATTCAGGAGACCAAGGAACTGGAGGAGGTGTGCGTGTGTTCTAGAAGGGTGTAGACAGTGGTATAATCAAAGGACCACTGCACTCTTGTCACAATGAAACCATCCCATCTGTGAGACCAGGAGCAGGTCTTCCCCAAGTAACCAAAGCCTAGGAAAAGCAGGAATTGGCTGCGTGTAGTGCTGAAACAAAAAACTACCTGAAATACAGAATATTTCTGTCTTGAAAAGAGGATAAGGGTTCACTCAGTAAGGAAGGGGAGCATGGAGCATCCGAGTTAAGAGCAAAAATCTGCTAAAGTGCAAATTCATAATCCTGGTTTTCAAAATTACTTATACTGCAGTGTGTGTTAAACATAATAGAAGTGGAGAGATGCTTGGGTAGTAACATGAGCTCTAAGAGCAGAGAAGTTGAAGGGTACAGCACAATAACTGGGTTTTTCGTCAGTAACAAAGTTAGGAGGGCTGGAGGAGATGTGAGGCTAAGGTGTTTTGGCTTGGTTTTTTTTCTTTCTTCTGGCAGATGTATGTTTTTCCTTTATTTTAAAATACTAAATTATTATTTTTGTATAACAGTATGAAAAGAAAAATAATTTCAACTTCAAAACTGCAGATACAAGCTGCTTCTTGTTAAGAGCATTGCTCGCTGTAATTCTTGTCAGAACTATGAAAATAAGGCTGTGATCATGACTGACTGAATGCTTCTTTTTTTGTAAAGAGATCGTGAACATGAAGCAACTTAAATTCTTAAATGTTTTTTGGCTGTCATGAGACCAGGCTGTTAAGATCAATGGAAATTCTAGGAAGAAAGATGTATTAGTTGTTTCAACATTTTCCCAATCTTTTTCTTTAAAAAAAAATTTACAAATTGCTTTTTCTTGTAGTTGTAAAGTATGATTTAGGATTTTGGGACTACTTTGTAATTCCTGTTTAGAGTATCGTTCTGCATCTTCCTCATTCTGTATTGTAATTTTTTTTTAAAGTACTGAGAACTGTGTCAATTGAGTACTTGCTTTGGGATTTTGGATTCCCTTCTGGTTTTGAGCTATTTGTTGCTGTAAAATTCACTCTGACTCCTGCATGAATAGTTCTGAAGTTTAAAGTCAAAATAATTTTCCATTTAACCTGTTTTCACTTCCTATTACTTTAGGTTTGGACTCAGCAGGATCGTCAGTGCATCCTCAATACTTTGGCGCAGTTATTGCTGGATAAAGAATGTACTGTATTGATCGGCCGTCAAGTTCGGCCCATCCTGCTGGATTTGTTGGAAAGAAATGCAGAAGCTATTAAAGCTGGTGGCCAAATCAACCATGATCGCCATGAAAGGCTGTGTGTAGCAATGAGCAAGCTGGTTGCTGACCACCCTGATGTTTTGCCGTGAGTAATGATTTGTTAATGTTTGAACTTTGGAGGTGTTACAGCCTGCCCCTGGAGGCAGGGTAGCTCACGTTCTTGTTAATAGATCCTTTGGGATGGATTTGAGAGAAGGATCCTGACTGACTGGTGTTTTTGTATAAATATATATACATATATGTATGTCTGTGTAATTTATAAGCACAAAAAATAACACTTAAGAAAATGTATAAGGGAAAAGAAAGAAAGAGGCTAAGAATAGAAAGGAAGAGGGTAAAACCAGAAAGATCTCACTACCCACGGATCCAGTGGTGAGACTTGGGTGTTGCAGTTTCAGTGTCCATTGGTCCAAGTGATGGTCGAAGTGTTGATCCATCAGGAGGTGGGGGAAGCCCATGGAACACAAAATTTCTTGGGTTAATAAACACTCAGGTTCAGGAGGGAATGCCGAGGCACCTCCCCTGGTGGGGGGGAGTTTTACGCTGTTTTGCAACTCTGTGGATCGTGACCAGTTCTTTGGTGGCAGTTCCTAAAAGTGAATCTGGGGGCACTTTGTGCATCTTTGATTCATCTCTAATGTAGTTGAGCCAGTTATGCTCCATCAGAAGGGATGAAAACCTTCAGTGTGAATGTCCCAGTACTTCCCCGAGGGGGGCTTTCACATCTGAGCCGCTTGTGTAAGGGAAGACATTGTCATGATAGAAAGCTTTATCGCACCTTGCAGGATTTGCTTCTTACTGGTCTCTTCCAGATGTGGCCCAAATCCCAGCTTGTAGCCCCCGGTGATGGGTGCTCACCCGCTCTGCCCCTGGGCTGTGACCCTGCACATCCTCAGCAAAGCACTGCTTGCTCCTTTACAAATGGCCAATTGTTTGAGTCATTAACCATTAACATTGCAGTTAACATTTCATCCTGGCAGAATGTTCTTGTTCGTGTTCCTGGTGAAGAGAGGTGATGTCAGGATTTGAATTGTATCCTGCAATAACAAATGCATTTTTTAAGAGAAATTATTATTAAGTAAATATGAGTCTCAAACACAGTTTAATTAAATCGTGTTGTAAGATGCAATTTGACTTTCGTCTGTGAGCTACAGAAAAGCAAAACAGCTGCCACAAAAATAGCTCACAGTCAAAATCCCCGAGTTTAATATTAGACCTCCAGGCTGGTAGAATATAAAGTTACATAAGTAGGAATCAGTATTACTTTTTCAGTGAACAAGAGCAATCAAAGTTTTAAGCAAATTTCCCCTTGATAGTTAAATACTGATTTCTAATAAGGTGAATGAAGTGTCTGTTGTCAGCTGGCTGCTGAAGTGGTTGTCTTACCCTGTGTGGACAAAGTTAATTATAGGTCACAGTTCTTAGTGCCCTCAATTACTGTCTTAGAACATGTGCCCTGACATTTTTGTTAGTGCGTTTCTTCTGACATACATGTCTGTGTTCCATCTCCTTCTCTCTTCTAAAGATTTGCTTTAAGATACTTCAAAACTACATCACCAGTTTTCCAGAGGCTTTTCCTGGAGAGCTCAGATGCAAACACAGTCCGATATGGGCGCAGACGAATGAAGTTACGGGACCTCATGGAGGCTGCCTATAGATTTTTACAAAAGGAGCCATCAGTTTTCCGGGAACTTTGGGACTGGAGCGTGTGTGTTCCACTCCTAAGGAGTCATGACACTTTAGTCCGTTGGTAAGTTAAAACCTCCAGGAATCCATACCAATGGTATCTGTACTTGTACTTCTTAACTGACCTTTTGAAAGCTGTAGTGATCTATCGCAAAGTGAATTTTAGGCTGGCTCTTAGTAATGCTAAAATTATGGTCTAGAGAATCTTTCCAAATAATTTCAGTTTGCCCAAGTTGGTTATTTTTTTAGTTGTCTGTGTGTAGGTTTCTCAGTGGCTGTAAAACTTAGCTTATTTAAGCTGTGCTTTGTATTGGCTTTGTTAGAGGTTTCGTGTGGGATTTTGGTCAGATCTTTCATGTTAGGTGTCTGCTCACAGGGCTTCAGCCTAATCACAGGCTCTGCCCTATTTATGTCAGTGGTATTACTGATAGTGCTTTTTATTTTAAAAAAGATGCTTAATAGGCTTCACTTTTCAAAACATAAATTCAGAACTGTGTTAGTAACACATAATTTAAGTAAGGTGTATAATTTAGGAAGGGCAGAACCAAGAGTGTTGTCAAATCTATAATTTATGTGAAACTCTTCAAAATGGGATACTTAGTATCAAAAAAAGAGATAGGACTTGTAGTTCAAATTCATTGACTGGAATTGGTTTACCTGGTGTTCAACCAATAGTCTCAAGTAAGTGAATGAGCTGGCTTTTAAACATTTGTCCTGAAACAATTTTCCGCCTACTTTTCTTTCCCCCATCACACTCATTGAAAACTCTGTTCTTGGAAGTTAAAAACAGCATTATAATGAATGAAAACTGGTTTATGATTTATATTAAATGGTCCTTTGTTGCAAGACAGCTTTATGTAGTCACGACTTGGGAGTTGTTGGCTTTTTTAGGCACTCAGAATTGATTTCATTGCATTAAGTTTACTTTAGAAATAGCATGAAATGCAATTTTGGAAGGGAAATGGTAGGAGGAAAAAAAATGAAAAAGATTACTTCATTTTCCTTGTCTCATCTGTTAACCTTCATTTACTTAGGAAAGTGCATTCCTTTATTATATTTCTGCTGATAATTCAGTTCTTCAGAGAAATGTTAGCTAATTGGTGTATAAATTAAAACTGTGCCACGATAGAATTGCTTTCCTCAGTTCTGAGATATTTGTCTAATCTGAAAGAATGTTAAGCATAGTGCTAAAATAATTTCTATGAATGAAGTTTTCTGCACTTTTCCAAACTTGATATTTTAATATGCAATTGACACGTGTCGAACTACATTTCTCAAAACTGTTTTGACATACTTTGTTCTAAATGTAATTTTTAGGTACACTTCAAACTGTCTTGCTCTGGTTACATGCATGAACGATGAGCATAAATTATCTTTCCTGAAGAAGATATTCAATCCTGAGGAGCTGATACATTTCAGGCTGAAGTAAGGACTTTTAAAATCTTAAAGGCTATTTGTTTTCCTTGATGGCTTTCAGCTGAGTTAATAAACATGGGTTTCACAGATTGCTAGAAGAATCTCAGCTGCAGAATGTGGAACAAGCCTTGCTTTTGGCCAATCCAGACTCCTCGTTTTGGCAAAAGGAGAAAGAGCTGCACTATACCCAAGGGCACGTTGTGTCGGGCGACCTCTCTGCACATGTAGTGGCTGTCTGTGGCATTGTGCTGCCTAGACTGCAGCATGTTTCTGAAGAGCAGGTATGTGATCCACAGTTATATCAGTACATTTTTGTTTTACGAGTTTCTAAGTACAGTGAAGTGACTTTATTTTCTGATTAGACAGTATTGAGATACTGTGGGTAGCGTGTGTATCTTTCTGTGCTGTAAATTAGTGTTGCATAATACAGGCACCACAAAAAAGCTCTGCAGTGATGGAGCAATAATGTTGTTCATTCTACCTTCATGTAGCAGTTTGTACAAACATACTACCAAAGAATATTCAGCCTTATGTAGTAACTCCAGTCTCAGTTAGGGTGACAATCCATAGCTGACTAAAGCCACGATCTGGGACAGTTGCTTTTACCTGCATGACGTAGGATTTTTGTGCTATACAGGCATCTTATATGCAACCTTTCTCCAAACATATCAGTTCTTCTCTGAAAATAAAACAAGGCTGCTGTTTAAACTCTTCTAGAAGGCAGAGAAAGGAGAAAGGAAGTGAGCAGGAATTTACTGTAGCCACTTGAGAAAATATAATGCAGAATATAGTGCCTTGCCGTTTTGGGAAGCCCATCGAAGGCATAAACGTTTTTAAACAGACAGTATTTAACCTTTTTTCTTCTAAATTGCTATTAAACTTATGCTATTCAGATCCCTCTTTGTAGCTACAGCCAATATTCCTGACTGTTCTTCTCCTTTAGGTACCTTTTGAGGTTTAGCTCTTAGCTGAGTTTTTTTATTTAATTTTGTAACAGTGATCTACAAAAGGACAGAAAAATGAATGGAGACTACCAGTGTCCAGAATTGTTTGAGTAGCTGAAGCAAAGGAAGAAGATTTTCCCTCCAAATTCCTCTTCCCCCACCCGGTTTTTCTTCCCACTTCTGTTTTTGAATTCACTGTTTTCTAGCCTTTTGGGATTTTTTTATAGGATTGAGAGAGTAGTTTGGAATTCACTGTAGCAGGGGAAACTGTAGAGCTGTTTAAGAAGATTCTTACTCCCATGGCAGCATCACTGCTGCTGCAGCTGTGCTGAAGCCAGGCCATGCTATAAACTGAAAGAATACTCTTTGTCTCTGAGGGAGCAGAAAACTTCCCTGAAAGGAATGCTTTTATTTTTTTAATAGCCCCAGGTATTCCACTGATCTGGTCTACAGTGTAGTTCCAGTTACAATAGGGAGGTTCCAGTGACAGCTTAGGAGGTCTGATGAAGATATAGGAGGAAACTGTGAGGGGAAGGAGGTTCTCTTGTTTCCAGAGAAGTACATCAAGCTATCTCTGAAAAAAAGGTCAGACTTAAATACAAGACACTTGTTTCAATGCTCTGATTTCTTTCCTCTGAGCCTTTTGGCACAAAGCACTAATTTTTGTGCCATATATAGATATGTAAGTGACTGTGAGTGTCAGAATACTTGGAGACTATATGTAGCATTGATTAATTACCATTCAATAAACTGAATTCATTTAAGTTTGAATAAAATGCAAATATTATTGAATATACCTGTTTCTTCATTCACTGAGTTTAATGATCTTATACTTTGGCCTCTACAGAAAGAAGTAAATACATTCATTAATTTATTATTCATATTTGCATCATTTGAATGCAACTGCTGTTTGTTTTGTTCTGTTATTTGCATCCATTCTGATGACTTAATTTCGCTCATATTGAAAATCATATTTAATTGACATGAGTTATGACTGAATAGTTACTATGGCTGTACTGACAACTTAGTGTGAATTCCCCTTGGGATCAAGTTGTATGTATACTTTTCATTAAGGGTTTCACTTATAATAGGTTTTGGATGAAATCTTTTAATATCTGTCAAGAAATACAACTTTAGACTCCTTTATTTTATATGCAGATCTGCAGGCCAAATTTTTTCTTGTTGTTAGACTCACTTTCCTAATTGTTCTATGTTGTACAACTGTAAGAAAAGCAATTTCAGTGTAGTAACCCAAATTTTATGTTTGAACAGGAAAATTACACCAGCGGTTTTGTTTTGGTTGAATCTGCCTTCACAAATCTTCAAAACCTTGCTATTGCTGTAGCATATCAAACTCCTGTTTTATTAGAAGGACCAATAGGATGTGGCAAAACTTCTTTAATTGAATATTTAGCGGCTGTTACAGGAAGAGCAAAACCTCCTCATATTTTGAAAGTTCAGCTTGGAGATCAAACTGATAGTAAGGTAACTGATGGATTTGTTTTATATTTGGATCATGACACTTAACTTAAAGCATGGATTTAGTTTTCTAATAATGTTTTCACTCAAGGACCGTACAGTGCCCAACTCTTTAGTACTGGTCTTAATATTGATGAGAATGAATCAATAAACAAGGAAAATAACTGTTATTTTCCAGTAGGTTTTAAGTTCTTTGTATAATTGTACTGAACCTATATAATTCAAATTATGTTTTATCAGGGTTTTTCTATGTGTAAGAGCTTTATTGATTTTTTTTAATTAAAAAAATTGATTTGTTTTGGAAAAAGGAGGATTCTGATGCCAAAGGTTGTATGAACGTTTTTATTTCAGTTTAAGTGAGCTAATGTCAGTTTAATCTGATACCTTTCTTTGTGATAAAGCTGAGGTAAAGTAAGATACTAGGGTATTGAGGTGACTTGCAGTTGCATAATAACGATTAAGCTCTATCTGTAGATAATTTCACCTCTTGTTTTGCATAGAGAATTTCCGAGCTTCAGTTACATTGTTTGGCACAATTTATTTTTAGTTTTCGAAGGTGGTCAATATCTGCCAGAAGTTATCAGAAGGTTTTTATTAGCATGCATAAGCATCTTCTTTGCTTGTATGGAGCACCTGGTTTCACCATCTCACAACTGTATCTTCTCATGTGCAAGACTAAGGCCATCATATTTAAGAAAAGGTGGTGAAGTTGAAGGTATAAAATATGTAGCAGTAAAATCACAAACACAATTTTTAAAGCAATGCTTAAATATTGAGGTTCAAATTTGAGAGAAAAGCAAAGCTTTGACTGGATTTTACCTTTGAATAACTCACCTTATAGTTCTGTATACTACCTTAGTCACAGGTTTTCAAAAACATAAACTAGAGTTTGGTGTGACCCTAGACAGTTTTCTGTCACTTTATATTGCTTGTAAATTAGGATGGTGTAGCTCATAAATTAGCTTCCAATTACCTGATTTGTTTTAATTATTAAGTTTCAGTGAAAATTGCCAGTGGAGGCAGGAAACTTTTCTTCCTAATTAAAAAAATTGCAATACTGGGCACAGATTGCCAGACAGATTGTTTAGTAAGGTGGAGGCTTAGTGTCACTTGTGTCCCAGCTTTGGTCGTGTTTGCCATCCTTTGCTCTGGGGAGGTGGTGCCCAGGTCTCTGATGAGTGCATTGTTTCTGTCACAGACGCTGCTGGGGATGTATCGATGCACAGATGTGCCAGGGGAGTTTGTGTGGCAGCCTGGCACCTTGGCACAAGCTGTTACCAAAGGTCACTGGATACTTCTGGAGGACATCGATTATGCTCCTCTGGATGTGGTATGTGCCTTTATGTTTGCTTTAAGGTGCTGGTCTTAATTCCCATCATGGCAGTTTTGGGAGTCTCTTCACCAGGGTTCTGTAGCAGCACGCTGCAAATGCTGCTGCTTTAGAAGGGGTTGGAAAGAATTTACCTGCCTTTTTTCACGTTTGCATGCCTCATTAGTTTTTGTGTTTGTTGCAGAGTAGTTGCGATCCTGACACTGATGCTACTCAGAAAAGTGGAATTGACACTGATAATGTGTCTATTTAATAATGTTACAGTTTTTGAAACCAAATGTGACCCTAAACACCACAGAATATTGACAATATATGAGGCTGGTGCTGGTAATAAGAAATTTTTTGTGTGTTTTGTTCTGTAGGGCTTTTTTTCCCTTCCACATATTTTTTCTTACACATTTCTTAGGTATTAAAAATGTGCTGTTGCACTTACCATTATAAGTTTTAACAGATTTCCTGTGTTTTTGGCTCCAGAGCAACTAGTTAGTCATCCATCCTTGCTCTGGAAGTAATGGCTACTGAAAACAAGTAATTTGCAAGAATGGTGTGATAGAGATACTTTGTTGCATAGGCCTGCTGGACATTCTGCTTGTTTCCTTTCATATCTGTTCCATAAAGCATCCTTTGTGTGACTGAATAACCTGTCAGTTTGTTTATTAGGTTCTAGGCTTCTGATATAGAAATGGAAAATTTATAAGAAAGCAAATGGATATTGCTTGTAAGTACAGACAGGTCACTGCTGGGGGGTCATGCACTTACTGGCTTCTGTGGACTCAACTCATTGCACTCATGATGAGCATACCCTGAGTAGTATTCTGCATTCATCAAATCCCTTTCTTCAGGTCCTCCCTGCAGGCATCCTGTCTGCTTTCTCCAAATCAAAGGATCTCTTTGTGCCTTCCTCTGTGCTGAGGGGTTGGTGTGTTCATACCTTCTTTCTTTTTTTCCACCACCATTACTGTACTTCCCCAGGGAAGGGTAGATTCTTTAAATAGATACTAAACTGTCCTGGGCTGACAGTGTATACACTGAAAAGGGTTAATGTTTGAGAATGACATTTTTGAGACACAGGTCATCTCCATTCAGGCAGATAAACAAAATAGAGCTTCTGATCTGAATGTCTAATAAGTCATTTGATAATTTAAAAATAAACAGTTCTGATTTGGACTTGCAGTGTAAAGGCTGTCATTTCTTTTCTCTTATCATTAAATTTGAACACAGGAGGAAAAAAGGTAAGTAAACATTACACCTTTGACTTGCAGCGCTGATTAAAATTGCTGGGAACTCTTCAATTGCTGTTAACATCACTTGAAAGTATGTCTGGGAATAGCAGTTGCTGGCAATGTGATGGTGCTCATTGGCATTGCTCCAGCATCTCAAGTGTGAAATAAGTGTGGATGCTTGTGCTGTCTGTTAATGTCACTGAAAAAAAAAGTTTTATAATTTTTCTTTTTCTCTCCAGATCTCTGTGCTGATTCCTCTTTTGGAGAAAAGAGAGTTACTGATTCCTGGTCGTGGTGACTGTTTAAAAGTAGCACCAGGATTCCAATTTTTTGCAACCAGGAGGTAAGTTTGTAAATTTAGATGAGATTGAGAATATGGGTATCCTACTTTTCAGTCCAAAGTACTTCTTACTAAAAAGGTACTTGTGTAGGAATATTTTAGCAATTTCCAATTAACAAGCAATATAAGTCATAGAAACTGTGAAATTTTTTTCTTCACTTGAAAGCAGCTTTGGGGTGAATCTCAGTCTTTGTACAGAAAAATCACTTCAACAAGGCTGAAAGAATGAACCTTGCTAGGAGGAACCTTACAAAACCAGCCCATCACCAAGACAAAATATCACTCTTAGGAATTACTGTGTGAAAAAGGTTTATTAGTAGTAGTTATGAAAGTCTTGCATTGATACAGGACTTTATAATGTTTTCTAACTAGAAAAAGATAAAATATACTCTGCCTGATTGTTTCACTGTAGTAGTGGCTTGTGCCTTGGATGTCAAAATGACTTTTTGTTTAGGAAGACATAATATTATATCAAGGTTAAAGATCAGGGGGTCTGTATGGGGAATGGCAGTTACATGGTTTTCAAAGGCTTTGTAGTTTATTTCAAAACCTCTAACAAATTTTTCTGCTTTTGTCTTACTTCTGTAAATTTAGTCTCCTGATCTGTTTTTTTCTGGAATTGAGTCTTTTGTATTCAACTCCTTTAGTTGCCTCATTTGCTAAGAATTTTTATTTCTGTATGCATGGTTGTCATGGTTTAACCTCAGTCAGCAACTAAACACCACACAGGCTGGCTCACTCCCCTGCAGCAGCATGGGGGAGAGAGTTGGAAGAGTAGAAGTGGGAAAAATCATGGGTTGAGATGGAGTTTAGGTAAAGCAAAAGCTTTCCACACAAATAAAGAGACAAGCCCTATGACTTTGAGCATTCCTATCCTTCTATTTTCCCACATCTTTACATGCTAGGCTCAACCCCATCTGATATGGAATATCCTTGTGGTTAGTTGGGATCAGCTCTCCTGGCCATGTCCCTTCCCCAGCTCCCCGTGTACCCTCACCCTCCTCTGCTGGGGTGGTGCTAGTGCTTTTCTGAGAAGCAGGAAAGGCCTTGCCTCTCTGGAAGCCCTGCTCAGGGCTAAGACATCTGTCTTATCAGCACTGTATTGGTCACAAATGCAAAATACAGTCCCACACCAGCTACTATGAAGAAATTTAACTCTATCCCAGCCAAAACCAGCACATCAGTGAACAGTTTGTATAGCAGCAAATTATAATTTTCATTAGGCTCGTTCGAGTAGATTCTATAAATCTGTTGCAGTTTACAGCTGGGAAATAGTATTTAACAACTGGAACCAAACACAATACAACAGAGAAGAAAAAAATTTAACAAAAACCCACCAGAAAACAAAAGCCAAACCACAACCCCAAATCTAATGCTTTGCATGTGCAAAAACACATGGCTGAATAATTATTTCTGTAGTAAAAGAACAAAGGGAATGAAATGTATGATGGAAAGAGCTGAGTCTGTAGGATGAGGAAGAATAATTGTGAAACACTGTGGAGGGGGCAGGGCTGAAGATGCTTTTCCTGCATCTCTACAGTAAGATCACAAATCCTTTAAGGTATTTCACGGGCCACTCCTGTCTGGTTTCTCCCTTTACAAAGAATTCTGTATGTTGCTTCTGATAGACAACTGACAGTAAGTCTTTCTGAAAGCATCTCTATGGAGATATTGCCATATAGAAAGAAAAACACTGTGATAACAAGTAATTTGGAAAGCATGGATAGGCAAGGTGAGGTACATGACAGTACAGTGACAAACAGTGTGATTTATATTTGTTGCATTATGCTCTGGAAGCTGTATGTAACATGTTCTTTGATGCACAGAAATGCACGGAAAATGCTGAATTCTTCAGCCACACTCAGCATGCTGTGTTTCTTCATTGTTGTTTTGATTTAGGATATTCAGCTGTGGTGGAGGTTGGTACAGGCAGCAAAGCAGCCATGCTGCTCTTCTGGACAAATACTGGACCAAAATACATCTGGATAACATGAGCAAAGGAGAACTTAAGGAGGTATGAGGCTGTGTTGCTCCATTGTGGCATGTGACTAATTGTTTCAGCTTAGGGTAATAAATGTTTTTCAGTAGTTAATTGAATCCTTATTTTATCTTCAAGTTCTACAATAGACCCTTACAATTTCAGCTTTGTGCTGCCAATTTTGAAGTAAACAGGCAGTTTGTCAGGAAAATTCGAAGTGAATTGAACAAGGATTCCTGGAACTTGCCTTGGCAGACACAACTGTGCTTTGTGTGGGTCTAAGAATGAAGTTACTTTGCTGTTTATTAGCCCACAGAGACTTAAAAGCAGTGACAAATAGCAAAAAGGAAAATTGAACTTACTCTTCATTTTAAGGTTTGAGTTGAAAAATAGTTGGTTGCTTATCAGTTAGAAATAACTGCTTCTATTAACATTTTTCTTCTGTTAGCATATCTGGGAGGTGTTTGGTTTGTGTGGTTTTGCAGAAGATTAAAGCAGCCCAGCACTTGTATTAAAATAGCATTCTCTGGAGATTCTCCTTGTGATACAGAACTCAGAACAGGATCTGATTCTAAAAGGCCCTTGGCTGAGGAAAAATGGAGTGAAATCTAGCAGAAGAGTTGAGGAGAAAGTTCTGAATTTTCTAGAATGAAGGAGATAGTTTTTTCAGTACAATTCATTCACTCCTTTGGACTCATTCAGCAGCCAGCACATTTATAGGTGGCCTTAAATATCTGTGTTTTATTCCTTTCTTGACATTTGTCATCTAATTGTTAGGATGGGGCAAGAATAGCTATCAAAACCTTTTGAAAAAAACAACTTGAATGTTAGCTGTGACGCTTACCACTAGGTTCTTTTTATTCTTTTTCTGCAACTTTGTGACTTAAGTCACAAAAATGTATAAATTTAGCAATACAATTCGAGTAATATCAGAGACAGTGTTAGAGAATACCCACCTGCTTGCCTTGAAAACAGACTCACGTTCTTGTTAATCTTAAAAGTCAGTCTGGCAGGGTAGGACCAGTTTTCCTGGCTTGTATCTATGGAAAGTAATTTTGGGAAGCAATATTTTGGTTGGCAAGCTTTAGTGGAGAGAACTGAGCTGAAAGGAAATTACAGAAGAAAAATTATCCCATTAATGTGCCTTTGTCAGCAGAGTGAATAGACAATTTGAATGCTCAAATTAATTTAGTCACAAAAGAAGGGCAGGAGGTAATTGTAAAGTTGGATGGTCATGATTTGTGTTCAGATAGGATAGAATGTACATTTTCTTCTTCCTGTTCGTATTTGTGCAAATGTATTGAATGAATTGGAGTAGAGTTGGCAAAGTTCATTTTTGGCATCAAAATCATTATCATAGTAGTCATAATTTCTACATTCTTCAGATAAGAGATTATTCTTGCAGATAAGAGATTCAGATAAGAGCAGTTTTATGTGGCTTGCTAGCTAAAATATCTGTTGAAGTGTCTCCCGGTAAAAGCTGGGGTGCTGTTGATTTCTTTCCAACATGGATGGGTTTTTTGGTTTTTGTTTTGTTTCATTTTTTTTCTTTTTTGTTCCTGGTTTCAGGTCCTCCAAAGGAGATACCCCAACCTTGCTCTCGTGACAGATCACTTGCTAGGCATTTTCATTGACCTTGCAGGAGACAAGTATCAGGCACCAGAAGACACTGCTGTTGGCTCCAGTCAAGTGCCAGAATCAACGTCAGAATCGAGATCAGAACTTAAGAAACCAAATCTGGAGGGACGAGAACTATCTCTAAGGTTGTCTTTTCTTACATGTTCACAGGAAGTCAGCTAGCTACAGAGATAGAAGGGTTTATTTTCGTTACTTTTCTTAATTTTTTAGAAATAATAGTAAAAGCTTAAATAATGAAATATGAGTTTTGTAAAAGCTGGAAAATACATTTTTTGTTTTAGAATAATGATTAATATGTATTTTAAAGAAACTCATTCTGGATTATTTAAACTTCCTATTTGCTATACTTACCTTTTGGGAGGTGTGAGGGGATGTATAGGTTTTGTCATATGCAGTACTTAGTTGGCATCGGGCCATATGAATTTAATCTTAATTATTGTTAATACAAGATGTCAGTACTAGTTAAGAACTGGAAGATGCTGTATAATGTTCTCTCAGTAGCTAGAACACAGCATTTTCAGTAACTGAGTATATTATCCAGATAATTTCATGCTGAACATTCTCAGCATTATAGCTTAAGGTGACTGAAAATAACTGTGTCTGTAATGTACTGTTAATTTTGGAAATTCTGTGATGAAATGTAGCTTGCTGAATTATTTTTTCCTGTCCTACCAAATGTCAGTTCTACTCATCTGGAATTTCTGTAATCAGTAGTGCTTTGTGGATTAGTTATTAAATGCTAGGTGTGGGTAGTACCTGATACTTTTGTGGAGCGTAAGAACATCCGTTTTCTCTAAAACAAAGTTTCCTTTTCTTGCCTTTTGGAAGATCGTGTTGTTGGTAAGGAATCTGTATCTTGAAAAAAGGGGGGGTTTATACCTTTCTGGATTCTGTAATGCCTTTGAGTTTTACAGTTACCTTATGATTTAATGGTGTATGCATTATCTGTTTATAAGCAACGTTGGTCTTTGTGCTCAGCTGCTCCTCAGAATTATCATCCTCTTCATGTCTTCCCGTGTACAACTTGCACAACAACTACACGTGCAAGTGCCGGAAGATGATGTCATGACCTAAGTTGAACATTAAAGAAGATGCTGTATTTTGGCATGTTTGTACCAAATCTTCTTGGTTTTTCTTTTTAGAGACCTTCTGAATTGGTGCAGCAGGATTGCTTACAACTTTGACAGTAATTCTTCAACCACAGCAGTGAATATTTTTCAGGAGGTGCGGTAAGACTTGATCCAGGAATTGATCCAGTTGATCTCAAATTCTGGTGTTGTCTCACAAAATCCTCTATTTGGGAATGTGAGATGGGAATTTGTTCATTTTTATTTGAAGCAATTGGACTGTAGTTGGAATGGTTGTGATCTCTGATCAGAAGCTTTTTTTGCTACTAGGAAAGTTGTTTGCAGCAAGGTGCTAAAAGAATTTACTGCTATCATACAAACAGCGTGGTGCAACATAATTTTAGCTGATACAAGCTGTGATTGCATATGGCTGAGACCTTTCTTTTTCTTGTCATAGGGGGCTGCTTTTCTGCTTACCTATTCATCAGTTTACAGTATAGGTTAGGAACTTTTTGGGTGTACATCTGTCAGAAGCTCTTTTGACAGGCAATGTGATCTTACAATGGTACTTCCTTCTCCATTTTGGTGCATTTGTCTAAAAATAGGTTTTGTGACTGGGCATTGAAAAGTTTAAATTTTTGGTGTAAACCCACTACGTTACAGAGTTTAGAAGTTCCTACTGCATCTTTATGAACTCTGTTGTTTGACTAAATCAGAGCACAGTGAAATAGTTTTATTTACAGTGGTTGGATTGGATTTAGGTTCATTTAGATTAAGGTGGTGCTTGTCAGATAAAATCATATAAAACTAGTTTTCAAGAAGTTGTTTTTCCCCTTGACAGGCATTGGACTGTTTCACAGCCATGTTGTCCAACCAAGGGAGCAGACAGAAAATGGCAAAAATTATTGGAAGTTACCTAAACATTTCCAAAAAAAAGGTATGTTGAGCTACAATTAACATGATCTTAATTTGCAGTATCCTATAGCTTGCATTTTTCTATGATTAATTGAACTATGTTATCCTGTTTTTTGTTTAAAATTATGTCCACCTCTCTGTTCCAAACAGGTTTTTTTTGCTTTCTATTCCAGTCCAGGATATGTTTTTCTCCAATTTTATGTTCAGCTGCATTTTTTTTTTTCTCTGAAAGTTCCAGGGAACCTGTTTTAGAGCAATTGGCCTCATGATACAAAAGGATTTCACAGCTGGAACAGCACAGCTGCCTAAGCATATGATACCACTGGATGCACAGAGTAGCAAAGAATGTGTTTTTTTTCTTGGGTAGTTTACAGTGAATGTTAATCACTTAAATGGAGTGATCAGAGAGAAGCATGGTCTTTACTGCTACTTGTTCCATACTCACTGATTACAAAATCAGCTGCCTCTCCGGAGCTCTATAAATGACAGAATTAAACGAAATAATTTATTTGGTCTCTAGAAGTCTCTATTGTTACTTTAGGTTGACAGATGGATCCCTGAAACTTGTGTGGGTTTTTCTAATTGTCCTTCTTTGCATTATTTCATTTCAGGAATGTATTATTCCCTGCAACTGGCAAAATATCCTTGTTTATACAAAAGGGCTTTTTAAAGGGAGATTGTTTGTTTATTGTTAAAGTAACTGCTCAAGTTTGTGTAGTTGGACTACCATGGAAGTAGATGAAGTAGATATAGTGGCAAAGACTTTTACCAAGTTATTAAGTTGAAAGGTGTTTGTACAGATAAAAACATTTCTAAGGTCCTTCAGTGTTTTAGGTGATGATTATGTAAAACCTGCAAAGTATATAATTTTACCATTAAAAATTAACTTGCTGCAAAGTAATACTGGTAGCATGGTGTGGGTGTTCTTACTGTGATGTAAACAACATTAGTATTGGAAATGCTGATGCTTTTTTCACAGGTGGAGTTCTTCTGTGAACTCTATAAACCAGAAATTTCAATACGGGAAAAAGAAGTCTCTGTAGGAAGAGTGACTCTTGTGAAGAAGCAGATCCAGGCTCTCACTGTACAAAGGTAGAATATCCTGTCGTTTCCATGTGAATTGAGATATTTTGTGGTGGAACGGAATAGACTGCAGGTCACAGGGTCAAGGAAAATGCGAATTTGGTATTCTCACTCTAATGAAAGGAGCATGAGAGCTCTTTCCCTTGCAATCTGAGTTTTACCTTGTGTATTTTTAGGAGTGTCTGCATCATTCTTTTGGCAGCATTCTTTTTGGCATGGAGATTTTCAGCTTCTTTGAGCTAGAGTGTCTTGAAAGCAGTGTGGACCCACAGCTTTGATTTCGATGGATTTACCTTTGTAGAGGGAGATTTTTGTAGTATGTGTCACTAACTTCATTGGCCAGGAAGTGTCTTGGTTTGAAAGACAGATCTAAGGAAGGCAGGAGCCTCTCTTGAAATGGAAAATGTAAATCCCTTCTCTCCAAATTATTATAATTTTGAAATTAAGGAGCTCTCAGGCAAAGATACGGGAATAGGACTAACAGTCCTTTACTAGGAAAACTAAAATAAAAATACATTAATACAGAAAATCAAAACACTGACAGTCAGAATACAACCTGACGCCCTGTTGGTCAGGGTGTTGGTAGCAGTCCTATTAAATGGTGGCTGCAGTCCTCCTGGTGTGACAGCTGAAGCAGTGGTCCTGGAGAGAAAGGTGCAGTTTTCCTCCAAAGGTACAGTGATTATGTAGAAAGGGCTGGATTTCCTCTGGAATTCAGTGGAAAAAGGCTGCTCTGATGTTCCAAATGTCAGATTTTATCTAGGTAGGAAATGCTTGTCTCCTCTCCCTGGGTGGGACATCTCACAATGGGATGATGTAATTTTTTCAGTCATGCAGTGAGACTCAATGGCCCATTAACAGAAGATATCTCCCTGGACAAAGGATGGGTCAGAAAAGATGAAGCATACTGCCCCACCTGGTATTAACAGAGGATATTCCTCCCTGCCCCCAGCTCAAGATAAAGGTCACTGCCCCACCTAGTTTCAACAGATGGTTGAAACATCCAATACATCCTGCATTGCAACCTAAGACAGGAAGTTATTTGGAAATCCTGAATTTTTAGATTGTATATTGAAAAAATAAGTATCTTAGAAGGATATCTTAGAACTATTTCTTTTCTGACCTATATTTAAAAAAATCAATCTACTTAGCTAAAAAACAATTAAAGGTAAAATTGAAATGAGCTCCATGATGAATCTTAGTTTTGAGTAACAAGCTTTGTTTTTCCAGGGCAAAACATACCTTTGCTGCCACACGGCCATCTGCAGTACTGATTGAACAGCTTGCAGTGTGTGTGGCCAAAGGAGAGCCTGTGCTTTTGGTTGGTGAAACAGGAACTGGCAAAACCTCAACAGTCCAGTACCTAGCTCATATTACAGGTAAATAATGTGTGAAAATTGTAACTTACTTTAAGATAATATGAAAACCAAGAAACAAACAAACCTACAAGCTGATGGTGCTTTTTATCTCTGTTTCAAGGACACCGTTTGAGGGTTGTCAACATGAATCAGCAAAGTGACACAGCAGATCTCTTAGGGGGGTGAGTCACTGACTGCTGTTTTGTTGTTCTGCAGAACAAATGGGCAGTTTCTGTTTTGTAGTAGGATAAATGTCTCAATAAACATGTTTGCATGCACAAACCTTTGTATCCTTGCTGAAGGAGCAGAGCAGTTTTACTGAGCTGTGTGTGATGAAGTCATTCAAAAACACAGTCCAATGTCTTTAAAATTGGTTAAGCTGCTCAATATAAATCTGGTGTAATATTCAATGGACATACTGTTTGGTAGTATTACAAATATTTTGCTTATTGGAAAGACAGGGTGTTCTTGTCTTTACAAAATCACCTCATGAGGTGCCTTTAAATATGTGCAATTCTCATTAGTTCATTACTTGAGTAAAAGACTTCAGAAACAGGGGTTCACCCATGCAGCTTGTTTCAAGTAACTGGTTTTGGACTTGTTTTCTTTTTTAAGTTCACAGATGACTCTGTCTCACAGAAGTAATTGCTCTTTTGCTTCTCCTCAGTTACAAACCTGTGGATAACAAGCTGATCTGGCTCCCTCTGCGAGAGTCTTTTGAAGAACTCTTCTCTCAGACATTCTCTAGGAAGAAAAATCAAACGTTCTTGGGACACATTCAGACTTGCTACAGACAGAAACGTTGGCATGATCTGCTAAAACTGATGCAACATATTCATAAATCTGCTATTAATAAAGAAGTAAACGAAAATGCATCTGGTAAGACTTCAGATGGATCAAACACACATTAGTGCTAAACCACTGCAGAGGGTGGATAAATGCTGGTGACTTTTGTTTTTTTAATTTGGGTTTGTTTGAGGTTTAGGGGTTTTTTTCCTCTCCCTATATTACATTTATTTTTCTGGTTTTGAGAAATGCAATGTCAACATTGCAACAGGACATTCAGAACGCTGTTAGAACAGTAGTTGGATTTTGTTTTGTTTTTTTTTTTTTTTTTTCCTTTTCCTAACTCATCTCTGCTGTTAGCTGTCTGAGAGTGTGGAGATTGCCTGCCCTGTGGTACCCTTGACATCTGGTCTCCACTCAGCACTTGTTAGCTGTGCTGATGAGCAGTCCTGGTTGGTTGTGTGTCAGTCTTCTTTGTGAATGCATTCATGCTTTCAGTCTTGGAACTTGCTTATGTCTCGCATATTTTGTTTAAAAAACAAAGCCAAACAGCAAGAACAAAACCAAAGCCAAAGTAATAACTGTTTTAGGGTAGGAATTATTTTTAAGAGCTTGCTTTTGCCTTGGTTCCTCTGTCAGTGGTGCTGACTTGCATAGTGCTTTATTTTGTTCCAGAGTGGTTTTGTCTCCAAGTAAGTTTTTCTTGTTTTATACTTTGCTACCCATTTTGGGGCTGAGGTGATGTCAGTACTTCACCTTGTGTTGAGTTGCTACTGGTTCTAGACCAGCAGAACAGGTGCCACTCATTGCAAGAATTGACAATCCTACAATAAAGACAAGCTGAAATCTGTAATTTGCAAAGTTTCTTAAGGTATTTTGATGCTGTGTGTAGCTCAGGTAGTGATTTTAACAAATAATTAAAATCAGTGCTATAGTAAATATTGTTGTAACTGATGAGCAATAGTGTGTTAATTATTGATACTGAAGTGTTCATTATTAATTATTCTGTCATAAGTGTTATAAATTTGGATTTATTTTTTTGACGTGTCTCTTGTTTCTGGCAATTAGAGACTGGACACAGTCATGATGGAAAAAGTGCAGTATAAGTATTTGTTCCTCATCTAGGAATGAATAGCAAATTATCTGGGCACTATTGACATATGGGTACAGATAAATTTAAAAAGCAAAAAAACACACATGCACAAAACCGAAACACAAGACAAATTTTTTTTTAATTTGTGGTGTGTCATCTGCAGGACTTGAATGTTTTGTTGCTCGAGCTTACTTTTGTATCTCTCTGCTTGAAACAACTTTTTTAAAATACTGTTGTCAAACATTTTTTGTGCTATTGTTCTGATGGTGCAAACTTAAATTTGTTTTGCTTGCAGGCTTACCACTGAAGGAAAAGTGGGAAGCATTTGGTCTTAAACTGAATCATGCTCATCAACAAATGAAAATGACAGAAAATGCTCTTCTCTTTGCATTTGTTGAGGTATTTAGATATTTGCATTTTGATGCTAGGAGGTGTAAGAAGTATTTAAAAGATGTTGCAATCAGGATTATATAAATAGCTTCCTGGCAAGAACCTTGCTGTGAAGTAAAATGTGTGCAGTGATAACTCTGAAATCAAATGTGCAGATTCAAGGAAGCAGTGGTGAGATGGACAGTGGGAGACTGGTTTGTGGTAGCACATTAATTCAGTGCTGTATAACAGGAATTAGGACTCGTATGATAAGAATTTCAGTATGTCATATCTTCTTTTCAACTCTAGGAGATTAGGAGCAACTTCTTGATCAGTCTCCAGTAGGTCATGCTTCTGTCTAGGGATTCCTGTTAAGGACTTAATATTAAGAATCTGTGTTGTTTATCTAGAAGTTATTTTTCTAAACATTTCAAACCTATAATATGTTTTAATGACATTAAGTGAGATTAGGAGGAACCATGAGGTTTATTTATAGTTGTTTATTATCACCCTGATAATCTGAATATATGCTCTCAAACTTCATGTAAAGTGTGTAAAATGTTGATCAGTCCTCTATAAAAAAAATGTGGTTTTGAGTAGTTGGAGAACCTCAGACTTAAGTATAGTTTTAATTAACAGGGTACAGATTCCTTAGGAGCATAATACTGCTTGTGTCTTTGGATTTCTTCAGATTAACTTTATTCTCATGAGGTGTTAGTGACACATACTCACCACAGTGGTAGACTGTGCAAATAAGGGATCTTAAATCTGTTGTATTTGAGCCAATCTAACTGGTACCTGATACAATGGTATGATAGCTGTCTGACTTCTGTGACTGGCAAAATGGCTGCTTTATTGAGAGAGAGCAGTAAAACTGCTACTGCTGTAAAAGGTCTGGAATTGCCATTTGTCTAATCAAGCCATAGATTGCACACCAAGTATTTCCAGTATCTGAATGCTTCAGTTGACATTTCATTGCTGGCAACATAATTAACAAATTGGTCCTACTTTTAGGGTACTCTGGCACAAGCAGTAAAAAAAGGAGAGTGGATTTTATTGGATGAGATTAACTTGGCTGCAGCAGAGACTTTGGAGTGCCTGAGTGGTTTGTTGGAAGGATCATCTGGGTCACTGGTGTTACTAGATAGAGGAGACACAGGTATTATTTTTGTGTTTGCTTATGTTGTACCTTGGTATCCAGGTGAGTTCCCTGTCCTATGTAGCTCAAAATAAGTTGAGATCATTTACCATTAAAATGTATGTGTGCACAAGAGAGCAATGTGCTCTTTGCAGACTTCATACTTCTTTGCAAGAGGTCCAAAACACTGGTGTGTTCTCAACAGCACTGTAGGAGCTGCTGTGTAGAAAGTTAACTCCTTTTACAGATGTAAAGAGAAAAAAATGCAGTCTCTGAATGCTGCTTTCAAGAGCTACAAAGAGAGGCCAATGTTGTGTGAGCATCCCAGGCTGGATTTTCTTCCTGGTTGAGGGAAGCACTGACTATTGTTCTGAAAGGGACAAAAGGAGTTCTGGGCTCACATAAGTTTTGAAACGTTTTGTGTTGTTACAATATCTTGCTACTCACAAAAAAGTCAGGGTTTCACTTACCTTTGGCTGTTGTGAAGATGCATGTACTTCTGATAAAATCACATGGGGTTGTTCTCTGAAAATTCTTGATGCTGGTGTTTTTAAGAAAATGTAGTAGTGCAGCAATAGAAAGTTGCCTTAGATCAAATACACCATATTTAACATGTAAATAGCCTATGTTTATCATGAACTTTGTCTTTTATTTCTGTTTTGCTTTAGAGCCTCTTGTCCGTCACCCTGATTTTCGCTTGTTTGCATGCATGAATCCAGCTACAGATGTTGGAAAGAGAAATCTTCCTCTAGGAATAAGAAACAGGTAGGAAATAATGATTCTGGGACAAAATAGTCACTATCTTTTTCACAGTTTATTTGGTTTCAGGAGTTGACCAGTGAAGAATGCTTTATCTGAAGCCTGAGGATGCAAGTCTGAACTCGAATTTACTACCTGTAAGAGATGTATGGTGAAGACTTTTCATGAAATAGAATTAGTAAAATACTTTGAAGTAGCTGAACCGTGAGCAAATGGTCTAGCAGTAGTGTAGGGTATTGTCAGTGGGGGCAGGAAATGATTATTCTTCACAGTTAAGCTGTCAGCACCTGGGAATGCTACTGCAGCAGTTTACATTCCTGATGGGAGTAATAAAGATGGGTAGGTGCTTGGTGTCTGTTTAGCAGCCTTTCTCTTAACTTACAAGTGTTGATGATCCTTGCAAGAAGCTGCATATCCAGTCTTGTTCACTCAAAAGGAAGGTGGTTTGCGTGGTGGTGCAGACGTGTGAGACTCAAAATATTTGATGTGTGGTCTCAAAGCATAAAAGCTGTGGTAAGGCAATTGGAATTGTGGCAAATCCATTCTTCAGTACCATTTACCTATTCCTGTATGCACAGATCTCCTGCTTGATGCAATTTCCCTTATGAGTGCCAGAAATTGTATGTGTAGTCTCTTCCCAGATTCATAAACGCTGGGCAGGATTGTAGAGATGCACTAGCTATGTATAACTAGTCATTTGTAGTTATTAGTGGCAAAGCAAGGTTTTATTGCTATTGGCTGTCTTGCAGAATAGTAAAAGGAAAGAGAGTTAGTGTAATACAGGAGAAAAGAGACTTCAGCATCAGCATAACCTGCTAAGTTTAAATGAATTTATATTTCTATTTATCAAAAATACCTACTTCTGTTTGTCAAAAATAGCTACTGCTGTGTCAGTACTTCATTGTTCAGGCTGTAACATTTGAGTATCTATTGCAAACTGTTGAAAATTGTAATTTAAGTCACATTGTTCACTTTCAGTCTAAGACGTTAAACTAATTCAGATAAATTACTTGAAAATATTACTAATACCTTATTTTTCAACTGCTCTGGTTCTTAAGTCTGTCTGTAGGTTTGAGAGTCTATAGGTCTGTAGCTTTAACAATAAGTATTCTGTTACTTAAAAATTTAAGATGTTATATGCCATGCGATTTATATATAACTTTTTCAGTATGGTCAGGTGTCTTAAGTGTTACAGATTGATTTGATTATTTCAGGTTTACTGAACTTTATGTAGAAGAATTGAGAAATGAAGGAGACTTGCAAATTCTTATAATGGACTATCTGAGAAGCTTGAATGTGAACAAAAATACAGTACAAGGAATTGTGAAGTAAGTTGACTGTAACCTTTTAAATTCTTGATAAGTCACCAAAAGAAAGTATGTGACTGTAGTCTGTGGTTAGACTGCTTTGGGAAACACTGTAATGCTCCCCATAGCTTTAGGAAACAGAAGAGTGTAGACATCCGTCTTCCTAGTTCTGCAGGTTTCCATATTTGTGGGAAGGAGATTTTTATTTTTTTAATTCAGAATTGTTTTCTTGCGAGCACCAGTTAAATAGCATCATTGTTTCAGTCCTCTTTCACATCTGAGAGACTAAAGTGGCTTGTTTCTGTAGATAATTTCAAAGAAAGTCTTGTGTGTTTGTCTAGTTACTTTTCTTTCCCCTAGTGTAATGTGAACTATCTCATGTTTGGAGTATTTGGAGTTTATAGTCACTCTCTGTATGTCAAGCTCTGTCAAAAATATGGTTCTAAAAATACTCTTTTGCTTTGCTTCACTGACTGTACAGATGGCAGAGCTTGGCATGATTTTTGTAACCTGGAGCTTTTAAGAAAAGTAACGGGGATAAACTGAAGTGATCATACTTGGGGTTTAATTCCTTGGAGCAATGGTCTGATCAGTAACAGCTCTATATAATTTTATTTTTGCAGCTTTTATTTGTCTGTGAGAAAGGAAGCAGAAACAAAATTGGTGGATGGAACTGGCCACAGACCTCACTACAGTCTCCGTACCCTGTGCAGGGCATTGAGATTTGCAGCGTCTAATCCGTGTGGCAGCATAGCTCGCTCCCTGTATGAGGTGATTACCTGTGCTGCCATTTGTTTCTGTGTGTATTCACTACAGATGTTGCTTGGGTAAAGGATAATCTTCTCTAAGTCCAGTATTGAACATAAATGGTTCTTTAATCTGTATGTTTTTTCCTTATTTTTCGTGTTTATCACTGAAAATAATTCTTCTTCTTAGGGCTTCTGTTTGAGTTTCCTGACACAGCTTGACAGAAGTTCTCACCCAGTGGTTCAAAAGCTAATTTGCCAGCATATAGTCTCTGGCAACATCAAAAGCCTTCTCAAGCAGGTAGGCAACTAAGATTATGAAGAGCTGTCTAGTACTTAAAGTAGAATTTATTTTGAGTTGTCTTCTCTCCTTTTTTCCTCTACATTTTCTTCGTGCAGTTCTGCTTTTCATTTTACAAGGATGAGAACTAGAAAAAGTCAATGCCATTCTTTTGTAGTTTTTTACTTTGCTTGAATGTTGATATGTTAGCTGGTTTATTTGTTAATTTGAAAAGATATGGAAGCCTGAATAACTAAAGCACTGTGTAGTGTGGACAGCTGAATGCAGTGGCTCCAACTGTAAAGTTTTCACAGACTTTGGAAGAGCTTTCTCAGGCTTTATATTTTTAGACTCTGAATGCAGAACATATGGATATGAAGAAGCATCTGTGCTTTGTCTCTTAAGGGAAAGGAAGAATGTCAGTAGTGCTGGGAACCCAGCATGAGTTTGCATGGGGGATGGGGAAGCCAGTTAGAGAGATGGGTATTTGTTTCAAAATGAACCCCTTCATAATGGAAAATGTGTATAAATATATAAAAAAGACTAAAGCAAAGTTACTGTTTATAAATGCCCTTCAAAATTCAGTGCTAAGACTCTTG
This sequence comes from Sturnus vulgaris, assembly GCF_052056855.1. Lineage (NCBI taxonomy): Eukaryota > Metazoa > Chordata > Aves > Passeriformes > Sturnidae > Sturnus > Sturnus vulgaris. The sequence goes on from NC_142245.1 coordinate 79,104,684, forward strand.
AGACATTTTTATCTTCATGCCACTGCAAAGATTCCTGCTTCATGACTGAAATAATCTGGTTAGGTTTTTCCTGTAATTTGCATTCTGTGACAAGGGGACAGTACTTTCTGCAGGAGTGCTCAGAGATTAATTTAAAATTACTTTAGAGAATATGTAGCAGTGGGGTAACAGTAGTTGTTTTCATTAACAAATTGAAAACAGTTTGTATAATTGTGTTATTTCTGTCATGTCTCCTTAGCAAATACCAAAACCTCAAGGAGGGAGTTTTATACTTATAGAAGGGTACTGGATTTCAGCTGGGGACAAAGAACCTACAGTAGATGAGAGTTATGTGCTCACCCCTTCAGTTAAGCTTAATCTTAAAGACATTGTCAGGGTTGTGTCTGCAGGGTAAGTGTTTCAACTTTTTAATTAACAGAATAATTTAAATATGTTTGTTTAGGCCTTGAGTTACTGGTGCCCCTCTAATCTTTGTTGTTTGGATGAATAATGTGTGTTTTCCTTCTACTTTACAGTTAACTTTTCATTATAGAGTGACTTGAAATTATACATGTGTTTCTTGTTTCCTGAAACCATCTTACTGCCATAGCTAGTTTGATTTAAATTCTGATTTCTGATAGAAATTTGCAGTTAGAATAATCTGCTTATTTCGCACTGCCACGAAAAGCTTCATGGGTAGCTGTTAGCACTTGGGAGTAAAGATATTTGTATTTCCCTGTTAGTGTGTGTTCTTGGATATCCCAAATGAGTTAAGTGGTGGTGTTTTGGTAGTTTGGTTTAATAATGTTGACATCTTGTGTGTGAGAAGGACATGGCTCATGCTTCTAACCCACTATTTTGATCATGGCTTTTAGGACTCACCCAGTACTGATTCAAGGAGAGACCTCTGTTGGTAAAACCAGTTTAATTCGCTGGTTGGCTGCTGCTACTGGGAATCATTGTGTAAGGATTAACAACCATGAGCATACTGATATCCAGGAATATATTGGCTGTTACACATCAGATGCCTCTGGAAAATTGGTATTTAAGGAAGGTAAGTGAGCATGTTCTGTATACTCCAAATTCCCGTCTCATTTCAATGGCTGTTTGTTTGGTTTTTTTCTTCTTTTCTGTTTAATATGTCTGGTTTATTATGGTGGAGAGATGGCCTGTAATAAAGTTAGTAGTTGTACTTCAGTGATAATAATTGGTGTGAATTTCAGTGAATTCTGAAAGTTGATGTCTGTCTCAACATTCTTGTCCTATTGGACCTAAAGATGGTAAGCCAACAGTTTAAACAATACTGTTGCTTCCTTCTCTGGATTAGTGTTTATCCTGAATGAAATGGGGTTGCTGAAAGTATCAGAGTGTGTGCTTCTGTTAAATTTGCTTTATAAGACTTTTAACTAGGAAATTTTCTGTTCCCCCCAAGGCGTCCTCATAGATGCAATGAGAAAGGGCTACTGGATCGTTCTAGATGAATTGAATTTGGCTCCCACTGATGTTCTGGAGGCTCTCAACCGCTTGTTGGATGATAACAGAGAGCTGTTCATTACAGAGACTCAGGAAGTTGTCAAAGCTCACCCTCGCTTCATGCTGTTTGCTACACAGAACCCTCCAGGTCTCTATGGTGGCAGAAAGGTCTGTATGATCTATACCTTTGGGTAGTTAAGGCTTTAGGGAATTAATCTCTCTCATACATGAAGTGATGCGAAAATGTTCTGTAACATTCATGTGTAACATGAATCGAGAGAGAGAGTGAGTTGGATGGACTGTCAGTACAGCTGGTCTCTGTTTAGGTGAGTTGCTTGTTTTCATGGATGCAGAATTTCTAGTTAATATTAGGTGGTTGAAGTTTAGGTGATTTAGTGAACCAAAGTTCGTATGTATTATACTTGAATCAGCTTTTCTTGTCTAAGAGCACTGGAAAAGAGATTCTACTTAGGCTATGGAAGTCCATTTTGTACTGGTTTTTGTCCGGAGTAGGTAATTTTCTTCATAGTGACTGGTATGGAGCTGTGTTTTGGATTTGTGCTCAAAACAGTGTTGATAGGGATGTCTTACTTATTGCTGGGCAGTGCTTACACAGATTCAAGACCTTTTCTGCTTCTCACACTGCCTCCACTACTTTTGGAGTAGGTTGGGAGTGCACGAAAGGCTTTGAGGGGACACAGCTGGGACAGCTGACCCCAACTGCCCAAAGGGATGTTCCATCTCATGTGACATTGTGCTCAGCAGTCAAAACTAGGGGGAGGAGGGGGAAGAAGGGGTGTTCAGTGTTTGTTTCCCTAAATAACACTGGTGTGTGATGAAGCCCTTACTTCCTGGAGGTGGCTGAATACCTGCCTATTGATGTCAAGTGGTGAATGAACTCCTAATTTTGCTTTGCTTGCATATGCACCTTTTGGTTTACTGTCTCAGCCTAAAAGTTTTATCACTATTACCCTTCCCATTCTCCCATTGTAGGGAGAGTGAGCTTGTGTCTTTGTAATGCTTAGCTGCCTATGCCCTTAAAATACTCAAAAATCCATTTTAAAGCTTTTGTCCTCATCCAGACTGTCTCTTAAGCTTTTTTTCAATGTTGATGTGTATGTGTTAATAGGGGAAGATCTATGAGCAATATCAAAGGAAAAAGTTCAAGCAGTAGTGTGGTCTCCTATTTTAGGTTTTGTCCAGAGCCTTCAGAAATCGTTTTGTGGAGTTGCATTTTGATGAACTGCCGAGTGCTGAACTGGAAACCATCCTGCACAAGCGATGCAGTTTGCCACCTTCTTATTGCAGCAAGCTTGTCAAAGTCATGTTAGACCTGCAAGTATGAGTCTTTTTTCTTTTAAGTTTAAGAAATGCAAACATATTTCAAAGTAACATGCACAAAGTAATAGAAATTTCTTCGGGGAGGGAGGTATTGTTAGCTGAAGGACATTTAAAATCCTAAACCATGGAAAGAACCCACCAAGACTAAAGTTAAGACTAAGACTGGGGAAGGTGATGTGAGATTTGAGAGAAGGTAGGAGCAAAAAAAAAAAAAAACAAAACAACCAAAAACCAAGACACCATGGGATTTAATGTTTAGAATTATCCCTTGCTCTGAAGTCAGAGTACAGTATTGGATTTGTAGGGGTCTTTGGGTCTTGTGAAATTTGGTATTATTTTTAAGCACTAATTTTGGATATGCTACGACAATCCTGTATTCAACAGGCATTTGACACTTAGTATGTAGCTAAAACTACCTCGTATTTAAAAGCAATTACTGCAGCACAAACTAGATTTTGTTCTATTTTATTCTTAGTTGGTTTTTTAAAAAAAATTAATGTTATCTAAATTATTTTATTTCTGGTGCTCATCAATTACCTGCCTAAAAGGAGTTAGTGTTTAGGAGTTGTGACTCTACAGGACTTTTTTTGTAGTTATTCATAGAATTTTCTTGTTGCAGTGTCACTGCAGAGAGCGGTGATTAGCTTTGCTTGCAGTATTTGGAGGGGTTGATGACAAAATACCTCACATTTTGCTCTTGTGACAGTCTTACCGCAGAGGCTCGACGGTGTTTGCTGGGAAACATGGATTCATTACCCTGCGGGATCTGTTCCGCTGGGCTGAAAGGTACAGGTTGGCAGAGCAGCTGCAGAAGGAGTATGACTGGCTTCAGCACTTAGCAAATGATGGTGAGCTCTGCTGCCCCAGCTTGTTTAAGTGTCTGTAGAATTGCTTTCCAGCCCCGCTTCTTAAGTGTAAATTTTTGTTCCTGATTACCCAGGTAGTAATTGCTTTCTCTCTTCCTCTGTTTTTTAGGTTTTATGCTTCTGGCAGGCAGAGTCAGGAAACAGGAGGAGGTGGATGTTATTCAAAATGTCATTGAAAAACACTTCAAGAAAAAAATACATCCTGAGTCTCTCTTCTCAGGGGAAAGTGTCAAAAAGCTACTAGGTGAGTTTCTTAGAGGGACCCCACTGGTAGATCTCTAGATGTGACTGAAGCTGATGGATTGCTTTGTGGTGTTGTTGTGCAGCTAAGTCTTCCACGTGGATGTCAGTGATGGACAGAGATTTTAACCATGTTGTCTGGACTCAAGGGATGAGGAGACTTGCCATTTTGGTGGGACGAGCCCTGGAGTTTGGTGAACCAGTACTGCTGGTGGGAGACACTGGGTAATCTTGGTTTTTATGATGTTCTTGGTAGTGCTCTACCAGCTGCTGAGCTGGAGACAAAATGATTGTGTGGGCTTCAGTGCTGCTTTGATCTGGGACATTTGAGCCTGTCTCATGGTAGATTTGCAGCTGCTGTTTTTCACAGTTCCTTTTTGAGGGGAAGCAGATGCATCTCATTTAACCTGTGTCTTTGATGGGTTTATCTGCATTGTGTAACTACATAGAGTTATATAAAAGTAGTAAAATGAAAGTGAACTGACTTCTGTCCCCAGCTTTACAAGGTGCCCTGTAGAATCTCACTGTGCCTCACAGGAGTGGCTGCTTTTGGGATATTGTGGCATTTTTCTCTTTCAGAGCAAGTTCAATTTGCATGTTTTATGAGCTTGAATATAGTCTTGTTACCGCTTCTCCACCTAATATGCTGTAGTGGAGGTTGTGGAAGTAGATACTGTTTCCTCTTATGCTGGTTATAAATTTTTAGAGTAAACTTTTATGGAAGAGAAGGAAAATTTTACTTGGATAGTAAATCAAAACTAGATACTCAGCAGTTTATTCCCTCAGACTTAGGCTTGGTCTAGACATGTCGCATTTCCAGTTCAGTGAAATGTTAGGCTGGTAGAGTATTTGCAAGGGCAAGCTGAAATAAATTGGACTCTGAACATGCAGAAATCCCATCAATGCAGCTATTGATTTAAATTTAATTAAAGGCCTCTTGTGCGTGTCAGCAACAGTTGTGCCAAAAATGGCTTCACTTAGCATACATTTCTTTAAAGGAAAGGAGCAGAAGAAAATCTGCATGTTGGGTCTTAGCCTCATAGCTCTTCAGTGAAAATATGAATCCTGTCCAAAGTGAGCTGATTGCTTGGTTTTGCTTCTTCTTTTAATTAATCTTTTTCAATTAAATTATTTGATTGCAGGTGTGGTAAAACTACCATTTGTCAGATCTTTGCAGCCCTAGCAAATCAGAAGCTGTACTCAGTGAATTGCCACCTGCACATGGAGACCTCAGACTTCCTGGGGGGGCTGCGACCAGTCAGGCAGAGGTCCAAAGACCAGGTTTGTCCTGCACCAGTAATACCTTGGGTGGTGTGACCATGGAATTAAAAAGTAGCAGTTACGACTTCTCACTTTCTTTTCCATTAGGAGGAATCTGATGGTTCTAGACTCTTTGAGTGGTGTGATGGACCTCTTGTTTTAGCAATGAAGGAGGAGGGTTTTTTTCTCCTTGATGAGATTTCTTTAGCTGATGATTCTGTACTAGAGCGACTTAACAGGTATGTGTGAAATGTAGTACTAAGCATCCTCAATGTGTCTGTCTGTTCATTATCCAAACATGAGTGGGGTAAATCTGACTTCTTTGAGACCCATTTGTTTCCTGGCACAGGTGAACTGCCCTCTTGCTGGAAAGGACAGTGGTACAAATAAAACTTGAAAGTAAAATCTCTAGTTTACCATCTGCAGTATTAATATTTTCAGCCTGTCAGTGAGCTCTTGAAATTATCTTGTCAAATGCCAGGAACAAAATCTAGTTATTCCCCTCTTTTGTGTGTGTATGTAAAGAAAAACCCCAGAACAACTAAAATATAAATTTAACTTCATTATGTGTTTGCAGCAGTATTCCTATTTTAGTCTTTTCTGTAAAGGTAAGTAAAGGAAAGTTTGTCCAGGCCAATTAATGTGATTTGCACTTTTAAGTGATCTTTTGAAGCGTGGAACAAAATTTAAAATAAGCAATATTTTTTAACCTTCTCTCTAGTGTTCTTGAAGCTGAAAAGACATTGGTACTTGCTGAAAAAGGTGGTCAAGATGATGAGGAGAATGAAGTAGAACTATTAGTTGCAGGAAAGAAATTCCGTATCCTTGCGACCATGAACCCAGGAGGTGACTTTGGGAAAAAAGAGGTAAATGCCAAAACATCTGGAAATACAGCATGCATCTTCTGGTCATACTGACCATTAAGTGGTTGGAGGTGCAGTGCAAAAATGCATCAGGCCAATTCTGGCAATCCAGTGCTTTCTAGCTGGCATATCTGATTTGTCATTCTAAAGTAGGATTGGGGTGAATCTGTTTTCTGCCACTTCTGTGGGCTGTCACTTTGGCATTATAAATGAATAGTCAGCAAAATGTCAAAGGAAACTTAAGACCTCTAAATACTCTAGTTAGGCTTGATGTATAGAATACTCAACTACAGGAACTGTGACTTGTGAAGCAAGTAAATCCAGCTCTCTGGGATAATACAAAGTTGCATAGCTAATGCTGTTCAGAAAGTGATGGTCATCTTGTGTTTCTTAGTGAATAATGAACATCACATCCCAAAAAAGCTTTTCATTAAATGAAAAAAATTGTTTCTGAAGTTGAGAATTAAGTAATTTAAAACATATTAAAGAAAATCCATAAGACAACAAAACCCTAAAACTTCTAAGCAGTGTTGGAAGCTAGGTCTAAAAAAAAGAACCAGAAGCTCTTTTACATAAAAGAAGATGGGTCCTCCATTTAAAGTGGTTTCTGGAGTAGAAAACCACTCATTGAGGCCATGCGTTTAAACAGGATTTATTTCTGGATTACATTTGTGGTACTAATTTTTGTTTGACCAGTGCAGCCAAGGAAGAGAGGAATTAAAGAAATAAGTTGTAATTGAAGGCAAATTTCCATGTGGTGGTTTGCTTCTGTAAGCAAAGGGAGATTACAGAGCCGTTGTTTAATACATGGTATCCTAGAATGAAATGGAGCTTTGGTACTTGCAAATCAGCTCAGTTCCTTCCCATATTCTTTTGGACTTTCTTTACCACCCATTTCCTGCATTGATGCCACTACTAGAAGTCTCAAAAATCTTCCTTCTTTCAAAGATTTTCTTACAAAGTGTTTCTGTCAAAATTAGAAAGAAAGGTCTATCTTGTTCACTTTGTTTACAAGTACAGTGACTACAAGGCTGCTGTTAACTGACCTTGAGGGAAGATGATGTAATGAATCTTTAATTGCTCTGTCACTCTGCTGCTTTGCAGCTTTCCCCTGCGCTGCGCAACAGATTTACAGAAATATGGTGTCCACAGAGCAATGGCCGGGATGATTTGATACAGATTGTAAAACACAACCTTCATCCAGGATTGTGTCTGAGTGCAAGAAACCACAAGGGTAGGTATTTCTGTGTGTTACTGTTCAAATATTGCTAAGAAAATAAGGAGTTTGGAGGCTGCCAACCTTTCCTCAGAATATACACCACTGTAGTTCTTTTTCTGCTACATTTCTCCCTGAGGACTTATACTCCCTGAGGAGTATGATATATTTTGGACTTTGTTCTTCCTTCACTGTGTATATCATTCTAGCCAGAAGTAAGTTCAAGGCTGTGTTTACTTCACCATCCAGGTAGTTGAACTATGTCCAGCCTTTCAGTGTCCCAGCTTGGTTTTAATGTAGAGTGCTGAAAGAACTGGCACTTGACTTTCTGCCAGCAACTTAACTGTTAGTATTAGTGACTTGATGCTGTCTTGTTACCTGAATTTAAAAGGATCTGTAACAACAGCTCAGGCCAGGAGCTTTCTCTTCTCTTGCTCTGTTTCTAGGATATGGAGTACCCATCCACATTGCTCATGCAGCTGCACCTACTTAGAGATGTTTTTCTAACAGTGTAGTAGATGTGACCAAAAAATTATAACTCAAATTTATTTGAGGTTTTTTTTAACTTTTTTTTTTTAGGGGCAGACATAGCAGAACTCATGATGGACTTTGTTGAATGGCTGACTAATCAAGAGTTTGGTCGCCAGTGTATTCTCAGTGTGAGAGATGTCTTGGCCTGGGTTAATTTTATGAATGTCATGGCAGAGAATGAGTCAAGTTCTGCCAAGGGATGCAGCCGCCTTAACATTTCTCCAGTGATGTCTTTTATCCATGCTGCATGTTTGGTGTATATCGATGGGATAGGATCAGGTAAATCTTCAGTGTTCATTCGGTAGCAGAAAATACGAAACTGTGTATTTGTATCAATATTCTTAGTCAAATACAAAAAAAATGCTTTGGGGTGGCATGGTACTCTGGTGGGAGAAGTTTTCACTTCCATTTGACAACCTCCTGTACATCATTTGCCTTTTTCTATGTTCCAGTAGCAAGAGTTTGAGTAATAGAGCAAGCTGAAGTAAAGTAGAGGGATTAATGATATTACAAAGGCTTGCACACAAATTAAGAAAACCTGTGGTTATAATTGAGTGTCTGAGCTGATACAGTACTTAAGCACGAGCACACATTATGCTCCCTATCCCCCACTCCACATGTCAGCATCTGTCTGTGCTAGCCTGTAGCATGCACATAGCTGAGAATGCATCTGTATGTGTTTGGCTGCTGGCCCAGCTGATAAATAGTAGATAAGGGAGAGGAAGAAAAGTGAAAGGCACAGGAAATGCCAGAAAAGAAAGCCTGGGGTGCTCCTATGGCAAGGGATCAGGGTGATATTGTGATGGTAGAAGAAAGGGGGTTGGAAATATGGTGTCATTAGTTCTGTTCCTCACAGAACAATCTGTCCATGGTAAATAGTACTGGAAGCAATGTCAAGCAAAAACATTAAAATAAAATATAAACCTATGTGCACATGAGTTTCTTGTCATAAGAAGATGAATGTGCCTAATTTTGTTTTGAAGTACACTTAATTTTGCTAATTACAGGTACAACATCCTGCTCAGCTGATACAGCTTTATTAGCTCGTGAGAAGTGCCTGACATTCTTATGTGAGAAGATGAGTAAATTGTTTGAGCTGACTGATTATCAGAAGAATGAACTGAAGATTTATGACAGAACAAAGGCAAAAGAGTTCACATGGATGGACAACTTTATGGGAATTCATCCGTTTTTTATTCCAAGAGGCAAGAGACTGGGAGTGGGTGGACATTTATATTTTCAGTAGTTTTGTTATTCACTAAATCTAAGTAGGATGCCTGAACTGTCATAGAATAGTTCATTGGTTCTTAAGCTTTAGAAAAATGCCTTTCCTGCCTCCAGGTGTCTAGATTGCAACTCAGTGACATTTATTAAGATGCATCTGTTCATTCCCTTTTTTCATTACTTCTTAATGGTTAATGGCCTGGTTTTCATAGACTTTTTATGTGTAACAAAGCTTTTTTTTTTTTTTTTCGTTTTGAATTGTGATTTTCTGTCACATTTGCATGCTCAGAATCCCTGTTAACTTCTACTAACTAAAGCTGCAGTTCATCCTGGCCCTTGTGCAAAGCATGGAAAGCACGGGTGCTGGGTATAAAGCTCAACAGAATGGAGGTTAATGCCATGCTGTGCTCTAAGCTCTCAAAGATTTGCTGCAATTTTGGCCAAATTATTAAGTCTCTGCATTTCAGTTCCTCCTGGGACAGAAATATGCAAATGGAACTAGCAAAACACTGCTTCTTGTCCTTAAAATACCACAATAGGACTAAAAAGTGATGACTGTGAGCTTTCTAACTCAGCTGGTTAGTTTTTAGCACATGGACCTATGTGTTCCTAATGCTGTACTAATTGTTCATATTTGAACTTTGTGGCATTCATGGATTATGTTACTCATGCATAAAATTGTACAAAGTACAATGTTTTTTCATAAATTGCTCTAATTGCTCTGCTAATTGGTTCATAAAAGGAATCTCTTTGCTCCCTTTCATACTGAGCAGCTATCAGTTTGTGTAGGATGCATTGGTGATAAATATCTTGTATACGTGAGCAATGCTGTATTACATGTTTGGGGGAGTGATGTCCAAGGAGCTATACTGGCTGGAATTTGGCAGACAAACGCTGCTCTCCCCACTGTATGCCCTAACAACAGTAAAGGAGAAGCAAACTTTTAATTAAGGGTTCTTTTAATTAAACTTTACAGAACTGACAGTGTATGGAACAGATTAATATGTTATTCTAGAGCATGATTGGATTGTATTCCTCAGTGTCAATTTTTCAAGAGCTGCTTTTGAGTTTCAGATCAACATGACTAAAGTGCAAGAACACATTTATGTTGTTTCAGGGATAGATCTCTAGTTTAAGTCATGAACCAGGAGGTACTGAGGTTTCATGGCAAAATAAATTGTACATCCGTATTCTTTTTTTCAAAATTCAGTATAAATATGTGAAGATGGGCTGAGATGTGGCTGTGGGTCAAAGTGTATGTGCCAGATCTCTGAGAATGGCATACAAGCTGGACCTCCATTGCTTGCTATACTGAAATCAGCAATTTACAGATAGATTGAGCTCATTCAGAGGCACACTGTCAGGACCTCCAGCATAAACATTCTTTACTGTTTAATTGTTTTCTGGTTTATCTTTCCTTTGTTTTAGGCCCTGTTCTCCAGAGGAACAACATGACAGATTATGCTTTAAATGCTGGGACTACAGCAGTGAATGCACAAAGACTCTTAAGAGCCCTGCAGCTTAACAAACCTATTTTGTTGGAGGGTTCACCAGGAGTGGGCAAGACCAGCCTAGTGGCTGCCCTGGCAAAAGCCTCAGGCAACTGTCTTGTTCGAATCAACCTGTCTGAGCAAACGGTAGAATAAAATATTATCTTCATAACTCAGTGTTTATGGCAGGGTAGAAGCTTTGTGTAACTTTTAAAGTGCAACTCGCTTTAACCTTGGCACTGTGTCTGAGAAATGTCAGGTTTTCCTTTTTGCTCTCAAGATAGAACTGAATGGGAGGGGGAAGCAGACAGAGCAGTAAGCTTCTGTGAGTGAATGCCAATTCCCAGATATTTCTGTTCTTTTCAGGTGAAGTCATGTATATCTTTGTCTACTGTGTTTTTCTTGGCTTCTGCAACATTACTTGAAAACAACTTTAAGACTTTTTAGCTTTTCTGTTCCAATTTAAATTTTTGTTATTAAATATAGTACCTGGTCACTGGAGTCCTGTAATGGAAAAGCTTTCAGCATTTTACAATTGCTGAAAATTTTTAAATAGACCTAAAGTGTAGGTATTAAAAAAGAAGGGAAATGTTAAATAAAGTTAGCAAATGCTTTTTATGAACTTCTGTTAAATTTTGTAATTCCTCAACTCCCCCATTCTGTTCTTTGCTCCCAAAGGATGTGACAGACTTATTTGGGACAGACTTGCCTGTTGAAGGTGGGAAGGGAGGAGAATTTGCCTGGCGTGATGGACCACTGTTGGCAGCATTAAAGGCTGGACACTGGATTGTTTTAGATGAGGTAAATTCGGGTTTGGGGAGCAAATAAAATGTAATGTTCTAGAAGAGCAAATTTGGTGCTTTGGCCTGTGAAATAAATACCTTGGAGTGCTGATGACATCCCTTCGTGGAGGCAGGTGATAACTAGACTAGTTTAAGACAAAAGAACAAGGGTTGAATCCCAGCTCAAATTACTGCAGAAAACCAAGGATAGGTTTGATTTACATCTGAAAGTTTTTAGGGAAGAGTGTCAGGAGGAGTTTTGATACAAATGTTCTTATAGGGATACAATTTCACTGAAAGAGGAGGTGTTTTTATGGGGGCTAATGCACTCTGTTGGTTACTGATGTAATTGAGATGGAGAAAAGTTCCATCTTGGCAGTATAAGCTATCCTGCCACTGCAGGTTTGTTCATGTACCATGTAGCAAGTTCTTTCAAGCAGGTGCATAGATTTGCCTTCTTGGCAATATGCATTCAGAGTACAAAATCTTCAATTCTTTAGCCCCTTGTATACCTCCTTTTACTCCCTATTGTGAAGAATGCCACTTTAAACAACTGCTATAATTAAACAGCTAAGTCTGCCTTAATTTAAACAAACAAACAAAATGCTCTGAGTGCCACAAATGTATGAATGTAAATTCAGAAGAAATATCTTGAACATGCAGATTTTACAATGGAGAATTGTTTTGTTAACACAATGAAAAAACACAGTACAAATAACAAATGAACATAAGGAAGTGTTAGTTGCTCCAGTGCAATAACAGTCTAGCTGGTGGTAATAACATGTTAGTGTTAGAGCAGCAATGAAATGGGATTTTACCTTCTATATATTAGGCTATAGACTAATTATAGACTATTAGGCTATAGATTATGCAGAAATGTTTTGTTGAGCAGTAATATTGTATCCTTGTATATTTCTTTCCTCAGTTGAATCTGGCTTCTCAGTCTGTGTTAGAGGGGCTTAACGCATGCTTTGACCACAGAGCTGAGATTTATGTTCCAGAATTGGGAATGAATTTTCATGTACAGCACAAGACGACTAAGATTTTTGGCTGCCAGAATCCATACAGACAAGGAGGTGGAAGGAAGGGTCTCCCCAAGTCCTTTCTTAATAGATTTACACAGGCAAGCTTCTTTGTTTGATTTAAACTACATCATGAGTCTGTCTTATAGGTTTCTGACTTTATAGACACTGAATTTTCTTGATTTTACAGGTGTATGTTGATCCACTGTCAGCAGAAGATATGAAGTTTATTGCGAATACATTGTTTCCTGCTATTGATAAAACTATTATTGCTAAAATGGTTGCTTTCAATAACGAGGTAAACATATTTTAATTTCTTTTCTGTAGAAGTAGGCAGAATGCACTAAGATTAGAAAAAAATTAAGATCGAATGTTATATTTCCAAGCATTTTTGTAGAGAAGTGTGTGGGTAAAAAAAGAGGGGTGGAAATATATGCAGAAGAAAGTATAAAACACTACTAAACCTGGTACTTGAATTCTTGTACCATGACAATCAAATGCTTGGTTGATATCTGATGAGGCCCTGTTTTTCACAGAAGATAAAACATATATACACAGGAGAAATTCTGTGACCTTGGGTAAAATCTCGTGTCAGCATCTTACTGCATATTCATTTATAAGAGTGCAAGAGTAAACTGCAAAATTGAGCTGTTAGAGAAACAGTAGAGAAGAGACAAACTAAATCAAGCTTTAGTTCCTAACACATCTGCAGCAAAGTAAATTCAACCTGCTCTTTCAGTTGTCTTTGTCTTGTAAGCAGTGCTAAAGGCAGAAGTTGAGCTGACACTTTTAAAACAAATATTTGAAGACCAGCTTGTTGGTGGAATAAAAGGATTTTTTTTTTTTAATTGCTACCCTTTCCCCCCCCAGATTGAAAAGGAAGTAATGGCTGAAAAAAGGTGGGGACAGAAAGGAGGACCCTGGGAGTTCAACTTACGTGATCTTTTCCGCTGGTGCCAGCTTATGCTTGTTGACCAGTCACCAGGATGTTATGACCCAGGTCAGCACGTGTTTTTGGTATATGGAGAAAGAATGAGAACCAGAGAAGACAAGGAAAAGGTAAGCCATTGTTCTCCTTCCTTTCTCTTCAGATGTTCAGGACATGATTTATAGAAATCCAAGTATAGATCTCCAATTTGAAGACTCCTTGCAATTAATTCATAGACATTTATCTTAAAAAAAGTGGGTTTATTTGGCGTTTTGAGGTTCAATACAGATACGTGCTTCCCTTGCCATTTGAAATACCAATTTAATTAGTATAAAAGCAGACAGCTGATGTAAATGAAGTCGAGTAGAATAACCAAGGAATTATAATAAAACACATCATATCATTGTGTGATTCTGTAGTAAATAACAATGTTTGCCACCTACTTTACCCTCTCTTGCTTAGAAATCCCGTGCCTTTGTTTAATTTCACACCATTTAAATGGTAGTAAACTGAAAAGTCAGATTGTAAAACTGAAGTTCCTGGCTGTATGTGACTGGATATTTCCTCATGGGTTTATTTTCCCCTCCCTGTAACACTGTTGTATTTTGTGTTACCAAAGAGCTTATTTATGAAGTGAATTCTATCCCAGCTCTTTGTTAAAGAGAAACATTGCTTACAGTATTTCAAGACTCAGGAAACCGTGATTAATGAAAGGGTTGCTGTGAGCAGCTCACACATTGCTTGCTGCACTTTGAGTTAGATGAGCTTGTGATTTACTCTGTTAGTTACTGTCATACAGCTGTGGAGCTGAGAGGAAAAGATACTTCAGATGTAAACCTTTAGAAGTGAATCTTTGCAACGGTAGATAACTTGAACTGATAATTCTCTCTTTGCTGTTTGAACTGTTCTAGGTTATTTCTGTATACAGAGGCATTTTTGGGCAGGAGGCTGATGTGTATACAGGAACCAGGGAGTTTCACATCAATCCATATAATGTTCAGGTAAACTGTTGACAAGTGATTTTGTGATGTGATGGGAAAGGAAACAACTTGTGGAGCTGAATTCCATTTGCCTCTGTCTGTCATCCTTTTCAGATTGGCTATTCAGTTCTTTCTCGTGGCAACTACATTCCTCATTCTGGCAGGACTCTCTCACTTCTGCATCATTCACTGCAGTCCCTGGAGTCCATAATGAAGTGTGTGCACATGAGCTGGATGGTGATCCTGGTGGGCCCAGCAGCTGTTGGCAAAACCAGTCTGGTGGAGCTGTTGGCCCATCTCACGGGCCATCGGCTGAAGATCATGGCCATGAACAGCGCAATGGATACGACTGAACTGCTGGGTGGATTTGAGCAGGTACATTCTGTTTTGGTAGCATGTTAGTGTTTCTCCTTCCTACCTAGTAGTGGCAAGTCTGGTAAATGGAGCCCTGGCACTGGAGTGTTGTGCATGAGCTGACTCCCTAATGGCGTGTTTGCAGGTTGATATCAACAGGCCATGGCAGCACCTCTTGGAAAAGGTGCAGAGTGCTGTGAGCACACTCGTAAGGGACAGTCTGCTCCTGGCAGAGCTTTGTGCAGATGATGCTGAACTCCTGCTGCGTGCTTGGAGCAATTTCATCCTGAATTACAAACCCAAATCTCTGGGAGAAGGAGGTGGAAGTGTTACAGCTGAATTAGTGAGCAAACTGGAGGGAATACTTGTACTTACCCAGCGACTAAACAACAAAATAAATTCCTACACAAAGGCGGGTATGTATGTTGGTTTTCCTTTTTCGTTTCAATCATTGTTTAAAAAAGGCTTTAATACTCATCAAATTTCATCTAATGGGGGAGAAGTGATGCAGAAAAGTACCTGCTTAGGGAGTAAAGTGTCAATCTGTTCTATATTGCTTTGTGCTTGCAAACGTTTTCTGTTCACATGGATTTTGCCTTTGGGAGGCTACTGAAGAGCTGGAGCCTCTGCTGTCATGTTCCCCTAAAAAGTAGGAAGCATATATGTTTATTAACAAAATAACTACTATTTTTCTTGAATGGTGCTGGAAGCTACTTCATTAATGTAAGTCTCAGTGCAAGATGTGTTTCCTTTCAGAGTTTGCTCACCTGGTAGAAGAGTTCCGGCGTTTCAAGCTGCAGCAGGCTCAGGCTGCTGACTGCAACAGCCATGGCACTTTTGAGTGGGTAGATGGGATGTTGGTTCAGGCCCTGCAATCTGGAGACTGGCTCTTAATGGACAATGTTAATTTCTGCAAGTAAGAGATTTTAATGGCCTTGTTTCAGTGAACCCTTTGACTTCCCTGATTGACTTCTTACTGAGTGGTTCACAGCTGAATATTTAGCATTTGATAATACTCAGGAGCAATAACTTAGATTTTCTGGAAGAGTACCTTCCTTCTCAGACAGTTTAGCACTTGATAGTTTTCCTGCTGCCTTGTAAAATAGTTAACTGTTTGGCTTTTGCTTAAGATTGGTACCGTCTTGATTTCAGATCAGAAAAGGGTCAAATTGGTACCTTTTTATGACCACATGAATTTGTTTTGCATGTAGCCCTTCTGTTCTGGACCGCTTGAATGCTTTGCTTGAACCAGGAGGTGTTCTGACCATGAGTGAGAGAGGTGTCATAGATGGCACGATTCCTACCATAGCTCCTCATCCAAACTTCAGGTACTTATTTCTGCTTTTTGATGTTCCCTTTTTTCCCCTCCTTTGTCAAATAGCGGGTTTAGAATAAAAATATCATCAGTGAGCCAGTCTTGATATTTTGAATGCTGTTTAGTTTGCCATGTAGTGTAGTGGCACTCTTGTAGGGTAGAAAACTGCACTGTGAGCATATAAAAGAGAGCTTAAGAGGCTTTGCTTTATATCCCTGTTGCAACACAAACTATTACACAGGAAAATGCATAGCATTGTGCCTCTGCCTTGATTTTGCATTTCTAATGTAGGATTTCAGCACTTCCCTGTTTCACTGTAATGAAATTGAGGATACATGCATCGAGATATGCTGATTATGAAAGCTGGTATATGGGCATAGTAATTTCCTCCCTAGCTTTTTCCATCCCATATATAAATTTAAGTTTCCTGCAGTGACAGGACTTAAAAAAGCCCCAACAAACCACCTAAATTGATAGTCTGTTTTCTCAGACCTGAAGTAGTCTCTGGGGAAGATGGGAGGAGAGCATGACAGGGTTCTGTATAATTCCTGTTACAAATTCGGGACAGGGATATTGAGGCTGATGTGCTCTTGTTTCTCTGAATTGGAAACATTCTTGACTCTTCAGAAACCTCTTTTCACTACATTGTATCTCAGAAGTACTTCTTCCTCCTTGGTTTTAAGAGGTGTCTGTTGGTAATATTAACTACTTAGATGTTGGATAATTTGGTTTTTAAATAGCACAGATTTATTTGAAGCTGTTGCTAAGTCTTTTAAAAGGCTTTATAGCTCAGAGGCATAGTCTAACTTTTCTTTGTAAGTTGGCAAATAATAAAACAGACATAACTCAGATAATAATGAGTTTAAAATCATGCAGAATATCTGTGTCTAATTACAAAGTATAACTGTTCATACAGATTTCTCATTTAAATTCAGTAGTTGTCTCTGGATTTCTAGATATTGTGTCCCTATTTTTATGAAGATGAATTTACTTTATGGAGAAGCAGATTTGGTAGTTCCAGAGGGATAGTTTAAGGACCTAAGTTACATCTTAAGAATTTAAGGCAGTTGAAGTGGATGATTATTGTAGATCCTTTCCAACTTGAATTATTCTTTTCTAATATCCAATAGGCTTTTCCTTTCTATGGATCCAGTTCATGGGGAAATATCCAGAGCCATGCGGAATCGTGGGATTGAAATTTACATTCCTGGGGAGAATGATGGAAATATGTTGGACAGTCTGGATTTGAAGTTACTCCTGCATGGCTTGGGTTTAGTTGGAGATAGTGTCTGTGATGCACTTCTGGCTGTGCATTCAGAAACCAAGGCAACAATAGCAGGTAAAAAAAGTCTGTTCAGTATTTTTTAGCAACACGGGCTCATTACATATATATGGATGAAGTCTTTAGTATTAAACCCTGGTTATTTTGTTGTGTTCTGTGCTGCTGTGAATAAGCACATTAAAAAAAAACCTATAATCAGGTACTTTTGGATTGGTTGTTTGCCTTCCCAGGAAGTAGGCCCAAGTCATGAAAAAGGGGTAACTACAGTGCTTTGTTAGGGAAATATCAGACACTGACACATGTCTGTTTCCCCTTGCTATCGGGAAGGCAATGTATTCAAAGTGAAAATCAGCAAAATAGAGTGTTTGCACAAGGTGTATTTTGCAGATGAGTTTCATTCATCTCATCTGTTTGATGTCTTATTATGAGCTGGTTATCTGTTATTTACAGTCTTGTAAGATTTTCTTGTCAACCTCGGAAAGAATCTATTCAGCTTTCAGGTCAAAAGATGTATTTGTTTTGTATCATGACACCAAAAGTGGTGTTTGTCAGATTAAAGGGCTGACAGTTGCTAAACATTTGTTTAATTCTAATTGCTGTGTATCTTTCAGGTTCTGTGTCATCTTTGTCACCTTTGCTTCAGGCTGCTGTATTAATTGTGCAGCAAATAAAAAGAGGCTTTGGATTAGCAAAGTCTTTTTACAGAGCCTGTTGGGAAGTTTATGGCCGCTCACAACAACTGCAGATTAACCAAAAGGTAAAAATCCTATATTTGAAAGCTTTTCTTATAAGTGAAAAATGTAACTTCGTGAGTCTAGTGTTAGAGATCCTCTGTTTAAGTGCCTCAGCAAGAGACTGATAAAGATGGTGCTCTTGGAGAGATGACCCAGACAATATCCTGTTTGGACTCTGAAGTTTGTAGTTTGTAACAGCTTCAGCTGAGACTTTGGGATATTCATGCTGATTCATCTGTAGCCTGTAACAATGTGCACACTGTCACCTGTAGACAATGTTTGAAACTGCACAGTATGTTATTTCATTCTGGTAGGAATATTTTGGTTATTTTACTGTGTACATTATGTAGTGTTTGTAGAAGATTTGGTCTATAATAACTTCATCATAAATGCATGTAATTAAAGTTTCCTGAACTGTGGTGCTTGAATGCATGTTACATAACACATACATTGTGTGACTCTAAACTTGTTTTTTGGTTGGTTGTTGTAGCTTGTGTTAGAGTTGGTTACAAGGCATGCTTCAGCTCTGACTTCCCCTGACACTTGGGGTGAGTCCTTGCTGGCAGTGGGATTGTGGCCAGACTCCCTGCCTTCGGGTGTGTTTGCAGCTGAAGACTCACTCCTTTCCACAGTCCAGAGTGATGGACAGGTCCTGATGTATTGTCTGCACAGACTGAACCTCAGAAACTGCAGGTAGGAAGGAAACTTTTTTTTTTTGTCTAGTAAATGAGAAACAATATATGTGAACTATTCATGGCACATCATTGCTTATTGCAAAATCCTGTCTTCATCAAACTGTGCAGGTAGAGACTGTGATTGTCATACTCTGTAACTGTGTTCCTGTTACTGTTCCATACAACCACTGCAGATGAAAGTTTAATTATTTACTGTGTTATTCTTAAGTCTTCCAAATACATTCAAAATACTTGGCTTTTTAATCTTCAGTTAGTGCATTTGACTCATTTTGAGAGTTGTTTAGGAGAAAATATAAGTGCAAACACTGGATTTAGTAGGTAATAAGAGCCCCAAAATCTCTTCCTTCAGTTTCCTTCTAGGCTTTAAAAGACTTGAGCACTGAACTAGTTTAAGTACTAATGATTCTCTGGATTTCCTGATTTCATGTAGTCAATTATTCATCAATAATTTTAGGTCCAGTAGCTTCAGGTGAAAATACAAATCTTCTTCAGACAGAGCTGTCTGAAAGAAGCATTATACCCGCCACACAGGGGGTATATGAAAGAATCTTTATAATTATTTATTGTACAATATAGCTGTTAATTTTTACAACACTGCTGCAAAAACTTGTTTCTGCTTTCTTTGTTTAATAACCTACTCTGGACAGCTACTGGAGGTTGCTTCCAGTGAAAGAACAAGCTGTGGAAGTTTATACTAAGATAAGAAGTTGAAATTGTAAACTCTTAGCAATATGCTGTGTTGTTTGCTATTTTTATTCAGTGTGGTTGTTTATTTATTACTCAATGACACTTCCTATATTTGTCTCTTTAAATTTAACTTTGCATATCATTCTGGTGCACAAATCAATTAAAATTTCTCAGTGATATTATGTGCATATGCTCTTGGGATAGTGCATGAATTTTTTGCAACTGTGAGGTCCTAATAGTAGACACCACTAACTGATTTGAAGCTGGAAACTGGTTTTAAAGCTAAATAAAGGAGGAAAGATCATTGCATTGCCACACTGATGCCTAAAGATGGTTGCGTAGCTTGACCTGCAAAATATATTTTTTCCTGGATCTGGCAACTCAAGCCCTTGATTGCTGGACTTCTTTGTGTTTCAGGACATTACCAGTGACTCTGGAAGATCTGAAGAAAGTTATGCAGTGCACTAATCCTGAGAGTCTCAAGTTCAGTGCTGTTGAGATAGATGCAAACTGGATGGACAATATGGAAGTTCTCCAGGCTTCAGTGAAATTGTTCATAGAAAAGGCGACCAATCAAGATTGGAAATTAAGAGTTAAATGGCTTAACTCCTTAGCCAAAAATCTGCCACAAGGGCTTGGTATGTAGTCATTTAACTTTGTTTTGTCTGAGGGCTGAGTTGTTGTTATGTTTTGCAAATGGTAAGTCTTCTATGAAAATATCCAGACCATTCCAAATTATGAGTTATGGAGACTCTCAACTATTCACACTAACTCAAGGGCATGGAGGCTCCAGGGAGGGACAGAAACAGGTTGTGCATTAGGTTGTGTGTTAGGGAAATAAGGTGATTTGGGCTAAACATTGTCCTTTGTTATTCAACCATTTGTGTAACTTGTGTCACTTCTGAGTTAGTTATTTTTGGAACATTTAGGCAGGCATTAGTCCAAATAATTCACACATTTAGCTTTCTTCTGTGGTCTGAAATCTCAGACTATGCTGTCCCTGTATTAATTACTTCCCCTTTATTTTGCCATCTTTTCAGGCAGGTAGGTCTGTAAAGTAGAAAATATGTAAAAAATACTTTAATGAAAACTGTGCTCTTTCTTTTCTTATTGTAAAGAAAGTAACTGCCCTCCCCCCCAAAAAAGATGTATTGAGAGGAGGATTTGAAGGTATAAATTCATGGATTTTCAGAAACCATAATATACTAGCATACATGTAGTATTGCCAGTTCAACTAGAATTCCTTATATTTATGGAATATAAGGATTTATAGGATTTATGTCTTCAGCTGTGACATTTTGGTGCTTTTAAGACCTTTTGGAGCTAATAGAAAATATGACCAACCAGCATATCCAGCGTGCTTGTGCAGATTTGATTCAGTCTGCTTGTACTGGCTCAGTGGAAGCTATTTTACTTGATTTATACTAAACACTCTTTTTTGCCCATGTTCTCCCTTCTTCATCTGCAGATTCAGTGCGGATTCAGCTGGAAGCAGGTGCTGTAGCCCTTGGCTGTTTTTATGCCAGTCCCCTCTCATCTGGAGTCAGTAACATGATCAAGTTGCTACAGCCAACTATGACAGGTACTCCTGAAAAGGATGAATGTAAGACATTGCTTCCTTTATTTGTTTTCTGAACACACTGCAACCCTTCTTAGGAAATGTATGTAGCAAAACAAAGGCCAAATTCTTAACATATGTTGTCTTGGTCATGAAAGAAAGTACAACTAATAAAAAAATAAAAAAAGAAATCACAACCAATGCAAACATTCTTGCTGTCTAGAGCAGCAAATATGGCAATTAGATGCATTCATACTATTCAAGTTAGAGATGAGTGCTCTGCCCATGAGTCCTGGCTGTGTATCTGTGACTCAGATGTATTCTTACAGCTCAGAGTCATGTTCTGAAGAGTGATTCAGATATTCACTGCCTTTCTGACTTGATAGTATAGGCACCCTCGTCTTTTTTTCCTCGAGATTTGTGTTAGCCCATCTGAAACCCATAGTTTGGCCTGCAATTATCCCTTGGTGTTTTGTCAGGAGCCCAGACCTGTGGCTTCTTTTCCAAGCTTGTTGGGTGCATGAAAACTGCATACAGTGACACTGGGCCTTTTATGCATGGTCCTGGATGTTTTGCCTGGACTGTGAGCCAGACTTGGGTTTCTAAGCTCTGTTTGGGTGCTCTAGCCCCTATTTAATTTATTGTCACTGTTCTGTTTTACAGAACCTGCAGTCAGCTTTAATGCTTTTCTCTTTGGATATCTGGAGTGAGAGAGTTTGACTGCCTTCCTCCTAGGCTGCTTTCTTTCCCTAATGTTCTTGCATAGGCAGAGGGACCAAGAAAATAACTGAGTAACATTTCACTGCTGTCCTGTCTTGTCTGCCTTTCCAGATGAACATGTGATGCCTCTGGACCCAAGATGGAATATGCAGTTTTTGGAGATAATTAGAAATTCCATGAACTTTGATACAGAAATGGAACACACAGACCAGCTTCTTATGCTTTTGAGGTCTGCAGCAAATCGGTGGGTTACAAGAAAACCCTTGTACAGCCCAATGCCTGTAATCAGTGCTGAGTAAACACTTGAGATGTCTGCCAAATGTGTTTTTAGGTTTTGATAGCTGTGATCTAAAATATCAGGCAGGGGTTTTTGTACAGGTATTTAAATTCTTTGCTTCTGTTTTCTGTAAATGCACACTAAACACAATCACTTAATACAGGAGCAGAGCTCCCAGCATTCCCTACAAGCTGCAGTTCTTCAAGGACAAATCAGAACTGTGGGATAAAGCATTAAAGAGGCAGAAGCAGCAGTGTGAGAATTCTGGCAAAACTGCAATGGTTGTCCTGCTTTTGGATTTGGACTGCTTTCTTAATAAGATTAAAAAGTACACAGATTTTGAAGTTCAAGTGTAAGGAAGCAGCTGCTCAAATATCCTACAGGCCGTGATGTTGCACCTGATGAAATCAGGAATCTGCTCCTTGTGAAGCTTGCTTCTACAGAAACCATATTCAAGCAATTAGTTGTGTTGCACCTTGTACTTCTTCCATAATACACTGAATATATTATGTAACTTTGCAGTTCAAATGCCATGTTGTAGTTCATCATTCTAATAAGGCCAAGGTTTAAAACAGTACTGGATTGATAACTATTTTATTTTTACTTCAGGGCAATGTTATTTCTTGACCGAGAAAAAAGAAGTTACGTTGAGAAGAGTTTGATTGCCAGCAAGAAGCCAAGAAACAGTGTCTTAAGAATGTCTCTAGATTTCCACAAAAGTGGGTTGATTTTTGCTGTTCCTTTTAGTTATGTAATCAATTTGAAATATGGTTCATTTGCATTGTTGCGAAATGTGTACTTTAAACATGGTGTGCAGAGAAAGAGCATATGAATGTAAAGCAGTCAAATGAGAACTAGTGTGGTATCTAACTGCTTCTATGAAGTAATCAGTGAATATGATTTTTCTCTTAATTAACCAAACTTCAGGGTAACAGTGGAGAGAAACTGGAATAGCATTCTGTCTTTAGCTAAGAAGAATAACCAAATTCTTCAGATGTGTTTTTGTTTTATGTAACTAGGAAGTTTTACTTCTAAAACAAAGGGTGAAATTTAGTGATGAGGTCAGTGTGCTGCTTAGAAGCAATTGATCAAGGAATCCCTCATTATGGGCTTTTTTAATATATGTATAAAATGCGTAGAGGTAATAGAGAATTGTGAAAATAATGAAGGACTACTTTTATTGCTTCATTTCTTGGATCTTTTCAGGTTGTGTTTTTTTTCCTCAATCATAGAGAGGTTCTAGTCATCAGAAGTTGAGCCATATGTATAGTATGATATGGCTGGAATATTCAGTCTCTGCCTTTCTTTTTCTCTTCCCCAAAACTCAGATCCAGGAAGTTACAACTGTCTTCCTCATGGAATCGTGGTCAACCTTGCTGCTTTCTTTGAACTTTGGGATGCATTTGCCCTTCACTGGGTGAAGTCTACTCAGGTGGCCTTAAGTGATGATGACACACATGATGTGAGTAGACTTCCCACAGTACATTTATGGAAGTTAAGTGAAATAAGATTGTGTGCGGAGCACTATTTTTAGTTTCAGGGACCATGAAAAAAACTGCAGTGTTTCTGATTGTATTCAGAATATGCCTAGCAGTAGGCATATTTGTTTCAGTGGCTGTATTTGTGCCCTGTAATACCTGCTTAGGATGGCATGAACTGTGCTGTAGGAGTGCCTGTTTCTCTTCACTGATGATAAACAGAGTATCCATTTCTATCTGTGATAAGTGTGTCTGAACCTGGGCAGCTGACATGCAGGCCACAGAGGTGGTTCACTTCTCCCTCTCCCTTTTCAGACCATGAATACAATTTTGCTGAAATTGTAGACTTGATGCAGGGATTGTTTAGTTTTGGCTGCTGTAGTTCCACCTGCTGGTGTGGTATTTTTAGACTCCTGGTTGTGTAGCACTAAAGACAAAACACTGTAGGACTCAGAAGTTAACACAAGTGATGGTGGTTTTGCTTTTCCTCATGCTTGAAGGAGGAATTACAGTGTGAGCTCCTTGGCTTGTTCCTAGGTTTTGTACTGCTTGCTGTGGCGGGACCGGTTCTGGGCTGTCTCTGACACAGTCACAGTGGATTCATCAGGGCTGTCACTCCTGGCTCTGCACTGGCACTGGGTTATGAAACACCTAATTGACAGAATTCCTCAGATGCTTACTGGATCTGACCAGAACAAGTGAGTGGCTTTGTTTGGTGGCTTTTGATTGGTTTCTGTTAAATGGCTGTATAAATGTCTCTTTTCTTTAGTATTATAGCTACTTAGCATTGTTTAGATTAGTGTCCCCTTAGTGGTCGTGTTCCATTAGTGATGCAAATAACAATGTATTGAGTAGCTGTTCGTTTCTAAAATTCGTGTTTCCTAGCTTTGTACTTCTGCTTGCTCAAATGATCATCTAGAATTTTTACCCCTTTAGTGAAAGGATGAGAGAAAGACTTTCTTATGCATCATTTTGCCTTGTTTCTCAAACTTCATTAACTGTGGGCTTTTTTTCTCCCATCTGTCCCTCCCTTTTTTTATTTTTTCTTCTACAAGGATTTCCAGGGAAATTCAATCTGTTTCACAGCAGATTCAGAACTGCTTGGTCAATCCTGCTGGTATTTCAGCCAATATGAAGATACTACAGAAATCTCTAGGAAGACCCCTTCCTTTTAAGGTATCAATACTCTGTTTGCAAAGGATTTGTATGTACAGCAATGTCCAGATAGACATTAATATATTTGGAGCACTTGCTTTCCAGGACAGCAAAAACACAATTATTTCGTGTTTGTTAGATTGATAAAAAAGAAAATTTCAGCACATGTTAATGTACATATCTTTTGGGAAATATATTAGTTATCCAGATATAGCATTCCTACTAATAATTATGGTATGTATGGAAAATACTTACTCAATGTAATAGGGTGCCTGAGCAATAAAAATATTACTCCGTGCTCTGTTTTGAAGACTTGTGAATATCAGTGTGCCACTGGCTTATTCAGTGAACATATGTGTATTTAGAACAGCCTGTGCACTTCCTTTATACAGCATAGAGTGGGGCTGCCTTTTGGCTTTCCAAAATAAGACAATAAATAAAACTTTGACAGTTTTGGAGCTTGTTCTTAATATATTTCAGAATTTTTTGTAATTCAATTTAAAAAAAAAAATCAGTAAATTTTCTAAAGAATACAAGTCCCTGTTTAAAAGGAGTGTACAAGTAGTCATGTGCAGTCGTGTTGGTGACTAGTACTTAAATCTGTTTTTTTATGACCTTATCTCTCAAGGATACTCACCTGTCAAAACATGGACAGTTACTTTGTGAGACTTTGAAGAACGTTCAGTGCTTACTAAGAATTTGGAGGGATCCAAATGTATTTAGGCATCCAAATGTATCTAATGTATCTAAGCATTCAAATGTATTTAAATTGAAGGTATAAACTGCAATGTCTTGTAAGTGACAGTAGCTCCTGGTATTTTTTTATTATTTTGTGTATTTATTACCCTTGATTTAGATTAGTTGCCAAGTTTGAAGTACTATTTGTCTGCATGGTCTATGTTATTTCTTCATGAAGGGAAAAAAACATGACTTCACAAGGAATTGTAGCCACCTGTTCCAGTTTCTGTCTTCCTGCTGTATTGAGTCAGGCTACTAGAGGATTATTTTTAAGCTCTTGTTTCAGGCTGGTTATATATAGTGTGTATGTGAATTTGAAATCTTAGTTTTGTCTGCAGTCACAAATCTTGTGTTTTGTTAGTGCTGCTGAAACAAATTGTCCTTTTTGTGTTTCCAGGATAAACTGGGCATGGAATGTTTTTCTCAGTTAAAAGCTCTCAGCAAACCACTGAACATCTTGGAGCTAAGATTGGCCTGTGGAGAAAGTAGATGGCAGGAAAAAATGTGCTGTGTGAAAATTGCTGCCACAGGAATGAAGATGAAGAAAGCATTGCTGCAAGCTGATGGCCTGATAATAAGAGCCAATCATTTAGAAGATGTTAGTCTGGGTAGGTAACACTTGTGAAGAGCCCAGCAGGATTATTTCTGCCATCTCCATTCTTTCGTACACAGATGGAAAGGATGTTAAATGTTCACTGACAAGAAACACAGTACTAGCATTTATGTGCCTCTTCTATTCTGTCAAACAGGTCAGTTACAGATATTTCTGAAAGTTGTACATTCACAGCTGAAAGAAGGAGGAGTCACATACAGTTACTCAGAAGAAAGGCTTCCTGAAGACACCATCTCCAACCAGTTAGACTCTGCCCTGTTAAACCAGCTCTGCAGTCAAGTTCAGCTGTGGCCTGCAATGGAATACATAGGGGTGCTCTGGCAGTACAAACTAACAGCAGATTACGTGGCCAAGGCTTGTGCAAGAAGGTAAAATGTTTGGAGAAAGAACTCCTATATTGCTTTCATAATATTCTGAATCCCTAGCTGGAAGCTGGAGCTTTGGTGCTTTACAACTGCATGTAAATCTGTGCAGGTATTTGTAATTTATAGATACACCTGTGTGTATGTGCATATATATCCATGCAGTACACAAATATATGTGTATTAAGAGTCAACAGAGGATGTTTATACCATATCGCTGAGGGCTACTGCAGAAAAACTGAATTAGACCTGAAGACAAAGGAAGTAGACTAGTGTACATCCATCCTTTTGTATAAACTATACATGCAGAGAATCATAGTTTAAATTAACATTATTAATTTAAGAAGTGTTAGGGTTGTTCTAAGGGGCCAAGTGTATTTATTTTTAGTCTGGTTTACCATTCCTTAAAAGAAAGCTATTCATTTATGGATTTCAGTGAAAGTAATTTTTCGTGTAATGAGACTCTTGGAATCACTGGTTCACTCTTGAATTCAGCAAAGTTCTGACTTTTCACAAAAGTTATAAAGCTAGAAAATAGTTTGTCTCCAAATGCTTTGTATGTTTTGCTCAACATGGAGCTTATAGCTACAGGATATTACACTTTTCCCTCTTTCTCTTGTGTTTAGATTTTGTTAACTTTGAAGGATTAAAGTGGTTTGAGTATAATTTGAGTGCTTGTTTGTCCCCAACGTTTGAAACACTGTCATTTTAATCTTTTGGTGACTTTGCTTGCCATTCTTCATTAGTTTTACTATCCGAGTGATTTATTTCATGTGCCCTGCTTAAACACTGCTTAGGTTGTATTTTTGTACATGCTACAGGAAGAACTGCAGTCAAGAATTAAGGGTCTCTTCAGATCTTGCTCAGTTCATAGCTTTTTCTTTGAAGTTGACACCAGCTGCTTCTCACCAGCTTTCTGGACTGTGGCATCTGTTACACCTTAATGAAGTAAGAGCAAGTTTTATTTTAATTTTATTAAATCAGATCTTTAGCTTAATTAATCTTGCTGAAGTTTTCAAAGATTCTTCAAAATACGTGTATCACTAAGACTTTTGACATGCAGTTTTTCTACCTCTGCCTGACAAAACCTGTTCCTTCTTTTAAGAAGAAAAGTTATTAACTGCGAGCCTTGAGAAAATGTAATTAAAACACAACGTTGAAAGATAAAATACAACAAAGTCTTAAATAACATGGTTCTGTATGATTTTATTTGCTAGTATTGTTCCATACATCCATCTGTGACCTAATGGGGAAATTGTTTTGGTGGCATGTGCCAGCCTGGTTGTATCTATGTATTCAAAGTAATTTTGCACTGAAAAATGCTTTCTTCTCTTCCCATGCCTCTAAAAATTTTTAGTTCTGTTGCAAACAGAACTAAATAAATCTCCTTGATGCATTTGATAAAGCTACTTGATGCATTTTCTGCAGAACATTTAATAACTGCTTAATATTTATGATACAGTGGTTGTATTCCCACAAAGCACAGTAAAACATGAGTTCACCTTAAATGCTTCAGAGCAGAGCATTGGATGGCTTTACCCATTTCATGCCTCTGCACCCTCGTGTATTGTAACAAAAGGTTGCACAGTCATGGACTACAGGCTGTATTCTAACAACTTGCTCTGTAGACATGCTGCATATTTCACAGACAGGAGACAGTGCTGACCTCAGGAAATTTGCTCTTCATTGAGGAGATGCAAGCAAATGCTCTGTGAATTTGAAAGAATCTTGGACAGTATCTTGTACTATCCCTATTGAAAAACAGAATCATACTTTCTTTGTACATGTGTGTGCTTAATTCTCTTTTGCTCCCTGTACATTATTTTCACCTCTAGGTTTTAATTTCTCCTTAGATAAGCCCCGAAGAAATGGCTCTTCTGTCATCTCAGCTAGTTAATGCTGTGTTAGCATCCTTTTGGAGCAGTACTTTTACCATGGACCCAGACTACTGGTTGACCTGGAGGCCACTGCCTGCAACTGAGGAAAATAACTTCTCTAAATCCCATGTGAACCGTTCTATGAAGGTTTGTCTTTTCTGAACTAATCAAATTCTGTGAATGCTCTTGTTGGCTAGCTCAGGTTTTCTAAAGCAATATTGTAAGTTCTAGCATAGTCAGTGCAAGTTGCATCTGAACAATCTAACTCTTAATCTTTTAATTTAGGGCCCAGGCATTTTGACCCGAGCTGTTTTCTCAAAGTGCTTCTTTGAAATTCTAACTAGCAGCAGCAAGACAAGCCAGTGGGATGTGAGTGGGCTTCCTGTCTTGTCATCATCCCATGTAACACTGGGAGAATGGATGGAGAGAGCACAGCAGCTTTACAAAGTCAGCGCAGCTCTGTGGACCAACTTGGCTGTCTCTTCAATAGCAGACTTTAGGTATTAAGACCTCTCTTCCATATATATATGATTTAAATCAAGCATTTGCAGAAGGTTGCTTACTGTGTGTAAACGTTTTCTCATTCCTTTTTCTCCAGACACACGGATGCTAGACTGCAAGGAATAATGCTAAGCAGACAGCTCTCTGCCCTGGTAGATCTGATTCCAATGGATCTTCAAGAAGAATTTTTGGAGTACTGTGAAAAGCTCTACCTCAAGGATCCTGTTGCATATGAGTACCTGCTAAAGATACTTGAAAGCATCACTGATCAGGAATTACTTCCTAAAGAATTCCTGCTTCTTCTGCTCACTTGTTTGCATCAGTTCTATGGAGAAGGGCTTCAGGAGTTACCAGAGACAGCTTGGCGAGGAAGTCTCTGGGTGAGCATTGGCTTGGTGCAGATCCAGATGTGGCTTCCACAGACCAGGTTTGATCCAGCTGTTAAAAGAGAATACAAGCTCAAGTACTCAAAAGAAGAGGTGAGTGTGAAGCCAAGTTGGCTTTTACCTTGTTATGTATAAAATCAATGCAGAAGAGTTTGGCTTGGTCATGATTTTTAAACTATACAGTTAGAACTTCTTTTAATG
This sequence comes from Sturnus vulgaris, assembly GCF_052056855.1. Classification (NCBI taxonomy): domain Eukaryota; kingdom Metazoa; phylum Chordata; class Aves; order Passeriformes; family Sturnidae; genus Sturnus; species Sturnus vulgaris. Next base: position 79,133,812 of record NC_142245.1, read on the forward strand.
TCCATGAAAATCCTTGGTTACTAAAATCAGAACCACTGTGAATGGTTTATTCTTTCCTTTTTAGTTATACCAGCTGGAGTGTGAATGGAAAACACATGATTTTTCATCCCAGTTGCATACAGGGAAAAGTATTGAAGATGAAACAGTCAGCAACTATATTCATCCCCACATCAGGTAACACCCAGGCACCCCTCTCTTTTAGAGTTGACATGCCATCTTTGTGTGCTCAGGCTCCGAAGCTTTTCTCTGAAGCTTTACAGTTTTTCTCTCTTTCTGTGGAAACTAGAGTTGCTGGTTTTAAAGTACAATTTTACATATTGAGGTGGTAGAGAAGAAGAAGCTGCTCTCTTTACTTGCAGTAAGGAATTATCTGTACACTTTGTAGTGCTGTAAATAGAACAAATAAAGCAATGGCCGTCACATATTGATAAAGTTGAAACCATGCCCAGAAGTAAAAACAATGCCATACATTTAAATTACAGTACTTTTCTTAAAATATGACAGTATTATCAATCAGTTGAAATGAGATGGATTATCTATCACAGTAGTTTCTCAAGGAGGCCGTTATACGTGCCAGTGCTATTTTGCAAAGCTCTTCAGCTGATATTACTGAGAAATCTATATATGTGTATTTTAACAATAGCCTTTGGCTGTGTTGCTGTGGATGAATTAAATTTCTTACCACATAGAGTACACTGTTGACATTCAGAATCTGTAGCCACTGTTATTTTGTTTGGGGCTTTTTGTAGCCCTTTTTTATCAGAGGAACTTAAGGACCTCAGGAAGTTTTAAGCAAAGAGAGCTTTCTTTCTCCTTTCTACAGCCTTCCAGTTGTGTTCTGTGTACATGGAGATAAAAAACTGTCTATTATTCATTATTTTCCACTTCTAATAGGAATTTTTGATTTAATTATTGTACACATAGAGGATCTGGTAGCTCCATGCTTAAAGAGAATGATAATCACTGAAAGCGGGTTCTGAATGGCAGAGTTTTACCAATTGCTTGTGGTAATATTTTTTTTTTCTTAATGCTCACAGAGCTGTCTGGTAGCAAGAAAAAAAGTACTTGAAGTTTGAAGTGGCAGGGAGAGAAGAAATCTACACTTGTGGGCTACAAGGCTGTCCCTCGTTTTTTCCTTATTTGCTGTTTCACACAAACTAGCAGAGTATTTTCTGATTAATCCTTTCCTGAATCTAACTGCTACGTTAGATCTGTTTGAACAAGTTTGTATGAAGCATATTTCCATGTCTAAGCTGGTCAATGGTATTTATTTCTTAACAGGCTGTTGCATGAAAGAATGCAAGGGTTGAAGGAGCAAATAAGCAGTCTTTCCAGAAGGAAGGCCTTCAGGCCTCCAGCTCCACTGTATGATTGCTTATACCAGGAGGCTCACCAGTACATCAACAGCATAGCACGGATTTCCTCTGTCCAAGACCTTCTAGCCCGCCTTCTGCAGTTCCTCCGTGGAGAGAGACCTAAATCGCTGCAGGCTATACAGAACCTGTTAAATGAAGAGGCATCGTGGCAACAATCCCACCATCAGTTTAGAAAACACCTGGCAGAGGAGTATGCTGTGTTCCCTGATGCCATCATTCCCCTCCAGGCTGCCATCCTGCAGCTGCAGCATGGCATGCGATTAGTGGCTTCTGAAGCGTGTGCAGTGCTGCAGAGCTCTGTGTGCCCAGCTGATCTCACCAACCTCCTCACTTCCTTGTTGGCATTTCCTTCTGTTGGCTGTGCTTTTCCCACTTACTTTGCTCGGGCAGAAACTTTATGCTCAGTGAATTCAGTTGGGGTACTTAATGGACTTAAAAAGTTCTCTCTGAAGCACTCTGAAGGAGGGTCTGAGGGAGCTGAGCAGCCTTCCCCAACTCTGGAACAGCTCCTGGTGAATGCTTTGTTGCATCTTCGATGCCATGTACTATCCAGAGGTGAAATGGACCAGAAATCTCTGCAGCTTTTCAGACATCTGTGTCGGGTAAGCTCTGGATGCCCATAACTGGGAGTCTTGCACTGAACTTGTCCCCTGTGGAAGACATGGATCTGTTAAAACAGCTCTAGAGGAGGGCCACAGAAATCATCAGGGGACTGGAACATGCCTCTTTGTGAAGAAAGGCTGACAGAGTTGGGGTTGTTCACTGTGGGAAGGGACATCTCTGAGGAGACTTTGTTGTGGCTTTTCAGTATATAAAAGGGGTTTATAAAAACGAGGGAAGGAGACTTTTTACTAAGGCTTGTAGAACAAGGTTTAACAGTTTTAAACTGAAAGAGAGTAAATCTGGATAGGGTATGTGTGTTGAGACAGAGGAACAGATTTTCCAGAGAAGCTATGGATACTGCAACCCTGAAAGTGTTTGAGAGTGATTGGGTGGGGCTTTGAGCAGCCTGGTCTACTGGAAGATGTCCCTGCCCATGGCAGAGGGGTTGGATTAGATGATCTTTAGAGGTCTTTATCTTGATAACTATAAGTATGATGTTCTTTAAAATATTCTGGTTTTTTCCCAATTAATTGTAAAAGATAATCTAATATACTGGATTAACTTGTTTGAATTCATCAAGGCATGAAATGATAGCCTGTAACAATTAGCAAAGATTTTATTATGTAAGAAAAATCCCAAACAGAACCCCAAAAGTGGACACATACACAAAAACAACCAGCCCAATGCAAACTTTGTAGAGTTTCTTCATAAAATGTTTAAGAAAGGAAACTAGAACTTGGTCAAGTACTCTGTTGCATATTGTCTTTGCATTTTTCTCATTATCTTATTTAGAGGGCAATTCACAAGTGTTAGATGGCTTTGATTTCTACTGTTGTAGGCCATGGAGGAGGGAAGAGCCAAGCAAAACAGATACTGCCCCACTGATAGGAGATGATTCTAAACGTGAACTTGTGTAGAAGCATCTTGCTTTGTGTTTCCTTAGGCAATTGTGAATGAATGGGATGAACAGGAACGCCGTGCCCAGGAGCAGGAGGCAATGGAACGAAGCCTGTACAGATACAGGAGTAAAAGTCATGGGAAAGGACGGAGCGAGGAAGAAGAGGAAGAAGAAGAATTTAGGAGGAGATTTCCTTTTCATGAAAAGGTAATAGCTGTAACTCTGTTAAGAAACACAAAAATTGCATCTGAAGTTGCTCCTGAAAATAAATGCTATAAATGACATGAGGAATGAAGCAGTTTTTCCTTCATCCGAAAGCCAAATGGGGGTAGATTTTGATAGGTATTAAGTTATGTGCTTGTGGTTTATTTTACCTTCTGGTTGAAAAAGGGTTTTGGGATTTATTTCCAGGTTTGAACTGTACTGTGGTTTGGGTGAATAATCCCAAATTATATAACTGAATGATAATAAAGTTGCTTGAAAAAAGCTAGAATTTTATTTATTTAGCAAGTAAGGTCACACGAGGTTTTACTACCTATGGAGAAGGCTGATCTCCTTGATTAAATAAAGCATCTGGGACAGAACAGTTCAGGTCCTCAAGCGACCACACAGTGTTGAGGTGCTTTATCAGCAAACACAGCTGCTGCTGCTTTTTCTGCAAAGGGGTTTAGTTGGCAGCAGCTCAGGGGTCACACTCTTGCTTGCTGTAGTTAACACCTGAAATGTTCTGTACACCTGTGTTCAGTTTCAGACTAGCAGTCTGTCTATATGGTACCAGCTGCAAATCCTAAACATGTCTTTGCAATGCCAAAAAAAGCAAAAGAGCAGATAGGGAGAGGAGGCATTAAAGAAAGGGGATTAAAATTTACTTTTGATTATCATGTAATTTGCAGGACTTTGAAGATATCACAGCTCAGCCAAGCCTAGAGGAAAAAATGGAAACTGAAGAGCCTGTGGAAGACCAGCTGAAAGCTGACAGAGCTCTTTTGTCCAAGGGCTCTATGCAAACAGTAATGAAGGTTCATCAGCAGTTGTGCTTAAACTTTGCTCGATCCCTGTGGTATCAACAGAGTCTGCCTTCTCATCAAGACAAGCATTATTTCAGTACATTTATTTCTTGCTATCAGACTGGTGCATGCCTGGTGTCACAGTTCTATCCTTTAATTGGTAAGACTGCTAGCAGTATTTCAGATATGCAGGTTTAGATTTGTAATGATTTATTTCAAAATAATTGCTTTACAGGTCATGAAACACACCTGTTGTGGGGAAAATGCACAAAACTGAAAATTGTTTTTCCAGAGAATTTGCCCCATGTTCAGAGTTATCTTGTGAAATGCTTTGATCTTTATTCTTCTATGCATTTTTAAAATTCCTTTTGGTAATATAGAAGACCAACACGGTTTAAAAATTTATTGAATACTGAGTGAAATTTTGATCATATGGATTTGCACAGTCCTGTGGAAGATAAAGCACTTGAAGAAATTTCTCAGAAGTAAATTTTGCAGTGAAGTTCATTAAAGAATTGGTTTAAATTTATCTTATGTATATAAAGTAAAAAGAAGAAAGGTATCGTGGGTTTTTTTTCCACCCTGAATTTTGGAAAACTTGGTGGGTAAATTGTTTTAACGATGTGTGAGAACTCAGAATCATCACTTGTTAAAGCACAGCTATATATTTCAATTCTGATCTAATAAATGCATGTGTGCAATTAAGATGAAGCAAATAAGGGCTGTTGTTTCTACATTACCTTATTTTTGTTTTTGCACCTGGGCTGCAATGTATGTGGGAGTTTTTTTGTGTGTTGGATTACTTTTCCACAGAGCCTTGCTTTATAATAGTATGTCCTTAATGTAAATTTATATACAGAGGAACTGTGTTCTTCTGGCATGATTACAGCCTGGCTTTACAATGCTCATTGTACTTTCATTGAAATATCTGATAAAATAGAAAATATAAACTTTTAAGTATTTCTCGTGTTCCATACTCCCATCTCATTGTTCCAGTGGTATAGTCTTACACCCTTGTAAAAGATAACATGCTTGGGATACAGGGGGAAAAAACCCCCAACTTTATCTGTTCAACTGAAAAGAGAACTAGTAGCATGTGTGATGTCTTCCTTACTTGCTTCCTAGGTGCTGAAATGAATGATAATCTTTTGGGAAGCCAACTTCTGCTGAGCACTCTTCTTCACAATACCTTTTTTGAAGAAGTAACTTCAGATCTTGTGCTGCAGCAAGATGGCCCATATGACTTCTATCAACATCCCAATATTCAGCAAGTCCGACAGTGCCAACCTGTGCTTGACAATTTTGCTAAGGAAATAAATGGGCTACTGCAGGAATGGCCAGAGCATCCTGTACTTGTGCAGGTAAAAAGGCCTCAGCAAATATTTGGGGAAAATTGGAGCATTTCAGGATTGCATTTAATGTGTGAATATGTGTATAGATACGTGCATACAGATTGATATGCTTGCCTAGATGCTGTCTGTATTACTTATGCAGAAGTTTTGAAGTCATACCTGTTTATTCATAAGAGGTATAGGTATTATTGTGTGTATTATAGCTGTTCTATTTTAGTTATGAAACGTTAAGTGGGATTCTGCCAAGTCTGAACTTTAAGTTTTAAGCAATTTTCAGTCTGCCATAGCTCAAAGATCCCTGAGGTCATGCTGTTTATACTCTTGTTTTTTTCTGAAGTTCTTTCTTTCATAATGCTTTAGATTACAGCATCTATGTTGTTGTCTTTAGGTTACATTTCTTGGGGTAATGTAGAAACTCAGATTCCATAGAAACTTTGCATCAGGTCATTTGTACTCCATTCCCCAAGTGCGTTGCCTTAGTGAGCTTCTTGTGAGCCTATACTACACCGAGAAAGCAATTCATAAATGTAAAAAAGAAAAAAAAAATAGTATCTCTTGCAGAGGTCAGTTATGCTCATAGAAATTAACTCAATTTCATGGCTTTTTCTGTTGAAGTGCACTTACTAAGGGCTGAATGTTCTTGTTTTTATTCTGCAGCTGTTAGTTGTGATGGACAGAATCCGGAGTTTTCCACTTTCTAGTCCTCTCTCAAAGTTTCTGAATGGGTTGGAAATTCTTCTTGCAAAGGCACAGGTAACAAGAAGGCTAAGGGAAAGTTCATTTTTCTCTTTAATGTTTCCTTACCTATATTTGCTATCATGTTACTGTGATATGTTGATTAATTAAACCAAGATAGTTACAAACACAGTGCATGAAAGCTGGCTGCTTTTCAGGATTTGGGGAAGTTAACTTGCTCCATGCTGAAAGTTTAAAGAGCAAGAACCTAGTAATCCAGAGTAATGCAATGAGTTTGGCCAGGCAGTGATTAATTCTGGCTTTGAGTAAAGGGGAACTTTCCTTTTCTAGGACTGGGAGGAAAACGCTAGTCGAGCCTTGTCCTTGCGGAAGCATCTTGATCTGGTCACACAACTGATTATTCAGTGGCGTAGATTGGAGCTGAAGTAAGAATTGTCCTTCCATGCTGCTTTTCCTTAGATACTGTAAGCTTTCATCTCCACATGGAGGCACATTCCAATAAAGAATTGCCTTAATTGTGGAACATGCCTTCTGTGTGTCTGTTGTGGTGAAAATGTGTGGGGAGAAGAGACCACCACCGAGGAGCTGTAGTGGATGAGAATGAGCATGCTCAGGCTGTGGTGACTCTATGTATTTGCCTCAGGAGAAGTAGAATCAATATTTTCCAAATGCCATCCTGTTTTCATCCTAGGGTTTCCTGAGCTTGCAGGGTTTTGTCTGTTTAATAACCATCACTAAATTTTCCTTAAAAATTATTGTCTAGTCTCCCTTTTAATACCATGTAAAATTTTTGTAACCACAGCATGTCACAATCAGGAGTTCCACAAGTGTACCTTAGTTTCTGAGAAAAGAAACTTTTGAACCTGCCTCTGACAGATTTTGCTTTACTACCCTCCTTTCTTTTCTTCTCTCATATTTAATAATGTTGGCGAAACAATGATCCTCAGAAGTTGATTGTATATATTAAGCTTATGTGTAGATTCTTTCATCCTGCTAAATTAATTAGTTTAATAGAAACAGAAAACAAATTTTTGTTGTTTTGAACCCAAACTACTCATGATATTTTTGATGTATCTCTCCCTTTTCTTATTGTTTGTAGTTGCTGGTCAGTAAGTTTGGACAATATTATGAAGCAGCATGTGGAGAAATCCACAAAGCACTGGTTCTCAGTCTATCAGATGATTGAGAAGTATGTTCAAGAACAGACAGAGGCAAACACAGAAGGTAAGTGCTGACCTTCAAAGAAATGTAATGCAGTTCTAGTAACTACTAAGGATGTATGATTAAGGTCCTAAATGCCAGAATTTGAAAATTCACTTTCAGGTATAGTTCTTTGCCCTACAATAAATTCCATGGCCATGTAGGATTTTCCATATGGTGTGAACTTAGTATGTATTTCTGAAACCACTTGTGGCTCATACAGCCTATGTTGTGATGTAAAGAAAAGATGTCTGTAAAAAGCATCTAAAAGAAAGTAGAATTGTTGCAGCTGTATGTTATGCACATATAAACACTTCAAACAGATTTGGAAGCTAGGAGTCCTCCATCTGCAATTGGAAAAGACACCTCATTTTTTAGCTGTAGAAAGTATAATTCATATCCCAGCTGAACTGCTTTTAACATTCTGCATAAAGCCTAAAGGATTCTTACAGTAAGTAGGTTTTGGTATGTACTTGTTCTTAGCAAATCTGTCTGTATGTGTTCATGTTACATAAAATAGGGGGACTGAGGGGCAGCGTCTTGCCTTCCCCAGATTTAATGGAATTGTAAAGATGAAAGCACTATCCCCTGGCTTGAGGCCAAGTTTCCAATCTCAAACTACTTAATGCACTTGATGAGCTTTGGTTAAATTACATCTTCAAGAGGACAGCATGTCTTTTTCCACAGATAATACTCTAAAGACACTGTGTTCTCTGCCAGATTCTTCTGGTCTATTTCTGTCCTCATGACTTTGAGGAGTTAAGGAACTGACAGTGACTTACTTATAGTAGGGCTCATAATGTCTGAAAAAGCCATTCATTCATGGAGAATAGCAAGTATTCTGTAAATATTCAATGATTTCTGAAATTCGACCTATAACTGACCTTCTCAGTCACTGTCTTAATGCTGCTTCTTTTTACCTTTCCTTTCTTCCACTGTTGTATTTGTTGGTGTTACTTATTAAATCAGAATTCTTCCCCTTTCTGCTGCTTTCCTATTTTGTTCTGACCTTTTCCTAATTGAGACTCTATATTTAATTGAAAGTTGCAAACACCAGAGAACAGTTTTCATGTTGATCTTCTGGGTTTTTTGTTTTCTCTCACTTTGTTTCTAAATTTCTGGTGCAATGTTCAGGAACTGAGCAAATGGATCTGAAAACACTGGTCAGCACATTACAGGCTTTCATTGAAGGGTCTACTCTGGGAGAGTTTCATGCACGACTCCAGTTACTGTTGGTTTTCCACTGCCACATCTTGCTGATGCCTCAAGTAGCAGAAAAGGGTAAGTTGTTATAATTATCTGTACAGCAATCTCGCCATCAGGTGTTCCAGACTTTTCAAACAGGTCACTAAACTCATAAATAGAACACAAGCCTATGGGGCTGTTTTACTGTTTTCCTGTTGGTCAGTTTACCCCATCCTTTGGTGTTGATAAGCTTCCAAAAAGAACTGGGGTGTGTTTATTGTAATGACACTGAAAAATGTTGTCTTGTAAAAGAAGGATGATGATGATAATTATTATTATTATTGTTATTATCTGTCCCTTCTCCCTTCTAGATGTTCTGTGCAGCATCCTGTGGAATTTATACAATTACTATAAGCAGTTTTCAGAGTGTGTTGAGGCCAAAATCACTGAACTTCGTCAGCCCATAGAAAAGGAGCTTAAGGTAAAAGGAAATTTGGCTCAGACAGTGTATTGGTCTAATCAAAGGAACAGTGGAGCAGATATTGTTGGAATTTGTCCATTATCGTTCTGTTGGCCACTGAAGTCCCTACTAAGCATTTTCTTTGGCAAGAATTAATTCTTGAGGTGGGGGAAGGATTGATTGAAAGCTTTAATGTTTGATCAGTCCCATTTATCTGTGAAGATTTCTATCCAGAGGCGAAGCCCCTGTGGGTTTCCTAACATCTGGCTATGCAGGAGATTTTATGCACTGCAAATATATATGTTAATAAGAATAAGATGCCTGTGCAATTATTCACTCACTTACTAAAATGTTTTCCATTTTAAGGCTACCAGATCATCATAGCTGATTAGGTTTAAAGGTCGATCATCTTTGATGTGGAAATACTTCATTTCATTTACATAAGTAATCCCATTGATTATTTATTTTCCTAATAGGAATTTGTGAAGATTTCCAGGTGGAATGATGTCAGCTTCTGGGCTATAAAGCAATCAGTTGAGAAAATACGGAGGTAAGTCAGAACTTAAAATTAAGCTCCCTTTTTTGAAACCTTCCTTCTAGATGATTTCTCTATGATGTTACATTTGAATGCAGAAATGTTTCTTCTGCTCATAACACAATGAAAACATTTATGTCCAGCAACTGAGAGATTTCCAGGATTACAAAACCCAGTAACTTTTTTGCTTTTATTTTATAATTAGAACTCTCTTTAAATTCATGAAGAAGTTTGAAATTGTTCTGGATGAGCCATGTCGGCCTGCCTTGGTGGAAATCGGTAAGGAAGAGCAGCTGGACTGCATGCAAAAGCAAGAAGAATCTGACGACCAAGAAACCAAAATTCAGAGGCTAAACAACACGTTAAGAAAGGTTCTGTCTGCTAGAACAGATGTTACCAAGGTGACTGAATTAGTTATTTTAAGTGTGCGAAGAACAGTTTTTCTGTTCTCGTCTATATGTTACTTTTCACTGATTTATGCAGGAAAATCTTATGTAAGTGTCAAATCTGTTGAATATATCATAAACTTTTTTGGTCTTACTTGTGTTCAGTGTTATGCAACACTGCAGATGGGTGGGAATGCAGCATGGAATGACAAGCATGGTCTGTACTGATCTGGCACTATATCTGTGCTGTAATATAGACATGAGGCAATTACACATTTCATCTCCAATTTGCTTATATATTGTCTGCAGATATTTATTACTTCCCTACTAGTGACGTAAAATAGCTTGGGAGTTGAAATTATTATTGTGCATTTTTTTTGTAAGCAAAGGCCCAAACAAATAATGATGTAGCTGTAGGATTTGTGTGTATATAAGCTCTGATTAAATATTAAATCACTTTCGGCTTGGATACAGGTAGGGGAATGCACTACATTGTCATATGTTTGCTGTTGACTGACTGTGGACTGTGAACATTTGCCTTGGACAAGCTGATGCTTGGTAAATCCTGCTCCACAGTCTCAGTTCAATATGTCTCCAATTAATTTGCCCAGCTCAGAGAGAAAGTCAGCTAATTTTCTTCCTGAAGGTGATTCCTATTCATATCATTAGTTTTTATTAGCAACATGCAAGGAGACAATCATAACTCATCAGAATTTGGTGGTGAGTGGGAAATGCTGAGTTACCCTCAGCTCTGTTACTTTCTTCAGACCAGGAGCAGGGCTGATCCTGATCATGTTCTGTACAGGAGGGGTAGAGTGAGGAGGCAGAAATCTAATGCAAATCTAATGTGTTTGATTGATCGAGGGTTTGATTTGTTGATCGGTGATTTGTAAGCATGTTGTGATAGTTAACAGGGTTATTGGTTTCACTTCTTGCAGTTCCATGTTGTCTTCATTCCTTAAAGAAGATGCGTGCAAACATAAACTGAACCAAAAAAATAAATTGAAAAGTTTTGCATATGCTGAGGAATTAATTCCGTTATTTAATAACTTGTATTTGCACAGTTTTTGTTGTTCTTTAAGAACAAAATTCATGTCTAGAGGAAAGTTAAGTGAGGGTGTTCTTACCTGACACCCTGGGACATTAGTGATTTAGGTGAATGCCTTTAGACTTCGAAGGCAGGGGAAGCTGACCTGAAACAGTGATTGCCTTTTTCATAGAGGTAATGACTAACACCTAAGACAGTAAGATCATAGCATCTTTCATTCACTTGACTGTTTTCAAAACTAATGTCTGCCTGACATATGTGTGCTATGATTTTGCTCAAGTGTTGGTGCTGAACAGATGAAAGAATCACATGAACATGTTTTGGGGTTTCAGATGAATGCAAAATTTAGCCCTTTTTTTAAAGTTATTTACTCCTAGTGATCAAATGAGAGTTTTGAATATATGTGTATAATTTTCTTTCATTTTTTTCCAGAGGGCACTCCCAGAATGTCAGGGTGTCATTACATTTCATACACAATCTCTTCAGTATCGTCTGTCTAAACTGACGAAAAAAATGAAGAAAATGTGTACAACAGTTACAGAACATAATTCATTCATTAACCTGGTGGAAAATCTCGACCAGTTCACAGGTTAGATTTTCTTGTTATTTCCATACCACAATTGACCTCTATAACGTAAATGGAATAAATCAGGAAAGCCTGCAGATACATAGTTGTCTTCCTAGAGTGTCTTTCCGCAGCTGCTTTGCATGCATTATATTTTCAATCTCATACCTTTGCCTGCTGTCTTCTATACAGGTGGTATTATTGTTTCTGTAGCTGAACTGCAAAATTTAACATTTGATCAGACAGCAACTAAGGAGAAGCAGAAATCAGAGGCAAAGCATATTCAGATGCAGAAGCAACGGGCTTTGTCAGATCTCTTTAAAAGCCTCGCTAAAACAGGTGAGCTTCGACTGAAAATGGGCTTGGTTCAAAAGTACAGAGTTCTTTTACTGTCTTTGCCAATATATCTAAATCCACCATGATATGATGTAAGGTAACACCTTTACCTCCCTCATTCATCAGTCTTTTCATGTCTTAAAAATGATCCCTAACTCAGCTTTTTTAAAAGGACATGGGGCAGTGAAAACTCCTTAATGTACACAGGTCTGTGTTAGTCTTCTTTCAGCTGTGTTGTGTAGTTGAGATAGCTCAGCTACAATGTGTTCTTACTTTAAAAAACTTGTAACGTGTTCAAAGACTTGTTGAAATCAGAACATTTGATGTCTTACTGTATGAGTGACATTTTCATATAAAAAAACGATGGTATCAATGGATGTGTGCTGAAATACCATTCCAGGTTTGTCCTACCGGAAAGGTCTGGCTTGGTCCCGTTCAGAAGATTACCAGGAAGTTCTCTACCTTCGTCCCCTGGACCTGGGTAGTGCATTGGCTGCAGTGAATTGCTCACATGAACTGGATGCCACGTATGTACACAGGACTTTTTACCCTCAGATTGTGTGAATTGTAGCTGTAATGTATCGAATTTATGTGTTGATTTACACTGGGATTTCTTGACAGTCCAGTTAATATAGGATTTTGCATATTCCCTTCCTTCTGTTACTTCTCAGTTTGGTATGTACAACTGAGCAAGGATTTGGGGGTTTTTTAATTTCATTTTTTTTCTAAATTTGCACTTTAACAACTATACCCTCAGTTTCATTCTTTCCATAAATTAGATTTCAATTATCCCTCCACTGTCCAGCCTTGCCTGGGATGCTTTGCTAGCTGTATATTAGAGTATAAACTGCTAATGATTTTATTGAAGGTGAGCTGTGATTTTCAGGGATTACTTCTTTTTGTCTTCATTAAATAATGGGATATTTCAGGAGAAAAATACATATACTTCAAAATGGGCATTACTGGAAAAGCTTTCTTAGGGGAAAGATGTTTTTTCAGATTTTTTTTTTAAATGTTTTTCTGTCAACAAGTGCTTTTTTGTCATTGAGACATGCTGGTTATTGTCCTTCTGGGATGTAAGCATTTAGTTTATGCATCAGGGTAAAAAAAAAAACTTCTGTATAAAGCTGGATTTAGCTGCATGGGGGAAAGAAAAACACTATCACTATTAAAGCACTAAATGGTATTCAAAGAGAGAGATCTCGCTGCTGTTGCTTAGGGTTTCATTAGAATTTATTTTTAAAATTAAATGTTTTCTTACTACTAGAATATTTTTAGAGAAAATGAAGAATTGTAAGATCAATCCATTTTCAAAAAAACAAATTTCAGTCAAAACTGTTGGGTTGAAGAGCTGACCTGGTCCTCCAGCATGCTGAGGTACTTTTTAATACCATACTACTTTGTGCTCTGCCAGGTTGCTGACAGAGATTTCCTCAGCCTGGGATGGATGCCAGAAGTATTTCTATCGGTCACTTGCACGTCACTCTCGGCTCCAGACAGCAATGTTAGCACCTGCCAAGGTAACACCAGCAAAGTAAAACCAGGATCTTTCTTCTGTTAACCTCATTGTACCAGCTTGGACTGAAGTTTCCTAGTAGTAAGAAGGTGATGGGAGATATGTTGTGTAATATGATATTAAATATGATATTTGGTACCACTCATTAAATGCAGCATGTTAAAACCTGCTGTTTTATAAAGGGACAAAATTTGTTTAGGGAAAGAAGTTTATGATCTGTTCAATATACAGTATGTTTCATCCCAGCAGAACCCTAATTGCTACTTCTTGTGCATGAAGAGACACATGAAATGCTGAATCCAAACTTGTAAGGAAAATGAACCCAATATTATTCAGTGTTCTTGAGGAAATCAGTCGATATTTATAATTTGGCATAACTGGAGTCCGTGTCCAACACAAGAAGTATTAATATATTTCTTCCTTTTAAGATTGGTCTAAAACCAGTAAAACAGACAAATGAGCTCTGCCAAACCAGAACCACTTTTCCAGCATTTCAGGGAAAAAGAGCAGCTGTTTTTCCAGAAGTTCTTCCTCTCACTATGTTTTACGCCTTGTTTTACAATGTGATCTTATCATGGTCACATCTGATACTGGATACAAATAGTGGAACGTGACTGTGATCAGTTACACTCTGTGTTATAACCATTTATTCTGAGCTTTAAGATGTGACCACTTCTAATAAAAGGAGTGCAAGTAATTGTCAGTATATCTGGTAAAATGAATGGTTGTAGCATTGGTCATGAATGTAAAGCATTTAGGCTGGTATCTCTTCAGATTTTAATCATTATTTGTGTAAGGTAGATTTAATAACAAATTCCTGATGAGAATTGCTACAGTGGAATGAAATGTAATGTAACTGTTGCAGAAGTTACCTGAAAGGCAAATTTGTATGCAGGATATATGGAAGATGCAGAAAAGATGAAGATGGGGAAACTGTAATAATTGTAACTCTAGTCTGCATATTAAGACTTGTCCAATTAAGCCATAATCTTTCATCTTGCTCAATGAAATGGAGGCACAGAGGTGCTGTTGTCTCGTTGTTATCTGACTGTTCCCTCCCACTTTTTCTGTCTTTTTTGTTTAGGATATTGGACTAGGTAGCATTGAACGATGCAAAGGGTTCACTGCACACCTCTTGCAGATGCTTGTGAGACAGAGACGATCTCTTACTGCATTGACAGAACAGTGGATCTTACTCAGGTATTTTCTGTCTTCCAACGTTCAAATGTTGGCAAGAAGTTTTGACAGTAACCAAATGAGTTCAGGAAAGATGGAAAATAAGGTAGAAGAAAATAACAGCTTTTTCCTCTGCTTCCCTTTATTTCTCCTCTCTTCAATTAAGCCTAGATTGAAAAGATTCAAAATTATCCTATCACTGCAGCCAGTATTTTGGAATTAAAATAATTTTGTAAAATAAGAGAGGCATATATGTGAAATAATTTCTGTAGTTAATTACATAGTTAAACCATTAAACTTACAGATTGTTATATCTCTTTCATTTGGTATTGGTCTAAGTCAATTTTGTTTACATTCAAGTTGTTGGCTTCACCTGGGGCAATTAAATGATCTGGGTGGTATTTTGAGCCAAAATAAAGAAAGCATCAACAGCTTACAAAGAAAAATTCTAAAAGTTCCAGGGCATACTCGATGTTGTGTCAAAACTGTAAAAGCAAAAGTGTGTAACAATCTTTCTTACTTGATGTGACTTTTCATTGCTTGAGTCATTGGAGTCATTGCAAATGCCACCTGTGTTGAGCATATTTGTGCTCAACACTCTGTAGTCCATAAAACTTTTAGAAGTCAGGTTAGGAGCTAGTATATTTGTAGAGAGAAGGATTTCTGGACTGGAGATTAGTGGTGCAAAATTTATTCCAGCCCCTGAAAACTTGAAAAAAAACAAACCAGAAAACCCCAACTAAACAAACCCCTCAGCTTAACAGTCACAGGAATAGTAAAGCCTTAAGGACACTTATCTGCATTACTATGACTTTCATAGCAAATCAGATTTCAAGGGCTTTGTAGTATTTCATAATTCAGGGAGGGAAAAAAATCACTAATTAAAACAACTTTTTTTTTAAAAAAAAACGTATTGTTTTACCCTTTCCATGAGAAGCTGTTATCTAGATTTTTTAAAAAAAATAATTTAGTTAAAGGTAGGGCTTTAAAAAAGGAAGTCCAACATAAAATTCAGTGATTATAACTTCTCTTTCTTCTTTCTTAACTAGGAATCTCCTGAGCTGTATACAAGAGATAGATTCTAGGTTGACTGCTGAGGGAGAATACAGTGCAGCATTTCCTCCTCAAGACAGTGTTCAACAGTGGACAGACAGACTGCAGCAACTTTCCATGCAGTGTGTGATGGTTCTCCAGGAGCTGTCTTGGTTTATCCAGTGCTGCCCAAAAGAAGAGTCAGCCGGGTGCAATGACAGTGAAAGGACTGATGTCAAACCCAACATTCCTCAGAGTTCAGTGCCTGAAATGGGAAATGTTCTTGTGGGAGTACCTGACCTGATTCCCTCAGATCTAAAGCACTTGTCTCCAGTAACAGTTGAGCGATTGCCGCCTGGATGCAGGATGCGAAATAAGGATCAGTTGTGGCTGCAGGTAGCTACACAATTGACTGCAATGATGGCAAATGTGAAGGCCATGAAAGCAGAAGTGGACAGAGTAAGACAACAGTCACGTGAGACCTCCTTTTATTCCTGGTGAGTTCTGCACATGAACATCTCCTCTGTTTCGTGTTCACATAATACGTGTGAAGTAATTTTGAAAATTTTCGCCTACACATATATTAAAAAGTGGGTTCAAATACTCGTCAAATGGTTTTACGTTCATTTTTTTTGCAAAAGGCAGTGCCTGACTCCTTAAAGATTTGTGTGTCTTCTCCCACTCCTGACAAGTGAAAAGAATTTCTGTCTCAGCTTCCCACTTTGTCTTTGGTCTCTCAGGATTATATCCCCATAGCTCCTTAGCTAATAAGGTGAATTTAAAATACAAATTTAATGAAGAAATTTTCACTTTAAAAGACATTTGTAGCCTATTTAATAACAACCTTTGAATTTTCTCTCTGCTTCAAACAGTGTGAATATAAGCTTGTTGTCAAACTTTTTATTTAATAAATTCAGGATGGAGATATACTGCCTCTCCTTTATCCATGCCCAAGAAAAGTTTTAATCTTAAATTGGACTATTGGGCTGTTTGTTCTTCTTTCAGTATTATGGTATTTCTGTTGCAGGAGAGACTTTGAAGTTTGCACATCAGCTGTGAGTTGTTTGCTGGAAGTCTCAGCCCAGTTACAAAGCATAGAGTCCCTGTTTCTTCCAAATGGGCAAGACAGGGAAGCTGCAAATCAGATGGCCCTAATCAAGAGCCTAAAGTACATACAAGAAGAAGTTAATAACACATCTTCAGACTTCACAGCCTGGAGAGCACAGCTGCTTGCTTCTGTGTCCGATTGCAGTGGTATGGATAATTTTTCTCTACCTGATTTGTAATGTTGGTAAAGACATAAGAACTTATTAGTTTGGTTTTTGCTGAAGGTGGTCCCATGTTCCTTCTGATATCCAAAAACTGCATTAAATTAAAACTTGCAAAATTTAGTCCTGACTTTATTTGTGCAGTATAATTTTTTTTAACATCTGTATTAATGACGTGTCTTGTACCATAGTTGTAGGTCAGGGTTAGCAAGGAGATTTTGGTAGAACTGTGTAGTAAAAGTTGCATAGTGCTGTCATTGCCCTTGCATAAAGGAAACATAGGAACCTGTAATCTGATGTGTTTCCATGTAAAACTGCCTGTGTTAAGGTTCAAAAGGAAATCAACAGTCGGATGAAGAGTTTGTGGAGCAAGTCTCAACAAAAGTGGAAACTGTTATCCGTACTGTTCTGTATGCTGTGCAGTGTTTGGTAGAGAGAAAACAGGAAGGTGGAAAAGAGGAAGAAAAGTCTTCAGAGGAAAATGGTAAGTTTACCAATATAACTGATTGGGGAGCAGAAGAGTTTAGACGGTGCAAACCTTAAAATTTCTTAAATAGTGTATGTCAGAAGTACCAATACACAAGGAAATTGCTGTTTTAATAGAAATTGTATATTTAAGCAGAGAGGGGTGGATATTTCTAGATTGCTTGCTATAACATTTTTAGCATGTCTGACTTGATCTCCATTTTTTAAATGTGTTTGAAACAAAGAGGATGCAGCCTTCCTTGATGTGATTAAAGCTGGACATATAACTAAGCTTTTGGATGAAGATCTGTCTGCTGATTTGGAGTCTTTACATGTGCAGAAGGCAATTTTAGGTGTTTCAGAACTCCTGGACCTCCTGAAATCTTACAGGGAAGACTGCACTTCATATAAACATAAGGTAAAATTTTTCTTTTCATGAGTTTTTTGGCTTAGGAGTCTTGAGAGATTTGGAATTGTGAACTACTCTGGTGGTTAAACGTGCATTGCTTCTTCTTGCCCAGTGCCATAGAACTGTAGAAGCATGTGAGAAATTGTGGACAAATAAAGGTAATCTGTAGTGCAAAAGCCAGATGTTCCTGCAATAAGAATACAAAGCTTTAGTTTTTGTGAAAAATCTAGAAGAAGCTCCAGAAATGCTAGAAATTGTACTTAAACTCATCTGCTGATATTTCTGCTTTGAGCATCTGTTTTCAGTCACTGTCATGACCCTCTCTGAGGTGCATGTCAGTAAGTACAAATAATGACTGACAGCTGCTTTTTGTTTTAACTGTAGTTCTTCAACCAGTCCTGCTATTTGCTGGTGCGTCTAAAGCCCATGCTCTGCAAGTATTCAGACCTCATCCTGTTCTACTTCACCATTTCACTGGCATCTCACAGGAGTACTGGAAAACTGCTTTCTGTTCTAACCAGCATTTTTACAGAGCTTGCTCTAAAGGTAAGTTATTAGAGGTAACAGTGGATATATGGCAAGCATATATTTAATGTGTAAATTCTTGAGTAGAAACTAAGCTGAAAAATTACTTAATACTGAGGAAGATTTTGAGTTTCTGTTCGCCTTTGCAGGGGTTTTGTCTGCCAAAAGAATTACTTGAAGATGAAGCAGGAGAGGGAGCAACAGAGTTCCATGACTATGAGGGTGGCGGTATTGGAGAAGGGGAAGGCAAGAAGGATGTGAGCGACAAAATAGAAAGTGAAGATCAGGCAAGTGTTTGGGATTAATCTTGTTTAATTGAAGTGAAACTGAAAAAGCTCTTGAAATCCATGATGTAGATGTCTTGGGTAAAAAGAAACACGAAGTTACCTTCAGTGTCTTATTTATGTTGGCTTTTATCTTTGCATCTCAGCTTATAAATATTGTTGGGATACTTAACCTTTTAATATTTAAGCAAGATCCATTGTAATTTTTTGCTTTACCATTGATTTATAGATAGAAGACAGTTTCCAAAAAGGTCAAGAGAAGGAGAAAGAGGATCAAGATTCTAAACCAGACATTGAAGGAGAAGACAATGCAATTGAAATGTCTGAAGACTTTGAAGGAAAGATGCACGACGGAGAAAGGGAGGAAAAAGGTTTGGTTCTTCCACTATGGCAATCTTATAAGAAAAGTTATAGATCAGTCCAGTAATGGTTGATGATTTCCTATACCATGTGCATGTGTGTCTCTTTCAGCATGTATCAATTAACTGAATGGGGTGATGAAATTAAGGGTCAAACTATGATTGCTTATTTGCTTCTAAAGTTAACAAAAACATTATCTTTCTCTCTTCTGTACTAAAACACATTCTGAACTGTACACAGAAGATGAGGAAAATTCAGATGAAGAGGAGGAACTGGATAAGCAGATGGGCAATCTTGATAATGCTGAAGCTGATGAGAAATTAGATGAAAGGCTCTGGGGGGATGAAGATGATGATGATGATGAAGATGCTAGTAGTAAAACAGAAGAAACTGGACCAGGAATGGATGAGGTAATAAAGAACGGGGTGGGGGGGAAAAAAGTATCAAAGGAATTGAACTGCAACTTAATGTGACCTAGAATGGGAATTGCCTCTCCTAGCTCTTTGCATTAGAAAGGGATAATTTCAGGGAGTAAATTTTATTGAATGTTGTCTTGTTTTTTCTGTAGGAGGTGATGTCGCTGAGATGTTGAAAAATGGGTAATATAATAGAGTTTCTTTTTGATTTATTAATAGGAGGATTCAGAGCTTGTTGCAAAAGATGACAATCTGGGGACAGGAAACAAGGATAATAAAAAACAGCCTCCCAAGAATGAGGAAAAAGAGCAACAGGAAGAGGAGAGTGGAAATAAAGAGAAAATCCATGAACAAATTGATGAGGTAAAAATTGTTTGGACTATATGAACTACCTTGCTGTTAAACCACATTCTGTAGCTTATACTGTGTGTCTCTGAGAATTTGAAATGCTTTTTTTTTTATGTGAAGCACCCTGAAAACGTTAGTTCATTTCAGAGCTGAAAGTATCCATTATAATATCCATTTATTTTCTGATTCATATTCCAGAAAGGATTTTTTTGCAGTACCCTCAACTTTTAATGGCTGCCAAAACAGGCTTTACACTGAATTGATGTTTTGATGGACAAAGCTTTAAAACTCTAATTCTGTTGTGTTTAGCAACAGAAACACCTTAGTATGCAGGAGTACATTTAGCATCTCCAAGAGTGCATATTGTTTTCAGAATGCTTCAGCTAGGAAAATTGGCTTTTGAACACAAAACATGCTGGCTTTAAGTACCACCAATTTATGTAAATGCATCTGCTGAAACTGATCTTTCTGCTCTTCATGCAGGAGTATGTGTATCACTAGACATCCACTTTTAACTGATCAGAATGTAATATTGTATCCAGCACTTCTTTGTCCTAGAAAATACAGTAGTATCTTGTTTCTTATCTTTGCCTATCCTCCCACTTAGTCCATGCCTGTTAATATTTCCCCCATTCTTTTGCTGACAGCGTGAGTATGATGAGAATGAAGTAGATCCTTATCATGGCCAGCAAGAAAAGGAGCCTGAAGTTGAACCTTTGGACCTGCCTGATAATTTGAATCTGGAGAGTAATGAGAAGAGTGATGATGAGGAGGATGAAGGTACAGCAGAAAATCTCTACAGATTCCTAGAAGAAAGCCACATGGAAGTGGGGGGGGTCAATCAGATCATGAGCCCTTTCTGTCTATAGAAAGGAGAGAGATGGTGGTAGGAGTCTGTATAACCACCCAGAAGCTGCAAATTCATTTGTGTATCAATGTACCAAATGCAGACCAGACAAGAAGTCAGCATTACCTTTTCCTTTACCTCCCTTTCATGCACACTGCAGCATGCTTTCTCATGTTATTCAAGTGGTACAACCTAACTTATGCTGGAATCTCCTTATTTGATTGTCCAGTTGCTTTTGTGGTTTCGTTTTTTTTCCTATTATACTTTCAAGTATTTGTACTCTTAAAAGTCTACTGACCCTCAGGACTATTAGGTTAAAGGAAGTTAATAGGAATTCATCCTGCTGTACTGCTAGCTGGAAATCAGTTGTGATTTAAAGGAATTATCTGGCTATAGAAAAAACAGATTCTGTGTATAGAACTCAGAATCTGTTTTTTCTATAGGCTGGGCAATTTTATTCCAAATATCTGTAATATTCACTGCCTCTGTACTTCACTGAAAGTTTTATATACCTTTCTTTTTTTTTTTTTTAATCCAGAAGAAGAGAATGATTTTGAAATAGATGAGAAACCTGTGGATTTAAATGAGGCAGAGAAGACAGAAGAACAGAATGAAGAGGATACTGGTGAGACAGAAAGAGATGATCAAGATGCAAAAACAGCTGAAGAAGGCATTTCTGAAGATAAAGAGGAGAAGGAAGATGAAGGAGACAAAGATGCTCATGATCAAGAAGAAAAGGCAGAGAATACTGAGGGTGCAGAAGAAGAAGAGGAAGAGTCACAACAACCTGATGAGAAAAAAAATGAATCTGCTGAAGATAAGGGAATCCCTAATGAAGACCAAGGCCTTCAACCTCAGGTACAGTATAAATAAATGGAAGAGTGATTTTCTTTTTTTTTAATTGCCTTATACAAGATTTAGGAAATTGATGTCCTCTGTGATACTTCAAAACAGATTTGACATTTAATAGATACAACGTTAGTGAGAGTCTTCATCAAGATAACAAGAGCTATGCTTATTGAACATGTGTTTCTGCTATCTGTGTTCCTGCTGCCTCCTCGGTCTTGTGTTAGAATGAATAGAACAGATTATTTGAGTTGGAAGGGACCTACAGTGATCATCTAGTCCACTTGCCTGACCACTTCAGGGCTGGCCAAAAATATATTATTAAGCACATTGTCCAAATGCCACTTAAATACTGAGAGCTTTGGGGCATTGACCACCTCTCTAGGAAGCCTGTTCCAGTGTTTGACCCCCCCCTCAATGTGATACTAGAGTCCTAATGACCCTTCCCAAGCATCCTATCACTGGGTACCAGGGAGAAGACATCAGCACTTCTCTCTGTGTCCCTTCTTGAGGAAGTTGTCGAGAGCAGTGGGACCACTCCTCAGCCTCCTTCTCTCCAAACTAGACAAGCCCAAAATCCTTAGCCACTCTTTATAGGGCATTGCTTCCAGCCCTTGCACCACCTTTGCTGCCCTCCTCTGGACACATTCAAGGACCTTCACATCTTTTTTAATTTGTGGGGCCCAGAACTGCACACAGCACTCAGGTGAGGCTACACCAATGCTGAATGCAGTGGATTCACCACCTCTTTTGTCCAGCTGGTGTTTCTGTGTTTGATGCACTCCAGGAAAAGGATTGCCCTCTCGGCTGCCAGGGCTCAGTGCTCACTGACACAGAGCCTGCTGTGAGCCAGCATCCCCAGATCCCTTTGCAGGGCTGCTCTCCAACCATTCCTCTTTCCAGTCTATACTTAGCCCAGTACTACTCTGCCCTCAGTGCAGAATCCAGCATTTGGACCTGTTAAATTTCATCCCCTTAATCATAGTCTAGAGCCCCAATCTATCTAAATCCCTTTGTAAGGGGCCTTCTGTCCTTCAAGAGAGCCCACAGCACCTCCCAGTTTGTATCAGCAAACTTGCTAATGGAGCATTAAACTCCTGCATCCAGATCATTGATAAATACATTAAACAGGACTAGTCCTGGAGCTGAACCCTGAGGAACAGCACTGGTGACTGTCACCAGGTGAAGCCCCATTTACTACAACTCTTTGAGCCCTGGAACCCACCCAGCACACTGAATCCACTCATCCCACAGCTGGACAGCTTGTCCAGAAGGATGCTGTGAGGGACACTACCAAAAGCCTTACTAAAAATCCAGAAAAACTACATCCACTGCCTTCCCTTCATCTGCTAGGCCAGTGACCTTATCATAGAAGAGGTATCCAGTCAAATAGGCCTTTCCCTTTGTTAACCTATCCTGACTATGTCTGATAACTGTATTTGTCTTTCAGTGCCTTCCAATAACATACAGTTATCAATGTTTTTTAGAATGTTAAAATAATCTGATGTTATTTCAGGAAGAGGAGGATGAAGATAATTCAGAGACGGATGAACAAATCCCTGAGGCTGAGGAAAGAATGGAGCATGAAACACAAGGGCAGACTGGGCAAGAAAATCTGCAGAGTGACAGTGCCGTTGAGCTGGCTGGAGAGGCTTCAGAAAAAGACCAATCTAAAGAGGTAAATTATGTGGAAGTGTCTGAGTTAAAAATGCTAAATTTGTGAATATATTTTCAAGTTGAAATCAGGGAACTGCTGCCATAGTTTTTGAGAACTGTGCAAAACGTTAGTTTATACCAGTTATAAATTCACTGAAAAAAACCTTAAAAACCTGGTAGATACCCTGCATTTTACACTGCTCTAAAGGTAAGTTTAGGGTAATTGATGAACTGTAGAAGTGGCTTGTCTGCTCTCCATAAGAATTATACTTATGGCAGTTATGAGCCACTGGTCATTCTGAACAGAATGTAGCAAAGCATTGCAGTTTAACATCTGGAGTTTGTTTACAGTAGTTTCTATTTTCAGTTACACTTGAAATTTATTTTTTTTCTTTCAGGAAAGTGGAACTGGAGCTTCAAGTGCAAATCAGTCAGAAGGCCATGAATCTACACGCATGGCCCGGATGGCTTCTCAGAAGCAAAGCAGAAAAAATACACAGGTTCATCTCTTCTTTTAAATTTTTGTTTAAATATCTAAATATTAACTAGCATAAAGGCAGGACTCAGTTTCTCCTTGTTGGAACACTGTTCTCATTAGTGATGGGTTACACCTCTGTTGAAGTTCATGGTGTTAATTTGTTCCTTTTCAGAGTTTCAAGAGGAAACCTGGCCAGGCAGACAATGAGCGCTCGATGGGAGATCACAATGAACACATCCACAAGCGATTGAGAACCATGGAATCCAGCAGTGAAGCAAAGCAGGATACAACTCAGCCTAAACAAAACGCAGAGGAGGCTGATGCATTTGAACATATTAAACAAGGCTCTGAACACTATGATGCACAGACATATGGTACAGTGGTATTTCTGGGTGTTAAGAGTTGTCATTGCAGAATCAAATCCTGAAACATTCATATTTGCTGTAGCTTTCCCTGTTTGCTTTTTAAAGTTACATTTAACAATCCTTGCATTGGTTAAAGGTGCCGCACCATTTCACTACAATAAATGCTACTCTTTGGCACTCAGATTCAAACTAATAACACTTCTGAAAATACTGATTTGACTTACAAATATTGGATTTTATATTAATAAATATCTTTACAATCTATTCTGTTCAGCTAATCAGGGCAATAGCTTACTGACATAACACAGCACAGTGGAGTGAAAGATAAAATAGGGGTTTGAGCCTCAGATACCTTCTAAGTTCACTGTAATTGATGTGAAGTGGCATCAGACTGCAACATTTTTTTAAACTTGACTACTTCTCCTTCCACTTTCCTCTTGACAAGTACTGTTGTCTTTGTGCAGATGTAGCTAGCAAGGAGCAAGAGAAACCGTTTATGCCTCCTGAAGAAAAGGAAGAAGTAGACTCTGAAGATGCAGCAATGGAAACAGAAATGCAGGACGAGGATCTCAGGGCAGTAGACACTGAAGAGCTGAAGCCAGAAAAAAAGAAGTCTACTGCCACTAAACCTCCTGGTACATTAACTTAAAAAGCATTCTAAATACATGCTGATATGGATCTTTAGATGTATATGTAGGTATTTAGATTTGCATGTAGTGGATATTTTTCATAAGGCTAAATTAAATGCCTGATCCAAACTGATTCCTCTGCAGCAGTATTCTTACTTTTGCCTAATAACCAGCATTAGCCTTTGCTAAACTGATTGAGTGACAGAGGGGTTTGCTGCTTTCTTTCAAGTTAATGGTCTCTAATCTTTATCCACCACTTTGAAGAAATAAAAAGCAAACACTTCCCTGCTGTTCAACAAAGTGCCAATTCACTTAATTAATTGGCATTTAGCAGTGCATTCCAGTGTCACCACCATCAGCACCACGTAGCTCAACTGTTTTATGTATAACTAACTTCTGGCAGAAAAACAAACCAGCAAGAAGTAGAGGAGCTGGTCTGAACAACTCTGGTGAGGTAGCACCAAACTCACTTCCTTCCTTCTTAAATGGGAACAGAACTGAGCAGCTGACAGAAGTAGTTGGTAGAGAAGATAAGTCTGACTTGTCAGCCACACATGACCCGACCCCCCCCAAAAAATAGATAGATACTTGCCAATTGCAACAGAACTTGTAATTTTGATGAATCTAAGTAGATGACACCATAGCTTGGAATTTTGAAGGATTTTCTTCTTGAACAACGCAAAGCACAGCTGAAGAGGGGAGACGAGTTTTACAGGCCTACATTCTTGCCTCCCACTCCCTTGAGCTTTAATCACTTAAATCTCTTGCTAGACTCTTTATTTATGGTATAGGTGTGCATGTAATCAGTCTACTTGTTTTTCCACATGATTCGCCAACTGTATGTTCTGAAAAACTAGTCCTCAAAACATGTCCTACAATGTCATTCTTCTTCTCCTTTAGAATAATTCTTAAGAAATGAGTTGTTAAACAGTGTAGTACAGTAGAAACAGTAATAAACTCTCTAATCCATTCCTTAATTTGTAAATTGATTTTTTGATTTATAGAAAACTGTTCTGTTAAAAAATTAGAGCATAACAGATAAGCAAAGATTACCGTTTTTTAATGATGATTTTCTGACTGTTCTCAAATGACTTTATACCTCCCATTGTTCTGTCATAGAGGCTATGAGAGTCAATAAATGTACTTCATCAGTGAAATTGTCAGGTGTTAAAGGTTTGTTAACTATTACTTTGTTTGGCAAGAAGTTTACAAGACAGAAGAACAACTTGCATTAGGAAATGCATGGTTTTCTGTTCTAGTGAGTTGCAAGATGTATTCATCCCATTCCTAGAATTAAATGTCTTAAAATTTGGCACTTCTTTTAAAAGAAAATATCAGTTGAATTACAAAGCACATGAGATGCTCTGTGAAAGAGTCAAGATACAATATTGCTTCTTTTATTGTGTGGTCCATGAAGTCATTAACCAGTTCTGTGGTTGTAGGACCAGGTGATGTGGAGCCAGAGCTCCAGACTTTTGACTCGGAGGATGTCAATGACTCTGCACCAGAAAAACCACTAAAGGTGACTGAAGAGAAGCCAGAGAGAAGCAAGGACTCGACCATACACACAGCCCACCAGTTTCTGATGGACATTCCCCAGGTAGGATGCCCAGTCTGTCTTCATCTGTTTCTCCTGCTGTAGCTAAAGATTTTACTTGACCTGTGTTAATGAAACTATAAATGCAAAATAATTACGTTTTTTCAGCCAACTCCATACCTTGCTATTATTTAATGGCAGAATGAAAAGTAACACACATATACTGTCATATATGCAGCTGAAAGATGCCTTTAAAATTACTAGTTCTACCCACACTTAGCATGGAATTTTCTCACCTTTTTTTAAAAAGGTTTCGTTTTTCTAACTGTCAAGAATTGTTTTGCTCAGATGAATCTGCAGATCAAATGCTTGGGTAAAGTGGAAAGCAAGGGTCAGGATGTGTGGTGTGAAAATAACAAAAGGGTACATACAGAGTGATGAGAAAACTAGGCATCACTGACTTTAAAACAAAGAATCTGCCTTACTTAATTCATTAAAATATATTACTACTTTTTAAAAGCTGATTGCAGGTATTACAGAACCTTTTTGAGCTTTTTATGAATGTCTCAATTCAAAAAATACCATGGCTCCGTGTAACACTTCCCATTTCCCAGTGCAAACTTCTGGGGAAAAGCACATTTTATCATAAAGACCTATGGCAAAGAAGCAGTTGGTAGTGGATAACCAGTTGATAGAGTAAAAATATTTTCAATATATGGGGTTTTTTTTAGAAGGATTGATCTTTCATTCTTACAGTATGGTGTCCTAAGTTCAGCACTTGGAGGGTGCTATTTTACTGTTTGTACACATAACACAGAACAGATTGTGTGCCAGCTACACTGGGTATTTCTGTCTTAATGCCAAGTGTTGCAGCTTTTTGGAAAAAGGTTACTAAATGCAAGTGTTCTCCTGTTGTCAGAATAATTGTTGCTTTGGGCTTAGTAGGTTTTTTCCAACTGGCACACAAAATGTGAAACAGGAGAGGGAGCTCTTGCAGCACCATTTAAAGGGGAAGGGAAAGAGGCCGGCAGCTTCTCACCTTTCAGCAAAAGGAAGAAGAGAGAAATTCCCTCCACGTATGTTCTTTTTCCCTTCCTTAAATGTGCAGTAGGTGGCCAGTGAGACAGCTGCTGCTTCTTGAGGAATGAGAAGTTACTGGGACTATTGAGTCTGGAGTCATGGGCTTATTTTCCTTAGTCTGCAAGCCTGCAGATGATGTGTACCGTGTACTGCTGTTTGGCCAAACTGGGGGTTTGTAAGTGAGGGACAGAGGCTGTCACTGAAAGCACGATGAAAGTAAAAGAAGTGTCATAAAGCTTGGGTGTTCTTTAACATAATGGCTTAGCAAATAATATTTGGTGCCAGGTAAGGAGGATGATGTCATTCAGTCTTGAAGTGGTTTGAAGGAAGCTTGTAAAAAAATATAACTAAGTGAAGTATTTGATGTTTTCAAAGACACTAGTTAGGCGTAGCATTCAATAGTTTTGTCTCCATTATACTGTTGATAAATCTGGTGTTTGTCAAGAGCATTTCATTGATTTATTTGAAATTCTGTATTTTATTGTATTCAATGTCAGTATCATAGATGTTCCTAGCTTTGTTTCTATATTGATTAGATCACATATGGAGATATTTGTGGGGAGGTATTTACCCTTCACATATGTGGAAGCTACTAAAAAACATGGAGATTTAGAATCTTCATTTAGGTATTCAGGTATTTTTGTGTTTCTAATGAGAACATGCATTTACACTTTTTTTATAGTTTGCTATACTTTGTAGATCACCAGATGTGTAAACTTACTTTTCTGTCTCATAAAACTCGTAATTTCACTTCTAGCACATCATTAGAGATCCCGAAGAGCTAAGAAAGGAACTTGAAAGGCAATTGGAAGCTTGGCAGACACAACAGCCTGGAACTCCAGAGGAGGTTTGTGACTTCATTTGAATATAAAACTGTCATAAGAATCCTTCATTGCATTATTTCATCTTCTTTTACTTCTAAAACATTGAGGAATCCAAGGAGGCTGGAATCTAAATACTCAAAATCACATTGATACTGTTCTTGTTGTTATGTTTAACTTATCTTGAAAAACATACTACATTATTCTTGAAGCTGGATGTTGTTTCAGATCTTGTTTTGAATGTGGATGCAGGCTGTCATACAAGACACCCTCAGTTTTAGCTGGTTACTGCTTTCCCCTTAGTGCACTTAGGTTTGGTTTCTTTCTTCAGACAGTGCTCTCCATCTTGTTTTGTTTTTCATAATTCACTTTAATTTCTTTGTGTCATGTTGTAGGAGAAGGAGGCAGCACAGCTGTGGCAGAAGTACTTAGTACTGACAGCTCCTCTGTCACAGCAGCTTTGTGAACAGCTGCGACTCATACTGGAACCCACTCAGGCCGCCAAGTTGAAGTAAGTTGGGCCTTTCTGAGACTTCTGATTTCTTTAAACTCATGGGTTTGAGGTGCTTTAACCTCTGTAAAACTGCAGCTTTGTCATTCTTGCATTACAGTAATTATTGCTGTTTGCAAATGCCTTCAATTTCCTTGTATGGGAACATTAGGTTATTTTATGAAATGCAAACATGATATATAGTAGTAGGCACTCACCCTGAGGATATTGCCTGCTATTTTTTTTTCTCCTGTGCAACAGGTGATCAATCAATTTCACCATTTGAAGATAAGTCAAAGATTATGTTAAATGTCAAAATGTTTTACGTTGTTTATAACATTAAATGATTATTTTTTTTAAGAGATACAGACTTGTTTCAAACTGGTGGGATGTAAATTCAAGGTCTGCCTTCCATTTTAGGTACCTAAGATATAAACTTCTTTTAAAAACATTGAATATTCATCTTACATCGAAAATATGGGGGATTTTTTTATCTATAACTAAATATCAGTATTAAAACTACTAATATTGGATTTGTGTATTTAAAAAAAATATTTGTTGTATATGCTGCACAGGCCATGGATTTCCACAATGAGATATCTGCTGATAACCCCTGTCACTGTGTCTTTTTTCTCAACTTTCAGAGGAGACTACAGAACTGGGAAGAGACTGAACATGCGCAAAGTGATCCCGTACATTGCCAGTCAGTTCCGAAAAGACAAGATCTGGCTGCGAAGGACCAAGCCCAGTAAACGACAGTATCAGATTTGCCTGGCTATTGATGATTCCTCTAGTATGATTGACAATCACTCTAAACAGGTAAAATAAAACCTTGGGAGAAGTACGGAGAAACCACCTGGCATTGATGTGTATGGCAGTTGCTGACTTGTTTTATATAGGTCTGGTAATTTCTGGAAAGTGTGATCATTCCAAAGCACCTATTTTTCCAGTCCATGTGCTTAAACTCTTGTCACTGCATGCCTAAGGGATTTATTAACAAAAGATCAGTGAAAACTAGCTGAAAGGATGAGCTGTTAAGTTTGTTAGAGGTGTACATATCCACTGTAAAGTTACTTCTTGTGGCCTACAAAAGGCTGAAACTTCCTTACCTGACAATTCATTGGAACACTAAATAGCCATCCATCTTAGCCCACTTGTGAGGTTTGTTGTGACGCACACACAAAAGAGAGAGCACACACACACTTGACTTCAAGTTGGATGAACAGTAAAAGAGAACTTTATTTACGTGAGATGTCTATTTATAGACATCTAACAATGAGCACGGATTGGACAGTAATGATAAAACTTCTTGACTTCTCTGACTTTATCACCTGTCCTTCAATGTTCGCTTCCTCCAAAGAGGAATGCAAAACAACCTTCTGTTTATCAGAAGAGAGTGTGAGAAAGAGTAACATGAATATGTCAACATCAGAAGGCAAAAACCAAGACCAACACACTTGTAGGGTTTTTATTAATTAAAATGGTGTATTTTCTTCTGAACAGTTACTTATTTATTTCATTAGCCTGTCTAAAGTCGTGTTTCTAAATCAATCAGCTGAAGCCCTCAAGCAGAACTAGTGTATCTTTATTACACTGACTGTGTTACATAAGACAGGCAGAAAGATAGGCAGTCTCTTAAATTATATTTCTAGATGATGAAAAATAATTTCAGTAACATTCTTCATATTTAATACTGGGCTTTGAGTAAAACTTTGACTATGCTATTTTTGGTGCAACATTTTTCTTTAATAGCTTGCATATGAATCCCTGGCAGTTATTGGAAATGCTCTGACTCTTCTAGAAGTGGGACAGATTGCTGTGTGTAGGTGAGTTTATTTGAAATCTTGACTTTCCTTCAGTACTTCAGAGCAGAATGTAAACACCAGTTTCATGCTGTAACTTTCTCTTCTTTTCTAAAGCTTTGGAGAGACTGTTCAGCTGCTGCACCCGTTCCACGAGCAGTTCAGTGACCAGTCAGGGACACGGATATTGCGTCTTTGCAAGTTTCAGCAGAAGAAAACAAAAATAGCCCAGGTACACAAGAATGCTTTTAGGGCAACAGTTTGACCAGTCTTTTCCAGACAAGATACCAGCAGCTTCATGGTTTCATGATCACTTTGTAACACTAGTTTTTTGTCTTTGAGAGTCTGGGAGCAGGTTAGATAACAAAGAAATAAAATGGTCATAATTTTGTAATAGGAAGAGTGTTTTCTCCGTTTTTGTTCTGATGTATACCACTTTTAAGCATTCACCTTTCTCTGTATTGGGTCTTAAAAAGTATTTTTGGGTACTGTTGATGTTCTTAATTTTAATGGGGAGTATATGAGACTAGATACTTCTGTTTCAAGTTGAAGCCAAAGAAGTTCAGCCTGGAAATAGGATGTATATTTTCAATTATGCCATTAATCTCATCAGCAGTGTACTGTGTTGATTGCTTTGCTAGCACGGGAAAAAAAATAAATTCTATTTGAAGGCTCTTTGAAGATTCTTTAGTTCAAAAGTACTTAATAAATTTAAAGCAGGAGTTAGTTAATACAGGAAAATGCGAAGAACTGTATCTGTGTTAGGTGGTCAAGACTGTCTTGGCATTTAAAATAGAGAAAGGTGTTCATTAGAAATGTTTTCATTTTAAAATTTATTATTTTTATAATGAGATAACTTGAATTTCTTATTTATTTCCTCTGCAGTTTCTAGAATCATCAGCAAATATGTTTGCTGCAGCACAGCAGTTGTCTCAAAATATTAATCCGGGTGAGTTTTCTTGTGTTACTGTGCTTGTTGCCATGGCAGCAGAATGCTCACTACAGTCCCAAAGTAGGATCCTGCCAGGAAGACTCCTAGGACTGAAACACGGCTTGCATTAGGGCTTTGCTTTGTCAAAAGCAATGTTTGGTTGAAATTTAGCTCAAAACCCAAGCAACACCTTCTTCATATTTGTCAATAATTCACTAAAATTTTGTGTAAGATTTTTAAAAAGACACACCTTACCTGTCTCCCTTTACCTCCTGCTTGCAGACCGTGCTAAGGATAGACAGTGCCAGCTTGGAGCATTGTCCAGCTTCCTAAGCCCCCTGACTCTCTAGACACTTCTGCTCCTGCTTGAAAGCTTGAGTTCTCTAGGTATCCCGAAGCACACTGCTCTGAGGAGGGAATTTGCCTCCTACCTGCCTTTCACTGTCTTGCTTCTTTAGGTCATGAGGTGCTTGAATTTCTAAGAAAAGCTGGAAGGCTGCTTGCCTGTTGTCTGCCCCATAGTTAGTCTAAAAGATTGCTCTGTGATAGTTAAAAGCTTGTCATGGTAGCACATGTATTTTTTATAAATTCCTGTTGTTGAAGTACTCCAAGAACTTGAGAGTCTGGGATTTATAATCCACAGCTGCTTTGCCACAGGGTTGACGGGCTGTCATATTCTGAGGGGATGCAGCAGCAATCAGCTCCTTAGGATTAGGGAGCTGGCAAGAGGAAAGGCTGTAGGATCCATGACCTCTTTGTAAGACAAAGCCCTGTCACATTTGGGGCCTGTCTGCCCAAGTGTGTTCTGCATCCCTCTGTAACAATTAGGGCTTGCATTCCTGACTGTAATTACTGTGATTTTACGTGTAAAGGATGACAGATACATCCCTCTAAAGGTACATTCTAAGTTATATATCTGTCTCTAAGGGCAACTTGGGTCATGTAACATGTCTCCAGAAATGGCTGGTGCTGAGGAACCCAGCATGGGTGCTATGTCTGATGTTTCAGGAGGTTTACTTTAGACTAATTGAACTGCCTTAACTGTGCCTCTGAGCTTATCTTCTCATTTAGTTTCTTCCAAAAAATAACCCATTTTGGACAGTCCAGGATTGTTCCCTGATGGAAGCCAAGCCTGTAAAACTAGATACAAAGCCTACAGATGGACTCATAGGTACCTGCTTCTAGAGGCACTGATTTGAGTTCTATTTCATTGCAGCATCTGGTGCTCTCCTGAGCTAGTAGCTGGATTCTTGTCCAGTATTCAGCCAGTATTTAACCTCTAGGCATGAAAGACAAAACTTTGACCATGTCTGTTTGACTTTCATCCTTGATTATAGTACTGATGGATGGTGGGGTTGTCACCACCCCCTTTCCTCCATTATTTTCAAGGGCGTCACACATTACTTAGTTACTTTATTAACCCACTAATAACTGCAGCTTAATGTTAAGTCACAGAATTCTATTTAATCAAAGAGTTAATTTCCTTAGGAATACTCCTTTTTCCATTATACCCACAGGGCAAACAGCAAAATAGGAGTTTTTGCCTTTTAAATTCATTACTCTGAACTTACTGGAATTTCAAATGTTCTTTGTGCTCAGAAACAGCGCAGCTGCTTTTGATTGTATCTGATGGAAGAGGCCTTTTCTTGGAAGGCAAGGAACGGGTGACAGCAGCAGTTCAAGCAGCTCGGAATGCCAATATCTTTGTTATTTTCGTAGTGTTGGACAACCCTAATTCCCGGGTAAGTGAACAAGGGAGAAGTATTCAACTGCAGTGAATGAGAAACTGATACAAATCTTTTTATGTCTTTCATAGTGCCATACAGCTACCTTATCTTTTGTAGAGGTTAGAGATACTGAACCCAGTTGCAGTTTTCCATGTCTGCTACATCTGCCATTTCTTCCTACTGTGCTTCTTATCTTTTGTATTAAAAAAAAAAATATCAGCTTCCAAGCCACAGAAAGGCTAGGACTCCCGTTTTCAAACAGAATGGTTGTAGCTCTTGGCCACCAGGGAAGCAGCTGGCAGGTTGACAGATTTGGAGTTTGAGAGATGCTTTGTTCCATCTCAGCTCTGATTCAGCTTGATAATTTCTGACAGCAGTCCCCAATTGACATGACAGCTGGAGCCAGTATGAGATTAAACATTAGACAGAAGGGAATATGTGAGAGTTACTTAGCCCCTCAGTTGGGAAAGCCGAGTCCTGCATCTGGTAATGGGGGAAGAAAACTTAAGATATCCTTGGATGAGAAGCTGAAATATCTGGGAGTGTTTCAGGAAGGCTCTGTAGTGCAGTAAGTAAGCAAACATAAACCTGACAGTAAATTATGTGGTAAAGACTCTAATTTTCGTGGTTTGTTTTGGGTTTTTTGTTTGTTTGTTTTTTTGCTTGTGTTTTCTTCTTGTATCTTTATTTTTGAATACAAAACTCATCTGCTATATTTATTGCTGAAAAACTAAAAGTTCTCCTGCTGACAAACAGCTGAAAGGTTCTGATGAAGCCTGGCTGTAGTATCAAGCAAAACTGGGTGTTTTTCATAAGCTTTTTGTTTTCTGGGGAAAAAAGGTGCTTTCCATAATCTTTATTAATTTCTGAGCTGCTACACTGAGCAGCTACGAAGTTACTTTACAAGAAGCACAGCTGGAGTTTAATCTGATTTTTGTCTTTAAGGTATTTGTTGAAATACTGTGAAGTTACTAAAGAATCTTCTATTAGAGCACTGCACAAATATTAGTTGAATTCAGCACTAAAAAGCTTACAGACTCTCTTGGGAAGGCATCAAATTAATAACACTAAAGTGCCAACAGTAAACTCAAATCATAAAATGCTAAGAAAAGACAGAATTTATTTACAGAATGTGGTATTGCAGAAGCTTAAGCTTAGTCTCTTCTAGCCTATAATTCATGATTAGTACACTTTTATCTGAAAGGGCAAAAGCATTTAACTGTTTTATGTTCAGCTTCTGATCTGATTTACCATTGAACACTTAGAGCTTTTAATCTTGAAAGTATTTTATTAACTTTTATTCTAATGGGGGAGAATTAGAAGTACTTAGAAAATAAGGTAAATTCTGTCACTGGTCATAGAGTATGTGTGTCATTTAATAGTAACAGCAGTACTTTTTTTACAGGATTCTATTTTGGACATTAAAGTACCTATATTCAAAGGACCTGGAGAACTGCCTGAAATCAGGTCTTACATGGAAGAATTCCCATTCCCGTTCTACATGATCCTTAGAGATGTGAATGCGCTCCCAGAAACTCTGAGCGATGCCCTCAGACAGTGGTTTGAACTGGTCACTGCCTCCGACACTCTTTAGACTTTGGTAGACAAGGTCAGACCCGACTGCTGCTGCTGAACTGCTGAAATACAAGAAACTCTTGTCATAAAACTCTTCCCAACTGGGATTATCCTGTGGGAGCTGCCCTGGGGCAGAGACTGTGTAAGAACAGAATGGTTTGGGTGCATCCTCCCAGTGTGTCAGAGGACAATTATGCAATGGTGAGGCTGTCTCCTGCTATTCCCACAAGTAGCATAAAACTTGTCTCAGCTTCCCTTGTAATAACTTATTACCTTTTTAAGAAAAAAAAAAAATTGTTATATTAACAGAGGTAATATTATTCCTGCTCCTCCCTCCCTGCTAAGTAAAGCCAGCCTTGTTCCTGGGAAAGTATTTCTGCATTAGAAGTTGGGGTGTCTTGCAAATAAAGCTTTCTTCAGTATCACCCATGTGGAGATGCTTCTGGGAAGGAAAGGAATGGGGAGCAGGAGAGGAAGATGGTTTGAATCAACCAAAAAAAAAAAAAAAAAAGTACTCGAATACTTGAAACTATTCTGCGGTTTTAACATGGCCTTTTTAATTATTGCTGATTTTTGCCTGACGATAGCAGGGAATTTTCTGAATCTTGCCATATGCTGATCCCTTCCTTACCACTTTACACTGTGAAGTTTGCCCCAGTCCGAGGCAGGCGTTGGGGATGTTTCATAAATCCGATGTCTTGGAGCACGGACGTGATTTTTCATCGCAAAAGCTATGCATCTTGTATCGTCTGTACTAATAAAGACAGGTACCGCTCTTTGTAATTACGACGTCCGTGCCTTGAATTGATCAAAGCTTCCGTACAGCGAGCGACCGACCGTACCCGGGCCGTGAGTGCTGGGACGAGGCAGGAAATGGCGGCCGTGGCCCCGCCCGCGCGGGGCGGGCTGGGCGGCCCCGTGGCGGGGCAGGGCCAGGGCAAGGGGAAGGGGCGGAGCCGCGCCATGGCCGCCGGGCGCCTCCCGCCGGGAGCGCTCACCCTCAAACAGGTACGGGCGGGCTGGGGGATCGGGCAGGGCGGTGTCCTGTAGAAACGACAGGGAGCTCGGCGGTTGTTTAAATGTCCCTCAAAGCAAAGCGCCGAGGGTGCAGCTCGCGGCACTGTCCTGAGGCAGACTTGCCTCTCCTCTTGCCAGTTCCTGAGGCGGCAGCAGGTCCTGCAGCTGTACCGCAAGATCCTGCGGGCTATCCGGGAGGTCCCTGCTGAGCAGGATCGCCGCTACTTAAAGGACTGGGCCCGGGAGGAATTCAAGAGAAATAAGGATGCTACAGAAGAGGTGAGGATGGGGAATCCGCAACTCCGATCGCCTGCCCTCGGGAATGGTCACTGCACTGCCCTGTCTTGTGTCATGGGGTTTTGTTTTGTGGGTGTTTCTTCCAGACTGGTGAGAAGTCTCCTGTTACTATTTCCTCATTTATGCAAAGAAATAACCCAGCGTCTCTAAATATTATCCCCCCCTCTTAGCTGTAGTAATGTTTCTCAAATTTCAGGAGAATAATCTGGAATTAAAAATCTAAAAAACCAAATACTCTGCTTACTCAAACCACAGATCAGGAAAACGGTATTGAATAATATGGTAGCTAACATAAACTTAATAATGGTTAAGCTTTTTGTAGCTTTTTTTTTAGCTTTAATTTTACCTATATTCAAGCAGAATACAATCAAATGGGATGTGAAGCAAGTGCAAAATTCAAAAACCTTCACATTTCTTGTACACCTCCTGTTCTCTGCTTCCTGGTTCATTCCCTTTTCTAGCCAGTGCCCAGGGAATTGGTGGCTGAATTATGCAGACAAAGACTCAGTCCTTAGATAATGTTGAGAGAAACCCACACCTGCTCTGTAAAACCCATCTCCATAATGCTCGTGTACCCTTCTCACTACTGGCTTGCAAAGGCAGTACACACACAAGCATAAAGAAAACAGTATTAGGAGTTTGAATCCTGTTAAAAACTGAGTTTCAAAGCAAAGCCACAACCAAGTACATTGTTAAGGAACTGGAGAAAATTATCCATTTATTTACCTGGTTTTAACCATCTGAGAGACAGCAGTGTTAGGTCACACAAATAAGTAAATGACAGTAGTGCCAGTAAGAATTGTATGTATTTTAATGCACTAAAAGTTTGTGTGCTTGTGGAAAACTCGTGCTGTGTATGGATGGGCAGTTCACTAGATTCCATTCTGTTTTATAGGATGCAATCAGGATGATGATTACTCAAGGCAACATGCAACTTCAGGAACTTCAGAGAACACTTAAGCTGGCAAAATCCTGATCTTCATTTTGTTGACAGTTGGATTTTTATCTGTTGCAAATAGGCACGGTGTTTTTTGCAGAATGTGGTTATAATGGCAGCCTTTGCTGGCAACCTGGTAATGTTTGAAGGAGGAATCTACCACCGAGGGGGTTTTGTTTTTTCCCCTTTCTCATACATTTCTCAGTTTGGCTACCCTCTGAAGGGAAAATCCCTTGGACACAAAGGACATTTAAGAACTGGATGGAAAATGTAGCATGTGCTGCAGGAAAAGCAGAAAGCACCAAAAATTACAGCAGCTGTGCTATTGCCAGTGCAATGGAAAATAAATATATGCCAGATTATTTTGTCTGCTTTTTACTGTGGTAGCTGTAATTGGTAATATTCACAATGACACCTCTTTGTGTACTGTGCCAAGAATTTTCACCAAAATTTGTGATTAAAACAGAATTTGGGATAAATAAATTGGCCCAGAACACAGAAACATTAAAAAAATGTTTTGTGTGTAGATGTTGATTTTCAGTAGGAGCTAAATAAGAAAGGGAGGTCTTTATTTATGAAAATGGGAGATTTTAGTCCCAGAAATGTTTATTACCGAGTACCTTCAAACTAGTATTTAAAAGTTAACATATAAAGAAGAGTTACAGGTAGAAAATACTAACTGCAAAAGTTGTGGTTTATTCAAATGTTACATTACTTCTAATTGTTAGCTTGCAACTGTTCTCACAGTGTATCTTTTTGTATCACTGTGTATCTTTTTTTCCCATGTAATTTAAAAATGCTCAGACGAGCTGGGGATTTTTTCCACATTACTAGACAGGCAGCAGTAGATCGATGCCTGACTCTTTTAGGTTGTGATTCCAAGACATGCAGGAACTTTTCCCTCTCCCACCTGCTATTGTAGTTCCCTGAGGGAACACCCCTGCTTTTCAAGGTGGTTTTCTGCAGAGTTGCTAAGCTGCACAAACTGACAGCAAATCGGTAAATAGGTATCACCACTGGCACCAGGGAAGGGACAGGACAGAAATTCCAGGCTACAGGAGGAACGACCCCAGCTGGGAGCAGGAGCTGTGGTTCAGATCTGTATAGACTGAAGCCTCTGAGCTTCAATCAGTCAGTGAAAAATACGTATCTAAAAATGCTTCATGAAAATTTTATATTTTGTTAAAATTTCCTGGTAGAACAGACTGACAGAACATTTTTGTATTGGAGATTTATTTTTCATGTTAAGAAAAAGTGCTGCTTAGAAAGGTATTTTGACTGAATAGCCATAACCAATACTGGCTGTTACCACAGTACCCTTCCCTTCCCCTTCAGCCAGTGCTTGGATTTCTGTTCTTTAGTGAGGAGGCTTGACCCTGCTGCCTCACCATGGTGCTTTCCTTTCAGATCCCAGAGCCTGCATTATTCCTTTGACTCCCAGTTTGTATGCTTCCAGGTTGTGGGCACATAATCCAGAGCTAGGATTGACAGGGAGGGCCCTGGACAGATGCTGACCTCTTGAGTGCTGCTGCCCTTTACTGCTCTATGGGCTTGTCAAGATAAAGTTGCCAGCCAGAAGCCTTAAAGAGTCCAAGTAAACAGCCTGCGAGGTTAAGTAAAGTTACCTGAAGAGAAAGTAGGTAGATCACACCTGTTTATAAAGTCCTTCAGAGTTTTGAAGAAGGGAGAAGTATAGAAAGGAATTAGCAGAAAATTCTTCTCTTTCTTTTACCATACACTCATTGGCTTCAGAGAACCTCTAAAATCAGTAACCTGCAGCGTGGTTACTGCCTTTGATTGCTTGGTAATTACTTGGATTTACTTAAAGTATGTGAACCTATGAGTGTGGTCCAGTGTGGCCTGTATGAGAAGTAGAGCTAAAGCCCCAGCCTCTCCCCTGAGCTTGTGCAAGCTCAGGAACCTGTGTGTGATCCATGCACAACTCAGCCCTGTGCCTGTAAATTCTGAAAGGGGCACCTGCACCAGCCAACAGAGTACTCAGTCCCTGCAACTTCCCTTGGCACAGATGGCAGACTCCATTTCTGTGTTTTATAAGTGCAAACAAAAAGCTTAGAAGCTGAAGTCCAATCTTCTGCTCCCTGCTCCGAGTCAAGTGAGGGGACTGTGTCAGTTTCCTGTGGGTAGAAATCGTTACACCACACATTTCTGAGCAACAATTACTTTAATTGCTTGGCAAAACATTAACTTCATCCAGGTGATACAAAACTTCAACAGCATGCTTTTGCATTCCTACTGTAGCTTCAAACTGTAAACACACCAAAGTGTCTATATTAGACTACAGAAGTCAGAGCAAAACTAGTATTTCCACAGCTGCAGATACACTTCTCTTGTCGTGATAGTGCATTAATAGGAACTTTAAAAATAGTGTTTATATAATATGACTTTTTTTGTTTTATACATCTGCTAAGAAGACAAAAGCTTAATTACTAATTAGTGAATGGAGTTTTTCAACACTGTAAAGTATTTTGTATTGATTTTAGAGCTCCTTAGTACAGAAAAAAAAGTATTTTTCTCCTTGGCATAACAGTACCATCCTGTGTTGGAACTGATTTTGAACAGTTGTTCTGTCATGATCTGGTAAGTAAACTTAATTTTCTAGCAGAATCTGATGGAGCCTTCTCAGATGTGTAAGGAAGAGTCCCTAAAGGGGTGCAGATACAATAGTTATGATGCCTTGAGATTATTTGGAGTCTGTCAGCATGGACAGCATTTGTCAATGGAAGTTCCAAATTTAAAACAAAACACATCGATAAAACTTTTAAAATGCTGAGTACTGTTTTGTGGGGCTGTTTGTCCTAAAACCTGTAGACTCAGCAGGGCCTGGTGTCCTTTTTGGAGACAGAAGGGAAAAAAAAAAACCACAGGTGGAATCATTCAGAGAAACAAAGGTAGACAGTCTGGACAAGGTGCCTGGGAAAAAAATCCTGACTGCAGAAGAAGAAACATTTGAATACAGGGAGCCAAGCTTTCACTTGCTTAGATAAAGGACTTTTTTCAAGCTTCTCCAATAGTAGACAATTCAGCCATTTCCTGCTTGAAGGAAAAAAGATTTATATAAACATTCAACCTAACAAATAGACCACAGTCACATTAAATACTTGCCATCCATGCCCTAAACAAAAGTTCTCAGATTACTGGAGTACAGCCCCAAAAATAGTGTAACCACAAGGAGCTCTGCTTGCAGGACACCATTAAAAAAACAAATCAGATTTAGGACTTGTTTTAATAATGGAAAACCAATGGAAAAGCAAAGTGGTAGCTGAAGCCTCTGTACCTGATGGGATGAGTTGCCTTAGCATCTCCCTCCATGCTTGTCTGCCCTCTCCCAGCTGGAAGCCTGCATCTGTCACCTGCCTGGGCTTGTAACTGGAGTGAGTTCTTTAGCTTCTCTCCACTGACTAAAGAGAGGCTCTGGGAGGATCTAAAATAGGATCAATAGCCCTTCATCACTAAATAATTCTGTCAAAAGCTTTCAAACATCCTGGATTTATTTCAGTACTGGTATTACAACATGTTTACATGTGGCATACAGTAGAACCCTCTAGTCTGTGTCCTGTGTGGAAGTAAGGGAATTTCCTTTTCAGAAAGCAGTTTTGGTTACTAATGCAGTTTGGTTTCAAGCAGCATCTGGAAACTGAGTGCAATATTGAAGGACTCTTGGAAATAACAAAGAAAGGATCTGATCTGCAGCATCTCTTTGTTATCAATATAGTTTGCATATGAACTCTCCTCAGTTATGGAGTTTCCACAGTAGTTTCTACTCCTGAAATAGAGTGTTGTGTTTGGATGTAACAGGCACTACATATATCTATCAATATTCCAAATTCCCATACAGCAGGCTCCAGAATGAGTCCTGTTGCTTGATTACCTGCCTGGCAGGTGCTAGCTCTCTTTCTGCACCTTAGTCCTTAATTTGCTCAGCTCCTCTTCTAAGCATTTGATGTGCTCCTTGAGAGCAGCTTTGTCCTGCTGCGCTCTCTGGTTCGCTTGGCACCGGGCTTCTTCTATCTTGCGCTCGTACCACTTCTCCATCTGCGTGGAAACGGCCTCGAAGAAGTACTGGGTTATCTCCAGGGCCTGGGAGGTGTCTTTGAGCGGAGGGGCAGGCGGGGCTGAGGGCTGCGGCTCCTGGCCCTGCTGTGCCCCGGCGTGGTGCAGAGCTTTGTGCCTCGACTGCCCACTTCTGCTGGACTTTTTCGTCTGAGTTCCTTTGTCAATGAAGTAGCCGCTCTGTGGTTCAGTCTTTGCAGGTTCAGTCACTGGCTGCAAAGCAGCTTGAACTTTAACGTGTCTTAATTTGGAGCCTGAAAGCTCGGAGGAGGGCAGGTCCTGCTGGAACCTGTGGAACGTGCTGGCACTCACAGCTTTGTCCTTTGGCCTGACATCTTGAGCAGTGGCAGAAGAAGAAACTGGTCCACCAGTCACTACCTGTTGCTCTGTACCTATAGAATAAATTATAGACAATATATTAAGAAAAGCTCTAGGCATTTATTTTAGCACTC
The DNA here is from genome assembly GCF_052056855.1 of Sturnus vulgaris. Taxonomy (NCBI): domain Eukaryota; kingdom Metazoa; phylum Chordata; class Aves; order Passeriformes; family Sturnidae; genus Sturnus; species Sturnus vulgaris. The sequence goes on from NC_142245.1 coordinate 79,174,816, forward strand.
ACAAGACCTGTTTTTTGATGAATGATAGGGTTTTGTGTGTACAGACTTATATTAGTTTATCACACCTTCACAGGCAGGTGATGTAATAGGTAGTCATTAAAGGAGAAAAGCTGGCCCAGGCAGAGGGGTGCTGCATTGCAGCTGTGGGGCTACAGATGGATAACAGGCAAAAGACATAAATATTAGCCAAAAATTCTTTACTGTGAGGCACTGGCACAGGTTACCCAGAGAAGTTGTGGTTGCCCCATCCTCAGAACGCCAGGATGGACGTGGCTCTGAGCAATCTGGTACAGTGGAAAATGTCCCTACCCATAGCAGGGGGGGTTGGAACGAGATGATCTTTAGGGTCCCTTCCAATCCAAACCATTCTGTGATTCTTTGACTTTGTCAGAAGGAGATGTAATAAGTGTCAGTCTAGATTTCCAAAGTAGATTATGCCTGCTGATATTTATGAACTGCCTGCTTCTACAGAACTTGAAGTCCCAGTAATTTTGGAAAGGTCACACATTTCTATGCTTTTGAAGTGTTCCAATGCAGAATAGCTGACACTGAAGAGCAAGATCTCTTATATGCCTTTCTATTTGATGGGGCATCCACATTTTGCATAGTGTTTAGGGGATATATGCATTGCATTTTACAGAAGCCAGGGCTCAGATAGCATTCTACTTGGCTGTAGACACCTGGTTGTTCTGCACATTTCTTTTTTTTTCCCTCAAAAGCTTCCAAGGCCAAGAGTTATTCAAAGCACCAAAGGACTTTTGCTTCAAAGACATAGTGCAAGCATCAGGAACAGTCAATGGAATTCCACCCAGCCACCTCTTAAAATATTCTCAGTGGCTGCCTTGAAGTGTATTTAAATCCCAAGACATTAGGCATATGGAGGGGGGAAAGCACACCACCAGAATTATGTAGTAGTAATAATACAGGTACCCCTCAGTTAAGGAGCTTGCCGTTGAATGGATATGACAGCTAAGTACCTGCCGTGGTTGTACCCAATGCTCCATCTTGTTTAACGCAAAAGTGTTGCCCAAAGCTTTGTTCTGGCATCTGGACTCTGCTCCTTCCCCCATCTTCCAAGAGGCTATTTGGAAGTGTGATATAGGAATGCTGGTGGGAGCCCTCTGACTGAAGCACAGGCTGGTTGGCTTTACAGTCCTTGGCACTGTGGGGGTTGTTGTCAGTATCCAGGGTCTCAGTGAGAGACTCACAAGTGGACAAAGTTGATTTTGGTCTTGATGACCTGGAATCTCCAGAAAGCTTGAGCTCCAGATTCTGAATCTTCAACAAGCACCAGGTCTTCAGCTCATCAACCAAGGAAATCTATCAGAAAGAGACCGTAAATTACATGATCCTATGATGAGATCCTATGGTTCCTGAGCTGCTGAGGACATGTGGCAGGGACAAAGACAAGCAAGCTGGGTATCTGTGGGCTTAGACTCCCTGCTCAGATGTGCATGCTGCCACTGGGAATATTTAAAGGACTGCAGATCAAAAAAGGTGGAGAACTATGCACTAGCTTATGAAAGGCACTCTCTTTAATCCAAGCTACCACCTCTTAGAATGAATATGCTACTTCCAGTGCAACTCTGAGTCCTCTGTCAGGGATGACTTGTTTAATCATACAGTCAATGGTACTTTCTAAGTGCAAGGAACACCACACATTCATTTTTTAAGAGCAAAATTCAAATTAGACACTTCTGGGGAACAGCTTTATACAACTACCTACCTCTGCTTCTCTCTTCATTCAGTGATAAAGGTGAGTTGCCGACTAAATGATAAATCAGTAAATCAGATGCTTAACAAGTGTCAGCTGCAGATGCATTTAAATCATTTAAAATAAGAGTAGGTTTTTTCACCCTGTTGTTCATATGACATCATGAATTTAGGTCAGGCCATCCTAGGCACAAGGATGTTTAGTCGGTGTGTTTGGTAAAGCTCAATTCTGTTTTTTCAGATGTTTCAATTAGACCTAGCTGTGCAGGAACAGCTGACATCACTTAATTCAGTTCACTGATGTATCACCCCAGCATCTTGTGTCTTAAATGGACATTACAAGGTGATGGAGCAAAAGCCTAGATGTTCAGAAGCCAATAAAATACTTATATCTTTTATGAAATAAAAATTAAAGCTGCCTTAGTTTGGTAAGTACTTTTCTTTGGAGAAGAGTATTTGATGGATGTTAGATCCAAGTATCTTGATCAGTAGCTATGCAAGCATTATCACAGCTGTCAGTCTTCCTACATGGATTTGGAATGGTCTTAAAAACACTCAAGACATTTTCCTAGCACAATGTGTACTTCTCAATTCTTGGAAGAATACCAACAATGAGAAAACAAACTGTATTTTAAATTCACCTATGTGAGTGGAGGAACACAAATTTCTCAGCAGGTTTTAAATGGCGAGTTTTTGCAGAAACTGGAAGGGCAAGAGCTGCATCTCTGTGGGAGCAGTTGTTCTTGCACTGCTGGTTGAACAAGCATACAAGAAAGGACTTTCCTATTGGCATTAATACACAGCTTGGAGATGGTGCTGTGTTGCTGACATCAGAAGAAAGAACTTCAGCCTTTTAATACATGGGGGCTAAAAAGCTCAGATAAAGAAGAAGGGAGAGATTCTCAGGGCCCAGTCTCCAAATGGATGAGAAGGAAAAGAAACAATACAGATCTTAGCTTTTTTACTATTTGGATATGTTCCTGCATATGTCCTCTAATGAAGCAAAAGCTGAAAGCACAACTGTGGAAAATTTAGTGCTGGAAATTTTTGTAAATCCCTATGTTAGAAAAATGGCATTTTGTTGTAGAACCCACACTACAGATACACCAAATTAAATTACAGCAGTGGGACTGGATTTCACATTCCTCATTTATAATGCAAAAACTTCATAAATTTGGTTTAGTGACTAAGATGGTGGGCAGGAATAATTTGGTCTTTGAAGCTCTTTTACCTGTTTGAACAGATGTGACACATCTCTGACATTTTCTGCCTGCTGGAATGGAACTCCTGAGCTGACCTGCCAGGGGATGTAGAGGGAGTAAGAGGGAGTAGCTGTTTCGAGCCCTACCTGCCTCTTCTCCCCCTCACTCTTTTCCAGCTCCGTGTGCTGCTGCAGGCGGTGAAGGCACTCTGTCCTCTCTGCCGACAGTCGCTCGGCCATGAGCTTGTCCAAAACCCGGAGCTGTGGGGAAAAACAATGTTCAGCTGAGATCATCATGTTAGAAACCAAACTCCCATCTGTGAGCCCTGTAAATCAAAGTACAGTCTGTCTTTCAGTCTTCGTTTCTATGAATGCTGCCAACTACAATTAGATGTAGCTTGCAAAGAGGCTCAATCACAAAATTACCAATGAATAACTATTAAATTAAAAATAAAAAGTTATTTAGAGGATCTCAAATCTCAATGCATACATAATTCTGCAAGAGGGATTTTGACAATTATGAACTGACCAGTCATAGGATTGCCTTCTTTCCCTCTTAATGGCTCAAGCCCTTAAGATTCGTTGTCTAAAGATGCACCAGAAGCCACTCAAGACCCTAGTCTGCAACATCAGTTCCCAGTGGAATGTCAGTTCCCTGGACTTGAGTATTAGAGTTCAGGTTTGCTTTTATAACGTAAGAAGAAAAATAAGAATCATTACAATGAAAATATTAATTAAGTTTAGGATGTGTTTCTAAATCATATAGGCAAGCAGAACTTCAGGTCATGTTCTTACTTGATGTTGAGTTTTGCTTTCCATCTGGCCCAGCTTAATATTCATTTTATCTTGTACTGTTCCAAGCTCAGCTTTTATCTCTTCCACTGTTGCCTCCAGCTGATTCTCCAGTTTATTTATCAGGGGCTCACAACGACATCCATTTATGGGTGCCTGAAAGAGTGATCATACATTTACTTGCTACACCCCACCACCCTCTTAGCACACTTGGAATATTATCACAGCCTCCTTCAGTCAGTCTTGGGTTCTTCTATCCCATGTACTGTATCTCACCCTCCTGACAGTATCTTACAGCAGCTCAGCAAATGGGCTGTTAGTTGAAAAAGCATAGCCTACACAAGGATTCATCTGATGTGTATGGACATACCCTAACACATCAGTGCTGATTTCACTGGGGCTACAAGCAGCACTGAGCTCAGACCCTGTGTGCTGGCTGAGGGAATACATCACAGGCTTATACCCCATGTCTCAATGCTGTAATTCTCAATTGTAAAAAAAAAAATAAATCAGATTTTGTGGATTGTGTGCATTTGCTTTTTAACCTAATACCAATCACGTGCTCTGTCCTTTTCCAGTACTGAATGCAAGGCCTAGCTGCTTCTGTTTGCCCTCACCCTCCTGGCATTCAGCTGCCCCTTGCCTGCTAGGCACTCCTCCCCCTGCCTTTGACACATGTGGCACCATCCCATGGTCCCTCTGCAAGGGCAACTGCACTGACCACATTTAAATCTCTCAGGGAGATGGTCACAGAAGGCTCTCTTAAGCGAGGACACCTAAACCTCATCAGATTCCTCTGCAGCCCAAAGGCAGAAACTGGCTCCTTCAGGGGCTGTGCCAGTAGCCCAAAGCAGCTGCTCTGAATCTGTCTGCAGAGGAGCCTCCCTCTCTTCTTTAGCCTCACAGCAGTGTTTCATAAATTGGGGATTATTCCCTTGGCAGGGAAAGGTGGGTGGTTTGCTGAGTACCTAAAAAAGCTTCAGAAGTACACATACTTTAGAAATTATGTTTGCTACTCATGGCCTCAGGGCATCAAAGAAGACAGACAAGCAAAAAAGAAAAGGAGAGAGGAGTGTCATGTATTCTAGGAAATACTGTATGGGAGTCTAGCTCTATTAAGCTAATCTTTGTGAATAGATGAGATTTGTATACAAATCCTGCTTTCTGCACTTCTCTGTTCCCCAAGCCCTTCTGCACCTCTCTGCTCCTTTATCCCTTTAATATATGAAAGGTTCCCCCCACCAGCCTTACTGATGACTGCTGTAGGACAATTCCATAGTGCCCCTGTCTAGAAATTTCTTAAACATTACATGGAGAGGTTGGAAAGCAGTAAACAACCAGTAAAACCTTTGAAGTCTGACTTGAATGGTCTTCTGAATCTGCTGAAATTCTCAGCTACAGGAAGGGACTGACAAGAGCTGATGGATGGATGCAGGAAGCTATGGAAATGAAAGGATAGACCTTCCAGGAGTACAGGAGGGCAATATTAAGAAAACAACAATACAGATGTCTGCAGTGTCTACAGGATAATTTACTGACCATTTTTATGCTTTCTTATAAATGTCTACTGGTAATTAATTGTGCAATAAAGTGACTAAAATATTATTCTCCAAACTGGAATAAATGCACATGGCCTGGTAGCTCCAGGTTTATTTGTTTACCAGTTTCTACAGAAATCCTGCCCCAGTAAACATAGAATACCCAGAGACGTGTTGCAAAACCCAGAAAGAATTGTAACAAAATCTATTGAGCTTACTCAACCTCTTGGTTTAGGTAGTAAGCTTTTAGTGCTCACACACTGCTTTTCCTTGGAAAATATCTTTGCATCTCCTGTCAGAACTCCTAATGTTTTAAGGTATGTAATGGAAGTTCTCATGTCATTTCCAATCACTGTTCACCCCTTATCTTTGCAGATCAAAACCACTTAAGTATGTCTTCTTTAACAGGCACAAAAACAGCTTACTGTTTGCCAGACTTCAGGCCAAAATGCAGCTGAAGCCCAAGCAAGGAAAACCAATCCCAAGTCATGATTTCATGCCCCTGAGAGTGCATATTAGTGGAGCATATTTTCCATCTGTTTCTTGTGTCCGCAGGTTGCTCGCAGTGTCTCCCTCTGTGAGGGCTCACCTGCATCACCTTCCCGTCCTTTCCTCGGTAGAGCGTGTAGAGCTGGTAGGCTCGGACCTCGTGGGGAGGGGGTGGAGAGGAGCAGTGGTGTTTACTTCTGCGCTTAGGCGCGTTCTTCTGGGGCTGAGGGAGTGTCTGCTGATCAGCTGGGGAGATGGGGTCTGAGAGTGCTGAAACCTGCATAACATACACACGATGTTTTGCCTATATGAGCACCTTGGTATGCTGTTCCTGGTGGGAATGGGACAAATCCATTGTGACAATTACAGCAAAAATCACTTTTATTTAAGAGTATCTCTGCCCCAGGAGCATGGTGGGGCTGGTGTCACAACACACCAAAGGGACCCACACCATCTCTAACAGCTATCCTCCCTTCTTTCTCTCTGCTATTTTAAATCTACTGATACCTTTTCCTTTGGCTTTTTCTTTTTGCTCTTTTTCCCTTTGGGATCTGGTGAGGCTGAGCGGGGTTTATCCTTCAGATTGTTCTTCCTCTCTGGGGGCTGGTCGCTGCTTGGTGTGTCATCAGCAGCTGAGACGCTGCCCTGCTTGAAGCAAAGACAGGGAGTTCAGAGCAGTTGCAGAGATGGGGAAAAGGAGCCTCTTCTTTGATTGCCCAGCTTTAAGCTGCTCTGCACATGTAAGTGGGAAATGCTTTAGCAGCAGAGCATGACAGACTGCCTCAGGCAGCTGCTGGCGCCACGCACAAATGATGGCTCCAAACAGACTGAGTCCTCAATGGGTTTTCATGACAGTCCCTCCTCACAGCAGATCCAGCTGGTAATGCCAGGCTGTACCTTGCTCTGTACCACTTCATCCCGTGGCACTGACTGAGCCCTCCTTTCCTCCTTCAGTCTCTCTCTCTTCTTCCTCAGGCTTCTCCCACGGTTAAAACGCGAGACCTGAAGACAGACCACACTGTTACTCAGTGGTGTCATACTCTTTCCTACCACAGAAGACAAGTAATAGAGCAGACCTTTTCCTCGTCTGTCTGAAAGGCAACGGATAAAGGAGAGTGCACTGCCGGATGGACACTGATGAGCCAAGCAACGTGGGTGGTTATGGCTGTGAAAACACACTAGCACTGAGCTCAGTCTGTTGGGACACTCTGCTGTCCCCTAGAAAGGTGAGCACATCCTCTGTTGTCCTTGGGATGGTTCCCAAGCCAAGCCCTTTTCATGCAGAGGTGACAAGCAGGAGGAGGGGAAGGACTGTGCCTGGTCTCATGTCCTTCTGCCCTCTGACCTGAAGAGCATTGCAGCATTTCACACACAGCCGCAAAGTATAAACAGGACATAAACATTTTGTCCCCATTGCAAAGCATCCTCCAGTGGTACCCACCCTTCTAGGGAAGGGATATGCCTGAGGCAGGCAGCAGAGTGACACAACTCAGGAGCTGCTGGGTATAGGGCAACTTTCTAACCCCTGGGCCACTGCAGAGAACAAATGCCTCTGACTGCTCCACCCTCCGCCAGTCAGGACACAGAAACCTCTGACACCACTTCATGCTGAGGCTTAATCTGCACATCTTGTTCACCTTGGGGGCTGAAATGCTCTATGTCAACAGACCTGAGCCCAGCCCACAATGCCAGCAGAAATGCAGGAACCTTTCATAGCAGAAGACAAGGAGCAGGGGATGCAGCCTCCCAGGATTAAGTGACCTCATCTCCATGTGTATGTGTGTGTTGGGGAGAGATGTGTAATGTACCTGTGATGCTTTAGTGAGCAGGAGTGCAACCTCGGGGTTATTGTGCTGTCTGGCAACCTCTAGAGGGGTCTGGCCTGCCTAAGAGAAAAAAGAAAACAGCATTTCCTTCAAAACACAAGCTACTGGAAACATAGAATTTCTCTAACCAAGTTCAGTACATACTCTGAGCACATGAGAAAAGTGACAAATTTACCCAGATATAATTCAACACTTCACAAACAAATATTTTCTACCAAGCCTATGAGGAATGTTGAAGGGACTCTTCATTAATATAAAATACCAAAGAAACTCTGTGTCCTGCTTACATTGTTGACAACGGATGCATCAGCCCCTGCCTCCAGCAAGAGCTTCACCACCTTCTTGTGATTTAGAGCAGCAGCTACATGGAGTGCAGTATCCCCTGCCTGCAAGTCAGAAAGCAGAAAACAAACTTGTGACACTAGTCCTTGGGTCTCACCCTACAGAATTCACACCTTCCTAAAAGATGCTCAGAGATGAAAAAAACCTATACTTACTGATGCAGCAACTAAGCTTAAATAAGGCCTGGTCAATAAAAAAACGACTGAGTGGGGAGAAAGATGACAGGAAGGGGCAAAGAGCTACTTCAGCCTGGGTTTGAGAAATGCAGCTGGGGTGCTGGTGATCTGATTTATCTAAAGCAAGTGACACATGATGCAGCTTGGAGACAGCCCAGATCCACCTCCAGCAAATGGATACGACATCTGAGGGTAGAACAAGTTTTCCCACCACAATCTTATCTTCTTTTTTTTCCCCAGGTTTGATTATTTGGTGTGCAGGTGGTCATGTATCACTTTACTCAGAAATATTCGGGTAAGTACCAGCAGCAAGATGGTTGGCATTCTCTTCACAGGTTTCCTCAGGAAAAACTGATTTTGGATCAGAGCCAGGAGGCAATCTGGGTCCAGCATAACACACTGCCCTGCCCTTGTCCTGGTGCAGTGAGGTGAAGATAGCTGTGATCAGATTTGGACATTGGTAACAGAGCCAGCAACTGTTCAAGTGAGACTGAACATGTATGTATAATGCTTTCCTGTCCCCCTGGTCTTGCACTTTGCCTTCATAAAATTAGATTTCCTCAGGACTAGTGCCTGTTGCGAACTTAGATGAGGTGTGCTCCTAAATCAAATAATTCTATGGGCAAATATGGAACAACTTGAGGTAGTGCTGGGGAATGAAGGAAAGGGATATCTCTTTGGGCCAGGTTCACATCAGTTGATCTTAATATTCAGTAGCTCATTTTGCAAGTTAAAAAACTCATTTCCAAATAAAATTACACAGTAAATTTAACATGCTGAAACCCATTTTGCTTGCAGTAATATCTCATAGTGAAGAAAGAACATTAAATGTACAGTTCAGAAAACATCTTTATGATACTCAACTACACATGGAAGATTTCCCAGGAACATGAGAAAATGTGGTTAAGCACCACATAATATGTTTATTTAGCAGATTTAACATGTTTTAATGTACTAATTTCATTCCCTTTTACCACCCGATTAGGCTATGCTATAGGTACAGCAATCAATTACTTCCCTATAAAACAACTATGGATGATTAATCCTAGGCTGGACTAATCATTACTTTGAATTTAGAGCATGCTTTGTCTTCACTTTTATATCCTCTTAATTCTCCCTACTGCAAAATGCCATGAATAAAAGTATTCCAGAGGAATTCACATTTTAATAGCATCTAAATGTCAGTGAGTTGTGCTTCACAATGTCTCTGTAATGGCTATAAGACCATTAAATCACCTCATAAATAAGCAATGCTTTAAAGAAATAATGCAAATGCGATGGCAAAACAATAAACCACTGATATGCCATTACTTTAAGGCCATTCTTAAAAGCTTAGGCATTTGGTGGCACTGTGGAACACACAGAGTGAAGCAGGATTACTTGGGTAGGAATTCCTCTTCCCCACAATTGGCTGTATGCAAAGGGCACAGAGTCACAATGAGGTTCATGCACTGACCTGGTTCTTTTCATGGACAGAACAGAAAGCACTGAGCAGCACCCTAATGATGGGCAAGTGATTATAACGAGCAGCCACATGCAGACAGGTATCTCCTGCCTGCAAACAGAAACAAAGCTCTGAGCATGTAATCACAGTGAGAAAGCCTGTACTTGTCATGATGTTCAGGGATGAAATAATCCTATTAAATCAGAAAGAGCAGTAAACACCACACACTTCCACAGAACAGCAATGCTGTCTTCTCTGCAGTACAAAATCTGCTACTATGGGTGGGAAAGTTTAGCAAGAGCTGGGGTCAGGCAAGGTGAGAGCATGAATTCTTTAACTACTAATGGGAAATACTGGAAAAATAAAATGCTATCTTACTGGCACTACAAACCCCTAGTTCGTTATATTTACCCATTAAATCTGTTCTTCTGAATCACAAACCAATGCAGTTTGGAATATCAGCTAAGGGTTACACATAATGTAGAAAGCATGAGCGGCAGCCAGAGCAGCATTCCCATGAAGGGTGGCACTTGTGCAAAAACCCCACAGGTTTCCATTTCTCTGCCCATTTTGTTATCAAGCAAAAATATTTGGCTTCCTTTTGTAGATTGTTTTTTTCTTTATCTATCATGCCAGAATCATTATAAAATAGGAGGAAAGCTGTCTGAAACTGAAACCTTGAATCTACCTCATTTGACAGATTGACACACAGTATATATGATTTGCAAATATAAAGCCTTTCACCACTGTCTGTGCAACAGTAAAACCCCATTTGGCTCCTTCTATCCTTGCTCAAGAGATGGGTACAAGTAGTGCATCACTCAGTCCTACCAAAAGCATTCCTGTGCATGATGAATACAATGGCTGGGTAGTGGGGCTTTTTCAATATAATTTATAATAAAAATCATTGCTTAAAGCCTTTCTGAGTATTTCTACAAGTTAAAGCAATATGCCTAAAACAAAGTCACACAAAAATGAACATGTTATTCCCAAAACTCACATTATTTTTGAGGTCTGCTCGAGATCCTCCAAGTAACAAAACACGAGTGCTCTGGGAATGGCTATTCTGGCAAGCCAGGTGAAGAGGTGTGTTACCTGCCTTAGAGAAATATAGGAAAATATAAAAGCCATATTCAGAAATTGGACATATGCATTAAAGTATAAAACCTCACAGATCTTCGTGCAAGAAGATCCACCCAAGGGTGGGAAACTGTTTTTTTTTCCAAAGATGTGAGATGAATGAACCTGGAGACTGAAAATCCCACTTCATTCTGGCAGTGGCTTACCTGTCATATAATAAAGGCAGAAATAGGACAGTATAATGATATCTGATCATTAGTGATAACGATCAAATCTGTTTACTGGAAGAAAGCTAGAAACTGTCTCATTTTTTGGTCTCAAACAGCAGTGTTAAATATTTATTTTTATTTAATGTGAAGAACTGTAATTCTTGTGTTTCGGGTTTCTCCCATGCATAGACACAAAAACAAAACTGCCATGGCACGGGATCTTTGATCCCAGCCAGGAGTGCTGCAGGGCATTGTGCAGACCAGGGTCACAACTTCTGTCTCCTTAGAAATGTAACTGAAACCAGCCTGAAGTCTAGCTGGGTCTGTAGGTGCTCTCACTGGGCAGGATACAGATTTTAGGCTATCAAGAAGCTTTGATGTTCAGAAGGCACACCAGTCTCCAGCCAAGATGGGAAGGGAGGGCAAAAAGCCACCCAAGCCCCAGAAAATCACATGCTATGGTTCCTCAAAGAAGAAAATGTGCAGAAATCAAAGAAGTGTTGGCTTGAGTATTGTCTTTCTAACATGGTGAATAATTTTATTGGTCTGACAAGTTTTTCTGGCAGCATTTCGCTTTTGCTAGTCTGAAAACATTCAGGGTTTTTGGCTCTTGGGAGCTAGAAATTAAATCACCTCAGGTAAAAAGATTTACCAGGCTTACTACACTGCCTGTTCACCTTGATTGTGTGCTTTGATTTGTCCCCCTTGCTTTCAAGACACAGGTCAAAGCTACAGAGCTTGAATTACAAAAGCCAACTCTTAGATGTGGTCTTAGGTCTTCACTTCCATATTACAGACCTGAATGTAGTCTCTAAGCTGTGGCAGAAATGAACATTTTTCTTCTCAGCTCAACTGTGTTTAAGTGTTAATTTTTTCCCTCACAGGTTTATCTCTGAAAAGCCTCTGCAATGCCTTTATCATTTGCTGTTTGTCAGGTTGGCCCTGGTGGGAAGGCAGACGTCCTGTGCAGCAGGTGAGGACCTCAGTTCTGGGAGAATCACGGTGCCAAGGGTCAGAGCTCACAGAGTGGCTCATCTCCCTTGGGGTGACAAATCTCTCATCAGCTTCTGAGAGAGGGAGATGGTACAAGCTGTACCAGTCTGGGAATCTTCACTGAAATGTACAGACTGATGGAGAATCTAAATATAAGGCTACAATTGATCTCACTGGATGCTCTATCACAGCAGAAAAGGTTTTATTAAACCAAATTAAATGAAAATAAACTGCACCTCCAGGGTGACTGCTGTGCAGAAGGAATACAGCTACCCAAAACACAGTGTCAAATCCTTCCCATCTTCTGCTGCTTCACAGGTTTGGCAAATCTAGCAGCCCATATCTGTCCCATCTATCCAAAATCACACAATGCCCAGGTGTACGTCAACAGACTGTGGGATGCTCCTGCACATGGCACTCAACCCTGGCTGACAGAAAAGCTGTCAGAATGATAATACCTTGTCATCAGTAACACAGAAAGCTGAGAGAACAGAGAAACCATTTGGGGATTAAGTAGACTTAAGCTCTTCATTTTTCTTGAAAACAAAGGGGGTAAAAGCACGTGCAAGCATGCATGATTCCCACATTTTTCAGCAGATCCTGAGAATATATCTTGTCCATTAAAAACCACCCAAAGAGTGAAATGCAAAGGGTAAGACATCAAAGAGCACAGGAGCTGCTCAGGCAGTATTTAAGTTTGCCAGTCATATTTCAGCCATCAATCCTGCTGAGCTATTTTGTGCACATACTTTCCCAGAGAGGTTGCCTCCAGCTGACTTAAACTGGATTGTAAACTAAATCTTCTAATTCCCTGAGGCACCCAAGCATGCAGGATAACCAGATTTGCATCTTAAGCCCACACCTTTGTACAGAAGTGTATGTGTATACACAGACAAGCGTATTCAGAGATAGCAGCAAAATGGTTCACAAGACTTATGGTCAAGCATGGGAAGTTTGCTAAAATACCCTTGATACAAATCTATGGGGACATTACAGCAAAAGTAATTACAGTAAATAAAAATTGGTAGTTGAAATAATAAAGAAGAAGGAATACACATAAAATAATATCAGAGATGATGCAATCGCAGACCACAAAGTCACCACAACTGTACAAACATATGCTTCTATAATGCCTATATACATGTGCACATACAGAAACACTATGCCCAGGCAACATGCCTCTTTATTCTAAATCCTAGACTTTGACCAGCTCTTTTCTTTCCCAGCACCTTTCAGTTGTTGTTTTAGAGACACATTTACCAAAAATGCTCAGAGATCCCCATAAGCAATCCCAAAGCCCTCTCCCTGTCACACAGGGCCCAGTGCCAGCCGTGTGATCTGACCAACCCAGCAGCACAGCTGTCCAAACCCTGACTCTGCTCACACCATGGGCTGCTACCCCCATTTCCTGGACTATTCCATTAACTTCTGAATTACTGAAGTGCCCCTCGGTTATAACAATTAGAGTGGAACTAAACCCCTTTACTTTGTTATTCTTTCCTCTACATGGCTCTCAAGGTATTATAAATACCAAAAGGAACATAATCCAGGTTCATTACAAGATTCTGGGAAGCGACTGTGCTAATATATTAGGAAGAACTTAGTAACAAAAGGGTATTTTTTTTGTTTGTTTGTTTCCCTCTGTGGCTTACATTCTTTTGGTTGTTTAATTTCTAGAAAAAAAAACAGATTTTCAATACCATTTTCTTATTAGTACAATTCATTTCCATTTTAAATTGCCCCAATCACATTGAATCTCCTCAGTATAAATTAGAGCACCATGGAGATTTCCACAGGAATGGCAGTGTTCCTCAGCTGTAATTAATGTATCATTCAACACGTTATTGAGTTTCTCCTGCATCAGCTGTCAAAATATGAATTTCCTAATGCCTGTGGATGAACCATCCAGGCGTGATAAATGAAAAGAAAAAGAAGAAAAAAATCCCACTAAGAGCTGGTCCCCCACCTGCTGAGAAATGCCATGGCCAGAAATCTCCAGTTCTGAGAATCAGCCACCTTAGACCAGAATTGAAAGCTCCTCCTCCATGGGTCTCACCTTGTTCTTGGCAAGAACATTGGCTCCTGCTTTAACAAGCACTTTGGCAGACTGACTGAATCCATGCCAACAAGCTTCATGAAGAGCAGTGTTCCCATCCTGAAGAGCACACACACAAGAGGAGAATGTTAAGGGCTGTATAACCAACCTACTCCCTTAAAAATATTTTCATTTCCTACTAGCTTATTTTCTATTTTATTTTTAGAAGAGGGTAAAAATACTGTTATTTGTCTGGCACTTGAAATTAGTTTTATTTACTCCTAAATTAAACTTACAGCCTGGGATTCTCAAGTTTCTGTGATAATCATGGGAATTGTGTAGTCTTTTGCATAGTGCATAGTATGGTTGTACATTCCTTTAATCCATCCCTTAATGAGCTGAGAACAGACTCTTCAAGCAAAAACTATCAGCCTAATATAAAAGCATAATTAAATCAGTCATTTGTATTAAAGAGATGGTACAGCTTTTTTTTCCAATGTAATCGTTCCAATTACTCTTGAAGCATCAGACACTTATTAAGTAGTATAAACTGTAACTTTCTCTCTGAGACCTTAACATTACTGGCTGCCAAAGCTGCCATCCCATAGGGCTTTTGTTTTGTCTCTTACCTTATCTTGTCTGTCCAAGGCACAGCCCTCTTGAATCAGAGTTGCTATTATATCAGTGTTCCCTACCACAGCAGCCCGGTGCAATGCTGTCTGGTCACCCTGCAAAAAGAAGCAAATTTGTGATTGGTACAATTCCCACCTTACTTTGACTTAATGCAAATGCAGGCAACACACACATGGGGTGCATCTTTGACATACATACTGTTTAAATCCAAGCTGCCTTTGAAAACAGCCCCCCTAAACAACTACCATAAAAGTTTCCAAGATGAATGAAGTCATTGCAAGTATCAGAGCTACAAACCATTTAGAGAAGTTTGCAAGTCATCACAATCCCATATACAGCACTGAAGCATTCTAAAAACATGGCAGTATAAGAAGGCAATGAATTGGACACATTTGGCTCTACATGTCTAATAGTCAGCAGTGTCTGTGGGGAACTAAAGGGAATTACAGGCTGTCGTAATTCATCATAATGATCCTCCAGGACTTACACTAACTGGATAAGGCTCTCCTGCTCTGGCTCTGATTGCTCCATCAGCCCTGCTTAGGATAAGGAGCATGAGATGAGATTGGTCTCTTCAGCACCTCTGATGAATTTACCAATTAGTGCTAAGAGTGGAGGCGAATTTACGATGTGAATCACAACTACAGGACCATCCCCTTTTTTCACTCGAGCAACTGAGCGATCTTGAGGTCCAAAGGATTTTCATTTCTCATTGACCTGCCATGTAGCAGCAACAAGCAAGTCTCCTACATCAGTTTATCTCCTTTAAGGCCCACCATTCCAACAGAAATTATGCTGATGTGGTCAT
This sequence comes from Sturnus vulgaris, assembly GCF_052056855.1. NCBI lineage: Eukaryota > Metazoa > Chordata > Aves > Passeriformes > Sturnidae > Sturnus > Sturnus vulgaris. The sequence continues at coordinate 79,190,095 of NC_142245.1, forward strand.
CTTGTCTGACTGCCCATCTCCTCTCTAACAACCCCTGAACTCATTTGCTGAGCTAGAGAGCCCAAGGTTAGTTTTCTGCAATCCTTCCAGAAACTGAAGACTAGGGAAACTTAAACCATTGTCCCTGCCCATCAGGGGTTATCTATATGTTTTTATGTACATGCTGGTGAGAACCTGATAAAAGAGAGGCAAGAGAAGCATTTATGAAGCAGTGTGCAGAGATGTAATACAGGGATCAATGGGAAAAGGAGCTGCAGTAGCTCCACTGCTGCCACAACAACTGATCTTGGCTTTCCATTGAAGTTGCTTTGAACCAGCAATGCCAAAGCACAGCCTGAGTCGAGGAACAGAGACAGGCTTCAAAGCTGCACACAGACTTTTTTGGGATGAATAAACAGATTTGGAATCCAATCCATTTCTGCTTATCTAGATAATGGTCACCACAAACATATGCAAGGCAGAGATATGCAATGTGTCCTAAAAAAGCTTGCAGGAAACCAAGTCCCAAATAGACACAAAATTTCTCTGCTAAAATTCTTTATCAGATAATAGCATATTGTATTAAATACTAAAATTAGAAGAATTTTTGTATTTTTTATTCTAGAGTGTCCAAGTCTTTCAATAACTGGCTTATTTGAACAATTTGTTCTCAAAGGCAATTAGCAGCTGACTTAAAAATTGGTCTTGGTGGGGTTCTTTTGTGCTAATGACACCAAAATAGTTATTAATCTCTTAAAAAATGAGCATTGCCAACCACAACCTTTCAGTAACCCCTACCATCAAATCATTAAATTGGCTTATAATCATGAAGTTGATTTGTAAAAATTGTGTTGAAGGTGCTTTTTAAAAACCTGCTCTTTTTTTTGTTGTTGTTTCTAGAGGTTACATATTTTTACTTTTGGTCTTGTGACTAGAAATGTATTTTAAAAGATTTCAACAAAGACAGTAAAGCTTCCAGGAAGTGGGAACAAAATGTATTGGAAAATTGACAGCATGGCAAGTGCTCTGAACTTATGTATTTGTTCCAAATTCAAAGACAACCAAAATGTTATGGAAAATGTCCAAATTATACCATCTCACAAATGTCAAATAGTTACCAGTTACTATGACAACATGGAAATCTGCTCACCAACAAACTGAGGAAGAATTTTAGATCTGATTTTTGATAATGGCACAGCTACTGTTACTGCAGTAGTGAGTCATGTGGGACAATGCAAAAATCATTTTATCTGACTATCATGTAATGGAAAGTAATCTGCCAAGCTACCCCTGCCAAGTGGTACTGATGCACCAGCAAACCTACAGAAGATATTATAAAAACAGACCAAAACAAAATGGCATATGCCATTGCAACGGATGGAATCTGAACAATGAATGGTTGGTTCCTAGTGCTTTACAGTCATAGAAATCACTGTGGAGAAGACAAATTTGGGGCAGGAATGCACTGTACAGGATTTGGTTTGTAATTAATTATCTTCTTACTGGGACAGTTTAAATCAAGGCTGTTCCTGCCCCCATCACAGTAACTGCACTGAGGTTAAAGACTATCCAGCTTTTGGGGCTTTGTTGATATGACAGCTACTTCTAACAGTATTTCATTTAAATTTTATACAAACAGATTTGTCTGTTTGGAAAGTGGGGAGCACGCCTCACTGCTGCAAGACCAGGTCCCCCTTGGTAATCCCAACCCACGTGCTGGGGGGCCATGCACTGGGACTGCAGAGCAGCACTGGGACAACTTCAGCCATGTTTAAGCTTTGTCCTAAAATACAATCTGGTCCCTGAAGTAGGTGAAGGGACACAAGTCCTGCAAATGACAGGCTCAGGTGCCTCCTGCCCAAGGTATGGGCTTTGCTTATGACATCTTCCCCACACAAGCACCCAAGAGTAAGGTCCAACCCACACCCTGACTGGACAAAATAGGCACCTCATCCGTGTAACAGGGAGTGTCAAAGGATGTCTCAAACCTTGTTTCACCAACTGAAGCACCTCCCAGTGAAGAGAGGGCATGTATCATTGTCCTGGTGAGGGTCTGTCCCTACCACCACCAGACCCCTCAGCCAGCAGGACAGGGCAGCACCTGGTCCACTGTTCTCTTATACCTCAGCACAAACATTAACCTTAAACTGCTTAAAGTGCTGTGGAAGCTGAACTGCCAGGTTGTGACGGCTTCTGTGTGACAGCCACTGAACAACCCAGGCATGGAGAGCACAGCCATCCTATAAATAACAGTGCCTGCACCACTGCACTCTAACCTGCCTTCCCTCCCCATCAGTAGTGGAGCAAATCCCTGCCTTGCTTTTCATGGAGTCCAAAACAGATTAGTTGTGTTTTTTTCACAGCATGAATTTTCAGGCAGTATAATCACTGACTTGTGTACCTTTTATTAATTGCTGAAATAAATGTCTCTGAAAGCACTCACTAGAATTCTGCCTTTAGCAAAGCATTAGGGGTCTGTTCCAGAGGCTCAGAGAGCAATTACACCGGTAAATGCGTATTAACTGTCCAGACTATTATGTTGGGCACAATTTATGATCCTGTTTCCAAGAGATTTATGCCTTAGAAACAGACTGCAGATCAGTAACAATGAAGAGAGACAACTCCAGTGCTGTGTCACAGAAACATGACCTTGACAGAAACAACAATCTGCCCAAATGCAGATGTGGGCCCAAAGCCAAAAAGACTTAAGTGAGGCTCAACAGAAGTAAAGCACTAAGGTCTACACTGGTGAATCTCAAACCCCTTCCTCAGACTCTGCCTAGCCCTGAAGACAGCTCAAACTCAGGAGATTCCACTCCAACATGCCAGCTTGCAAGACATACAGGGCACTGCATCATGGTGGCATGGCACACCCTGGCCCTGCACAGTCCTAATGCAGGCAGCTCCCCTCCTCTGTCTGGCCCTGTGAGTGCCCTCCTCGCACGCCTGATGGAAGAAGATCCACACATGTTGCAGGTACAGCCACCACCCTTCAAAATTAAGCCGTGGAGGAAGTGGCCGCTGGCTCTTCCACAGTAGTCCAGAGCTAGGAGTACTCACTCACTTTGTCTTGCCATGGCAGCACTGAAGTGTTAAAAGTTCCCCACTTTTAGGAAAAAAATCTTGGTATTCATTGGGATAGTAAGAGGCTGACACTGGGAGACTGGGATAGAAATCTACATGCCCTTACGCAGAGAATGCAGGACTGCACATCTGAGAGCTCTACCTGTAACAGGGCTCCTGCACAGCAGCAGGAACATTGCCAGAGGGGGGAACCATGCTCATTACAGGGGGCTTAAACACCTGCTTTCAGGAGAGGCTTACAGTCTGGGAGTCCTGAAGAAAGGCAGACATCTAAATCTTGATTTTCCCCCATGGACTTCAGCATTATTCTTTCTTTAGCACTTCTCTGTTGGCATGGCTGTTGGCACCAGTGTCCTGGTGTTTGCAACTACCTCCTTGAGCTTCCTCATGTGCTGACTATCTTAAAACAGTGAATGCAACTACTGGGACCAGGCACTTGGAAATCGGGCAGGTATCTATTTACATCCGAAGTTCACCCCAAGGGAAAGGAAACAACACAAGTGACTTCCAAAACAGTCTCAGGTAGACTTCTGACAGCTCTCCTGGGTTACTGGAGTCTCTCTTTTAGACTCTACGGACCTAAATTAATGAGATTGGGTTTACATTAGGTTGTAATACATGTTAATTTTTCCTTTTTCTGACTTAAAAAACCCCAACCTATAACCACATTTTTTCCTGCAAATTCCTATTCTCCAGAGCATCCAACAGTTGTACAGTCTCCTTTAAAGCCCTTCTCCTACGTAAAGGGAGAAAAGTCTCCCACTTTGCCTCCTGTGTTTGCAGAAATCAACAGACTATCTTGCCACAGGAGAATTGCACCAGAATCACAGAATGGTTTGGTTTGGAAGGGACCCTAAAGATCATTTGGTTCCAACTCCCTTCCCATGAGCAGGGACATCTTCTACTGGACCAGGCTGCCCGTCCAGCCAGGCCTTGCACACTTCAGTGATAAAGCATCCACAACTTTGACCAACCAAAAAATAAACAACCAAAACAACCAGAAAAAACTCATGGCTTCAATCTCTAACATAAAGTGATGAACAGCACTTGTAAAGTCATATAATATAAAATCAAACCACTAAATTCACAGTAGAAGTATCAAAATATTCTAAAGTTAAAATAGCACCAAGTGTTAAATATTTGCAGGAGCATACAAGCATATGTGGATATCCTGAAGCAGCTGTTCAGAAAGGGAACTGAATATGCTCTCAGGTTTCTCAGTGTCTCTGTGCTGCTCTCCTCTTTTGCTAGAGAGGCAGTCATGATACACAGTCAAGAACAACTTCACTCTGCACAATAAATGATGATGCATTACCAGCAGAAGTGATCAAGGCATGAAAAATCATCGTGAACAAAACAAATTACAGCTTAAATGAAATGGGACCACAGGAATAAGCCACTTTGCATATTTTCATTCAGCTAGAAATGATTATGAACCCTGGGCTATTGTTCCATTTGAAACTAATTTTCTGCTTCTTAAACTGGAGCTTCCAGAAAGGAAGTTTGGGGGCCTTGGTCTTTTGTTTTAAATCAGCTTGTTTTCCCGTTATAATTCCAAGGGTGCAGCCAGGGCAGAGGCCGGATGCAGAGCATGGAGTGCCAAGCAGCCATGCAGCCGTGCAGCCATGCAGCGTGGGGAGCTCGGCCACGCCGCAGCGCCGCAGCGGGGGTCGCAGCATGCACCGGGATGGGCGCAGCGCAGCGGGGATGCACAAGAGCTCTAACCTCCTTCTCTCTCTCTGATCTTCTAGGTTCCTTCCTAGCCTTTCTCTTCTGGTTTCTCTTATTTTTTTCATCCTTGATTTCCTTCACCGGGACAATTTTCTCCTGGACTATTTCTGAGGTTTGTGCTGTGTGGACACTCATGGACCACTCAGAGATGGCACTGGGATCCCAGTAAGAGTTGTCAGCATTGGCAGGGAGAAGGAAGGAGTCAGCTCCCGGAGTGGCATACTCTACAGAGCTGGACTCCACCGGCTGAAATTCATAATAATCCCACTCCAGGCCACTGGAGGTCATTCTTCAACTAATTCTTAAAGCTCTTACCGTGCTTAGGGAATATATCTGTAGAACATGAAAGGGAGCATTTTAATCTCTCCACAACAATTAGCAGCTTTTAAGTTTCTGCTTATCATCTGGCAAATTAAAACTTAGTCTTGAATTTGATCAAAACTCAGAAATAATGTCTCTTAGGTTTCTCTTGTTATTTTGAAAAATAAAATGTAGGTGATCTTTTTGGATTTTTGTGTGCTATCACAACAATGCCATAGACTAAAATCAACAAAATAATTTGCTTTTCAATTAAATATAATACTCCCCACTCTCACAGGTATTTTTATATCTGAACCTACATCTCTATTCCTGAAAAACAGCAATGAAACATACAGATATTATTCGACACTTGAGACTAAGATGCTTTCACTGCCATATAAGCACACAGTAAAAGTGACTGAAGGCATAATCAAACTAAAAGAGACAACAAACACATTCTGTGGGGTATAAACTGTAAAAGTTAATTATACAAGGAGAAACCATAAGCAGAGAACCTTCTTTGAAGACCTATGTAAAAGGAAAGCACATATATTTTAGTTAATACCTATTGCAAGCAAAAATCTTCATTTGGAATTTTAGATTTCCCCCTCCTATAAGAAAAATGCAAACATACCCTTTGAAATTCAGCAGCTCCTGACGCTCTCCTCAATCCCAACCAAATTACTACTAAATACAGAGCTACACATCAAAATACATTTTAAAAGAACAGTATCTATGAATCCAGTATGCATCTACTCTGCTCATATTAATCACCACACTTAGAAGCATTATCTAATTATTGTGAACAAAGTGCCTGAGAAGCTCATAAGACAATACATCTTCTATGAGCTGAGTATTTCTACAAGCACAAGACTCTTCACTGAACTGAAATTATGCTAAACACTGATTTACTGGTTTCCATCATGGCTATCATTTACATATAAACAGCATAGACTTTATTCCAAGATGATTGAAAAAAACAGACTTATTCAAAAAACAGTTTCCACAGAAACTCAATTTGACCAAATTACCTCTTGCTTTTTTAAAGCAGCAGTTTTCTCAGGAAAACTGGCAGTATTTGTAAAGTATCTACAATTTTGTCTTAAATACCTAATGAACCATTTCTGCTGGGCTAAGTCAAAAAGCATACCCAGGATAAATCTGAATAAACTGATTCTCCCGTTGCACTTGCAAATTGCTCCATTTCACAGATGGGCACAGGGAAAGAATAAAGAGTGCAGGAAGCGAAGTTTCTTCCTGGAAAAATAAGTTTCCCTGCAGAAAGCTGGCCACATCAGTACCCCAGCCCCAAGCTTGACAGGCAGACTGCTCACATCTCACAGGGAATCAGCTACTCATGCAGAGAAACAAACCAGTTTTCCAGTTGCTACAGACTTCTAACTCTCTAGATGCAAATGCCCAAAGGCATTTTTAAAAGGCACCCAGACATTTCCAGTGTCCTTCTACTAGTCATACAAGTGCCTCTACTAACATCTGTGGACCTCTGTGGCCTTTGAAGACTCTCCATTTTATATATTACAGGGGGAACAAAAGCAACCCTACTTCAAACTTCTTCCAGCATGCCAACCAGAAGTTAGCAGTTAATTTGAAGAAATCATGGTTATTCTACTGATATTGCACATTTCAGCATATATATTTATTCACCAGTGAGGGAACTAAAACCATGTTACCTGTCATTCCAAAGCACCTTAAAGCCCAGTCCTAGATTAGAACTACTCTTTCAGAAACCCAAAAAATTCCAGCAGCTTACATATTTTACCAAATGAACACAAACTACCCTTTGCTAAATTCAAAGCTCTTTTTTGTGCTGATGCCTCACCACACAACAACCTCAGAGATGTGACCACCCCACATGAAGCATGGTGCCATCAGGATGATCTCCCCATCACACAGCACTGTGCTATGGGCAGCTGTTTTGGATGCTGAGGGATGTGTCTACTCAAAAAGCATCTCCCACTTCAGGCAAACATCACAATGGGTTGTGTCCCCTACCTGATGTCCTCCAGCAGGTTCCCACAATGAACTCCTGGTGCATTTCTACCAGAAGCAGCAGATGATGACTCTCACACCTGCCTGGCACAAGCAGAGCTCTTATAAAGTTCTGCAGCTTGAACAAGAGGACTAAGCTATTCACTGAAAACCACCACATTTTACATTGTTTCCCATGCACTTTTGCATTCTCAAATAAGAGGTTACATCTCTGACTTGGAAAATAGAGAGATTTTGTTTCCTTTTAATCCTACTTCAAAGAAGTGAATGTCTACTGTTATTTGCAAATCACTTTATCCCCTCCACCCCAAGTTAGAAGGTTGCATCTACTTACATCATCCTGAATATCCAGATCACAACCTGCCTTCAACAAAACCTGGACAACGTGGAGATGGCCCTTGTAGGCAGCAAGATGCAGGGGGGTCCGGCCATGCTACGAATGAGAAGAAAATAATAATACGTTAAGGTGAATTTTTATGCATAGTAGTTGAATAGAGTTTTATCTCCTTTTCATCATTCTTCTGTTTGTACCTCACTGTCTAAAGCCTGCAATAGTAGCAACTGACATGTATTAGTGTGACAAAGGCTTTACCTTGGTTTTGTGAAAGTGAAAACTTTTCCTCCACCTTCTGCAACATTTCAGTGACTCTCTACAAAAGGGACATTATACTCACATAAAGGTGCTTCCTTACAAATTCAGATCCTGTGTCCATGCCTAAGCAGAATTCATGACCCTTTTGTTTCTGTCTCTCTGGAGCACAGAACTGTCAGCTGCTGTCACCTTCCCTCTGTACAGCCAAGATGCAATAACTGGCTAATTCATATATTGTAATGGGCACTGTCTTTGCAACAGAGATAAGAATTACTGAGCTGTTGCACATGACAGATGCTTCCCCGAAAAGGAATGGAAGGCTTGTAGTCACTCCAAGTGACTTCATGTGTATGACAACCAACTTCTTCACTTTGCTAAAGATCTGCCAGGTTTTTTCAGACAATACTTATTTTTACCCTTCTCTAAAATCTCGAAGTGAGTGAAACACCTTAAGATCTGTGAAACCACAGTAAAACTATTCACTGCAGATTATTTAATGTCTGTAAAGAAAATGGGATTCCAGCAATTGCTAAATTCACAAAGTATCTTCACAAGGAATGCAGTTTTTTCCACTAGGCATTTTGTGAGGGTCACATTAAAAGTCACGCGACTCTTCACCTGTATCATGTATCTATTCCTTCACTACCACTGTTGTCCATTTTTCTACCCAATGATTTATCCTGCAAAGGAAGATAAATAGCCCTAATACATCCACCACAGAAGGGGCAAACACTTCAAGAGCTGTCTGACTAGTGGCTTGAAGTACACAGAAGGCAACCATTGGCTCTCTGATTTTCAGCAACTTCTTCAGTAAGGAAACTACTTCAAGTATATAATAAACCAAGCTCCAGACAAGATTGTTTTCATACAGCAAAACCCATACCCACATATCTGGTAAAGTTTTGTTAACTCAGCCACTTCAGAGCAGAAAGGAAAAACACTGTTGGGAATCAAGAATGGCTGAGGGCAAAACGTGCCATTATTGATTAATTGTGCTGTGCTTCAGAAACATTAACTGTTGATTAACTGTCCTACATTATTGACTTAAAGGGGCAGATCTGGGGACAAAATCCTCACTCATACTATGACACGTGGGTCTCTCAAAACCTGCAGGCTGTCCCCTGCTGGCAGCAGCAGCTCATTCCCGTGAGAGAAACTTCCATTCTTGCCCTTCTAAAGGCATGGGAAGGGCTCATTTTTGCTGTCACCACTGCCCCGGGCACCATCCAGCCTCCTGCCTGGGTGTCTCTGGCTCGATCTGGCCACAGGTCCCTAAAATCCTGTCCCTATATCGAAGGGCACTGAGCTGCACTGACCACACTTCCTTCTCCATCAGCCTGAAGGAGAGTCAGGAGTATGTTGCTGTTCCAGCTAACTCAATAGCAGGAGGCATAAAATCCCCAGGCAATAGAGGGGTAAGAAATAAAAATAAACTAAAAGAAAAAAAATAAAATAAAAAAAAAACCAAATGGAAAAATCATTCCCAACAATGAACAGTATGTTTGGATTATGAATATATGCTTCAGCACATTCAGATTTACAGGTCCCAACTTTCTACATTCCTTAATGCCAATAAGTAAATCACCTAATCCAGGCATCTATCTCACTTCCTGGAACGTTATTAATACACCATGAAAACAATTTATAGTAATCTGTGCATGGAGAAGGAAAAATCCCAAACAAACCCAACTTGAAGCCAGCTCATGTGCTTTAAAAGGAAAGTGTCAACAACATGAATATATATTCCCACAGGGAAACTTTCTGATAAGATAACCAGCTCTAACCACTAAAAAAATGTTGACAGGCAGTTAAAGGTACTTTGTTAAAAGTAAGCTATGAAAGCAGAATAGGAGTTTATTTGAATATAAGGGACATATTTTCCTCACCAAACACCTTCCTGGGCAATTGCCACATGAACCATGCCTGTTGGCACAGCTGAGCTGGAAGACTAAAGGATCATTGTTATTCCAGAGTGTTTGTGTGTTTCAGATTCCCTATCCAGAAACATAGGTTGAGAGGCATCTCACCTACTGGAGAACCCTGAAGAGAGGCCTTCAGGAACCAGAGTTTCCAGACACATGCAGTCCTTGAGTTCTCCCTACTTTAAAGGGACACCATAAACAAAAACTCTGACACTAATCAGGAGAGGAGACTGGGAAGGAAGATCAATTCCAGCATATTACATTGATTAGAGGCTCAGGCGTTTGGAAGAGCACCGATCATCTCAAGATTAATCACAACCCTGCAAGAGCCAGCAGTGCCAGATTTTCTTTTTCTTCCCAGCAACATCAAAATGAGAGCAGAGACGGGTGGTAGAGCTGGACACTGTTCCAGTGCAGGCAATGCAAACACTGGACAAACATCCAATCCCCACACAAACACACACACAGGTGTGAATGCACACACACATGCACACATCAATCCAGAACAAACGGTGAGGAAGACACAAGGCAATCTGGATGCTCCTCGTGCTGTAATGACAAACTTGGAGCAGAGCAAGCTTTGGAGACAAACATTGAACCATGCCACAGCAGCAACTCAGGGCTGCTCTTGCCTTCATTTCTTTAAGTCAAACCACCAGCCCACCAAGTTTTTCTCTCACAGCAATTCATCCTACCCAAAATATACAGGGGGCAAAGAGATGAAGGCAGACAGACAAAACTCCCTCTGTGTGTCTCCTCCATAAAGACATTCTGCACTCAATGCAGCAACAAAGAGGGGGTTTATCTGAATACACACAAGGGTCCCAAGGGGAAAGAACACATACAAACCAGAGTGTCTCCTAGATGCTCACTTCAAGGGCACAACACCAAACCCAGGGACTGACTTAGAAGCTTGTAAGCCTTGCCAAATATGAACTGCAATGTTTTGGGGATTATTACAAATACAAATGAGAAACTGCTACAACTTGGGATTAATGAACCAATAAAGCAGTCATTCATATGTAAAAAAAAGGCAATTTGGACTTCTATTCAAATGTAAACAATTGCTTCATCAGGCAACAAATCATACAAATGGCCTTGTGTCACGGACTTATTGACAAAATAAATGGGACCTATTGGACTAAGGCTGCAACTTCCAGCCACAGTGACACACTGCTGTAGCTGTGGGGTGTATCGGGTCGCAGCCAAGCACTGTGAGCAGCCACGTGAACGTCATTAGTAAAATGCAAGGGTAGGTTTTGGTCTGCATTAAATCTGTGCTCTAACTTCCAGACATTGACAGGCAGCTGTCGATACACACCACTTAAAAGCAGAGTCCTGTCAGCATCGCTGCCAATGCACATGCACTCCACAACCAAACCCATACAGGGGGGCCTTAGCACCATAAGCTCCATGACCTTTCCTTGTGTTTCTGCATCTGTAGGTACTTTTCTGCAGGTACACTCAGTTCTCCATATCACCCTACTCTTGTGATGCACAAGGACTGTTATTTATTCATCCGTTCTGAACTCATAAACAACATGCCTGTCCACATTTTATTGGAAACCCTGAAAGCAAAATCCAAGTCCTGTCACATTGTTCACACTGATGATTTGTTGGACTGTTCTCCATGAATAACCTGCTCACTCAAGTCAGCAGAAAGTTTCTCATTGACCTCAATAGGCATTCAGCAAGTTCCTTAGTGTTTGTTAGTCCCTTTTAATTTATCTTTATTTATTGTTTAAAACAGACACAAATAGCTTTTCAAACTGAAGGAGTGCAAAAATGTGAAAGCACCAAAATAGATTTATTTTTTTGTTTCTGTCTTAGCTTAAAAAAAAAAAAAAAAAAGAGAGAGACTGCTTTAAAGAACTCAACATGCTCTGAAGTTGAGACTTGAAGTATCCCAGCATTACAGAAGTGTTGCCATATGGTGTGGTCATAACATGACTATTTCAAAAGTTAAATCAAGCAAATACTGAATCAAAACTGAAGCACTACCTTTTGCATTTCTTTAGGGCTTTTTTTCCGAATGATCATCCATTCTCTGCAGAATTCAACTTTATAGCTATGAGCAATGCAGGAGCCTGTTCCAGCACAAGTTTCTCATGGATTCACAGGCCTTTTTCAGGCATCCATCTGCTTTGGTATTAGTCTGCCTCCATAGGGATCTCTGCATCCCTATGGATCTCCATGGGCTGCAGGAGCACAGCTGTTTCACCACGGTCTGCACCAGGGGCTGCAGGGGAATGTCAGCTCCAGTACCTGGAACACCTCCTCCCACTCCTTCTGCACGGACCTTGGTGTCTGCAGAGCTGTTCCTCTCACATGTTCTCGCTGCTGCTCCCCGGCTGTAATTACATCTTCTCTGTAACTTTTTTTCTTCCTTCTTAAGTATGTTATCCCAGAGGGGCTACCACCATTTCTGACTGGCCAAGCCTTGACCAGCAGCACATCCATCTTGGAGCCCCCCTGGCAGTGGCTCTGCCAGACCTGGAGAAGCTTTTGGCAGCTTCTCACAGAAACCACAGAAACCTGTAGCCCTTCCTGCTACCAAAGCCTGGCTATGCAAACCAAATACCCTCAGGAAAAGAACAACAACATCCTGGGAGAACAGCAAGGCCCATCAACTCAGCAAAAGTCCTAGGACTTTTGTGCCAAAGATGCAGCTGTCAATTTCACTGAAAGAGAGCTCTACTACAAAAGAACTGAAAGAAGGGATCAGCTTTCTTCCTTGGAAGAAAAGTTCTTAGTTTTCCAGTTTTTGTAGCTTATTCACCAAAGTACTCGATGAAGGCCTGTTGGATCAATCAGTATGTATGACCAGTTGTTCAGGGTATTTTGCCCTTTCCATAAAGGAATCAGCTACACATTTCACACCTGTGAAGAATGTCAGACAAAAAGGTGTAAAAAACTGAAATTATCCCTTTGTCACATCAGGCAGAGCAGCAACAGAGCACCCTGACCAAGCAGGTGCCATTTGAGAAGAGCAGAGCCACTCTGCTGAGCACCACACCTGCCCTGGGCCACAACCCCAGTGGCTGTGGCAGAGGTCCAGCACCACAAGTGCTCGATGCATTGTGCCAGGCAGTGCCACCAGCCCTCTCCACTGTGGGCTCCCTGATGTCAGATTGTTGTCACTCGTGTGACCTAGCAGCCATCAGCTCCTCTCCATGTATTTTAAAAGGCCCCAAATCTGGAATGAGCCCAAGTGTCCCTCACTGGAGTCAGAGGAGGTGCACATTTCCATACTGACTTCATCTGCACAGATGCCTTGCGAGTAATGCTGTCAAAATGAAACAAATGCATCCTCACCATAATGCTAAAGTCAGCACCTGGACATGTGTTTGTGTATTGTCCACTGGATTTTGTTTCTTTCACATTCTTCCTCTTTTTTTCTGAAATCATCTACTTAGAAGTGACCAAAATGAAATACTATTTTTCAGCTGAATTGTTGTTTACTGAAGCAACAATTAACCACATCATATGACTTTCCAACAGGACAAAACCAGAACTGGAAAAGTAAGCTATAAGGTATTTACTAGCACTTGGTTTGTTACAGAAAATATCCTTCATTTTTCTTGAGCTATGCTCGATTAATCCTTTTTGAATAAAGAACTCTAGCATTTATCTCTAGATCCTGGACACTTTAATCTGTGGCTCTGCAGTGTTACTCACAACAATTGGTCTGTGCTTACAGATGCGGATCAGAAATACATTTAAAGCCTGCTATGATGGGGGAACTTTTTCTTTCCCTCCAAAGAGCTTTGTCTCCATGTATCTTCCTCCAATAAAATGCAGAGAATTCAGCAGGAAGTTTGATTGACAAGTACCAAATCTCTTTTTTTTTCTTTTTTGGAAGCAAACCCCTATAATTTATAATTAGGCAGAATAAACTGAAAACTACTAATAAAAGCAGAAGACATACAGGTAAATCAGAACTAAGGCATGCACATGGATAAATTTATTTTTATGCTTTATTGTGCAATGAGTTTTATCTTGGGGGAGAAGAGAGTTCTGGGTTTCAATTTATCTGAAAGCTTGGTCTATTTTACTGCACAGCAAAAAGTCTGCCATCCAATTTCCATTCTAAAATGAAGAACCTATATCCTGAAAGTTGTTCTTATTTTGTGCTTGCTCTGCTTAGTAGAAGAATGCACAAAAGAACCTGTTGCTGTGATGGCTAAAAAACCCCTCCAGATTTCCAGTTTCAGTATACTTGAGTCTAATTTATAAATACTTGCTCTTGTGACAACCTTGTCCTTAACTTTAAACAGCTCTTTCTCCTTCCAGCCTTTGTGTGTCATCAGATTAGCAAGCCAAGCTCTTCCAGGCTATGTTTATACAGCCTGTGGTAGGCAAATATGCACATGGTCTCCCTGTGCAGCTGACTGGGTGAGAGCCAGATGCAAACTCCACACTGTGTACACCTGGACAAGGCACCACAGAGCCTGAATGGATGGGCTCTGGTGAGGGCACCAGGCTGGTCTCACACCTCTTGGCTCTGAGCATTGAGCATGGGAGGAGTAAGAGTCTGTGTGCCTTCAAAACACGCCATACACACAGCCTTGGCTGCTGTCTGAGAGTCCCTGCTCCTCTGTGTGCTCTCCTCCACAGTCTTGCAGATCTGACTGCATCTCTTCTGAGCAGGGCTTGTCACCAGGCTACCCAAGTACCTCATCTGTACTCTTAGTGTGCTGGGATGCATCCAGAATGACAGCAGGGACGACTTTTGTCATCTTCCCTCTCTGGGCTACACGGGAAATGACCCACAACTTCTGGGAAAGAATAGCTACAATGCTGTAGTACCTGGTGAGCTACAGGGATGGCCTCAGAGCTCACAGCTCTCCAGCATGCTTGGCAAGCACATGTCTCCACAGAAACACCAGCACTTTGCACCTGGCTGCAATTTTGCTGCCAAATGATTTATTTTGATTTTCCATACAGGGCAGAACAACAAAGCAAGGGAGCCACCTATGTCACATAGGAAAGAAAAACTTGTCAACTCTAGGAAATCTGCATTATAGCAAATTAACCTGATATTGTGTTTCAAAGTCAAATCTACACTATTTGTTTTTGCTGTAATTAATAGAGGTCCCTCAGCAGCCTCAAAGCTCATAATCTAAAAAAAAAAAAAACCAACAAAAAACAAACAAACAAAAGAAAACTCTGAGCTACCATTCAGGTATGTGTAAGTCAGTACTTCCTGATCTATTACTGCCTACCTTTAATAGCTGTTCATCAGCTACAGAGCTACTTGGACAACAGAACCAGCCAGCCATCTATATGGGACTATGCGTGCTTATTACATCTGTGCTTTGTATCTACCAGCAAGAAACTACTTATTTTGGCAAACAAAACTGACAAACACAGCTGTCCTTGGATCACTCCAACTTTCAAAATAAATGTTATCTACAACTCAAACACTGTGAAGGGACTGAAAACAACTATCACTGACAGATAAGCATTCTGCCTTTTCCTCTTTTTATCAAATGTGCTTTCTATCTGTAAATATTAGCTTCCATACATATGTAATGTTCAAAACCAATATGGAAAAACAAATAAAAGTAGATAGGATGGAGAACAACAGTTCATCAAAACAGCACACCCCAAATTTTATGTTACAGTTCTAAAGATTTGACTTACCTAGTTCTTTTTAAGTTTTTTGCTGATGAAACCTCTGCAACAGGTAATTATATCTCATCTTTTCTAAGACAGTGGTATTTATAACATGTTGAACATTAGGAACAGGTGAATATCAGTTTGAACTCACTTGTATCTAAGCAGAAATCCTTTGACTCTGACTTTTCTCAAAGGTATGGGGAACACAAATTGCAACCCCCAAGTTTGGAAGGGACTACAGGGAACAAATCAATGAAGATTTTATGTATAAAGGAGGCTGCTGCACCAAGAGACTTCAGCAGCAAGAAACACTTTCTGCATCCCTTTACCCTGCCACAAGAGGTGGCTTTTCCCCATCCCCTCACCCAGGGAGATGGGTGCCCTGAACTGCCTTCCCTTGACGGTGATGAATCGCTCCATTCATCAGGTCACACAATGTTCAAAAGTCAATGCACGCTTTCAAAGAACGTTGCTCCCCTCTGTCGACACAGTGTGTTTGCAAGGACTAAGTGTCCATCACAGCTGCACCCACTGCAAAGGGTATAAACACGAGACATGCACTATACTGCAAATCTTCGTGAGCTAATAAGTGCAAACTTTCAGGAAATCTGAGCGTTAACTTCAGTCACATTCAGATTGGTAAAGCTAGGGGGGCATTTTCACAGACAATGCTCCAGAAGAGTTACATTAGTTCCCAGGGCTTTTGCAAAGCGTTTTTCTCTCGTTACCTTGGTAACTGCTACCTTGGCACCCCTGTTGATAAGCTGCACCACATTCTCCACTTGGCCTTTGTAGGCAGCTACAAGCAGGCGTTCTGAAAGCACGGCGACCACATCCTGCTGGCTCATGAATTAGGAGAGAAAGGTTTTCAGGTTTCTTCAGTCCAAAAACAAAGGCTTGGGATCAGTTCAAGCAGCATGCAGGCAGGCGAAGGATTCCAGCTCCCTGGACAGTGATGCTATTGCTATGCCATCCATTGGACCTATGGATCAGAAAACAGCACTGCTGTCAGCCAGCTTTCAGAAAAAGAGCTCAGAAACTACAGCAGCTCCTCCCTGACCGTTCATCTCTGCCTTGGTTTGGGAGGGGATCACAAAAACTCCCCAGAACCTCCTGAAGGCATTACACTTCTGTTGCAAGGTGGAGGCACATAGACAGCAGCACATTTTCAATGTGCCCTCATTCCCCTTGGTTGGGACAAAAATCCTTAAACTTTCTGAGAGCTTAACTCTCTTTCAGTGTAACTTCTATTTGTGTGGTCCCCTTTCATCCTCTCTCTCCCCGCCAGGTTTCCTGGTCTTTAATTAGCCAAGGATGGGTTAACTACTGTTGGCCAAAGAAACAAGAATAGGTTATAGCTACTGGCTGCTGACATAAATATCCAAACCTCTGCCCTGAAAGGATTGAGTGCAGCCAGCAATTAAAGGCAGCTGACCGTTCCCTCACAAGTATAAAATGCTTCACAGCCTCCCCTGAACCATCTCAAGGACACTGCTGGGAGAGATCCCAACCTGCTATTGGGAAACACTCATCTTTGCCATCACTGAGAAATTACGTTCTCCTCACTGAGCTGATATCATGCCTCACCAACCGCAGAAACAATTCAGATTTAGCACTCATCATGCAAACTGTATGTTTGCCCAGGCTCCACTGACCCATCCAACGAGCCATCAGAGCTGAAAAGAGTTTTCTGAGATAATTACGAAAAATGTATCCACTGATCACTTTGAGCTGGGGATCCAGAACCAGCCCAGTTTGGGAAGATTTCAGCTTTATTTGTGCTTTTCTTACTTTAGTATTTAATTGTTTCAGTACAGGGAAAACACCGTCAAGATATCCAGTGTATTTACAAATTACCTGTCCTCCTCTCTTGAAATATCACTGCACTGCTCCTTAACAGCCACCAGTACTAAACCCTCTGCATAGTCGAAGAGTAATAGGTACAGGGTCCAGATGATCTTGGAGATCGATACTGGAATGCAATGTCTTTCACCTTTATGTTATCCTTTTAATCCATCTCAGAACAACAATTACTAAAAATGTAGGTTAATTTGTAGCAGTAGACGGTAACAGAATTTAATTTGCACTCCTAAGGTAATTTATATTAACAAATCTTAGAATGCTTCATGAGCTTTAATTCTTATAACACCCTTCAAGGTGAACAATATGCAGAAGAATATTACATGCGTTTTAGAAAAAGGCTCTTGAAAGTATAGAAAAGTTACTGCTTTCTCTGAGGTCAATAGAATGTTATGCCAAAGCCAGTAAAAACTCCAGGTAACTGATTCTTGATTTCTAAGGATAAGCATTGAGCAATATCATTTCTGTTCCTCAGCTTTCTCTTCCTTTCTAAGTGCAAATATGTTTGGACCAACATGGAAATAGCTGCACATTTATTCAGAGAAACCAGACAAAGAGTTTCTGGGCACCAAAGTCAGCATAACATAGGACAATAGAGGAGTGGTGCTGTACTCTGTACCACTGGATTGGTTTCACCCACATCATCAGTGTGATGGGCACAGTTTGTACCCTGGTAACATGGAAAATAGGCAAGATAGAAGACAAACCCCTCATGACTTTCACTAGCACATCATACTCTGCTCCTCTGGCAGAATGCTGTACACATTGTAGTACAAACCATTTAAAAAGCACCAAGAAACACAGATGGCCTACACTTAGTAATCTGATCTGTGATAAACAACCTAAGTTTCAATCTTACCTCCTCAAGGATTTGATTTCCAGTGGCTCATGCTTCCGAAGCAGGTGGAACACCCACCCTCCCTCCATACCCCCCACCACCCACCCATAATCTCAGCCCCCTGCTCCCAACACATCCCTGACTCTCCCATCACATCCCAAAGTGGTGCTTCCATAAGCCAGGAGCACACCCCGCAGCTCCTCTCCATGATCAGTACACAGTGCAGTTAGTACACTTACAACAGGGTGCACAACTCCCTTACAACTCTTACGTTTCAGGCAGAGGATGGTGTGTTTCTGTGCCAGCCCCTGGCTGTGCAGTGGTAGTTTCCAGGTGAGCTGTGCCATCACTTGTTTGTCCCCAGCCTTACCTCTAAGCTGGCTGCCAACACTTTGGCTGGAGGCATGTACAACACACTGACATCTTAAAACATCTCTGTTCAGAACCTGCTTGATTTTCTTACCTTTTAAATAAAAAAAAACCAAACCAAAACAAAAAAACCCCACAAAAACAAAAACAAACAAACAAAAAACCCCAAAAACAAAACAAAAACCCTAAAACCAAAAACGATGCAGTGACATAATTGTCACTGACAGATTTGGATATTGACTACAAAAATCTCAGTCTCACTCAATGGAGACATTTTCCTGACATTTCCTGTCAGTGTGGAGACACACTGACATACTGAGCAAGTTCGCAGAAACCAGAGATGCTCATCACAGCCACACCACTAGAAAGACACTAATATCTCAACAATGTAGGGCTGGAAAAGTCTGGATAACCTATGCAAGGTAAATGCTGGAAATCATGCTCCCTAGTTTGATTGTTCTCCCTCTTTCATGCTGCCTTCCCATTAGTGCAGCACAGTGAGATCAGGAGCCTCCTCCTGCCATGCCCTGCCACACTGGAGAGATGGACTGTCACCGCATCACTGCTATCACGGAGTTTGCCTTTTTGTCTTTTCCACCTCTTGGATCATACAGAAAAGCAAAGCAAGGAGCTGATTCAGCTACTCGTCTTTTAGGAGTATCTCCTTTTGCCGGGTCTCCAGCAGGTGTCGGTCCTGTTCCCCGAGGGCAGTCACAGCACGAGTCTGGCTCCTCCTCGAACAACAGGTCACATTCCCTACCACATCTGCTTCACATCTCCTCAACTGGGATTATCTGCAATTCAGAAAAGCGCCTCCAATTAGAATAGGAAGCCCAGACAACTGAAAGACCAACTTTCCTTTTCTCCTAAGCTGGCAGAAGAAGGTGATGGGTGAACAGAGGAATTGGGAATAGCTTTCTCATCCCCCTCCCGAGGAACCCATCCCCAGCACAGTGGCTACACTGGCAATGGCATCGCTCCCCCCAGTTTTAACTCTCTACGTGCCTCAGACACACAGAGCGTCTTTCCTCTGCACCCCCAGCAGCAGGAGGAAGGTACCAGATGCCCAAGGACTGCAATTAAAAGCTTGACTGCTCCTTTCACACCCAGATGGTGCAAAATGAACCCGACAACACGATTACAGGCACTGCATAGCATCCCTGCTGCCAGCACCTGCTGCCCAGAATTAAATCCCTCATTATCACCCCAAGATCCAGAAGCTCAAGGGAGGCACAGAGCATGAGAATATTCAAACCTTATGCCTTCAAAACAACAACAACAATAATTATTTTGCTTTAACGTATTCTTAAATAAAAACCAGCCATCTCTTTGTTTCTTTGTTTAAGATCAGATTACTTACCTGGGGCAGGCTGGGAATGCAACACCTACTTCCCAAGCCTCTCCTAGGAAACTGGCCAGATGTGATGCCCACAGGTGCAGTTGCTTTGCTGTGGGTCGATCCTTGCGAGGATAACGTGCTCACCCCATCGGTGGAGTGTGGAAAAGGACAGGCTGACTGTGGATTAGTGTTCCCAATCGGCAGCCGCCAGACACGGTCCCCAGGCACGGAGGTCCAGCTGCATCCCCACGGATTATGCTCTCAGCTCACTGAGCCACAGGAGATGTCTGTCTGGGGTGGCACAGCCCCGTGTGGCTGCTTGGTGGCAGGGCTGTAAAGCTCCCCCAGCTCTGTCCTCTCTCCCATGCAACTGGCAGAGCTGCCAAAAAACACTCTCTGCACCTTTCCCCTCCCCAGCTCCCTCCCTTCCAAACTGCTGCCAGGCTGCTTTCAGTGGCCCTAGCGCTTACACGTCAGTAACAAAAAAAAAAAAAAGCACAGGAATGATGGTTTTCAAAAGCCAAAGGACAGGCCAGGAAACATCAAACATCACAGATACTGAAAGGCTAGGCGATAGACTCTCCTAAATTCATGTAAAGGGTTAAAACCCTTTGCAGCTGCCTCACTGAAGGAAGAGAAAAAAAGCCAAAACTATGAAAGATTTAGGAGCTATGAGCTAATCAATTTTAAGAAGTTCCCTGTGCTAAATGGAAAAGATTAAATGCCAGAGCACAGGTCATTCTCAATGCAATCACTAAGTTAAATTAGTATTTGAATAAAAGAATGCTTACATAGCTGACAAAAAGTTTCCATGTGTGCTGAAGTACAAGATGAAAGAGGAAAAAAAGAAGAAGGGACTGCAGTTTTCTGCAAGGGATCCCAAATTCTCTTTTTAGTTTATCACAATAAATTATGCTGAATAGAATCACAGAATAACAGAATTTCCTGAGATGGAAGGGATCCACAAAGATCACCAAGTCCAACTCCTGGCCCCACACAAGATGGCCCCAAAAATCCCACCATGTGCCTGGGAACATTGTCTAAATGCTTCTTGAAAACTGGCAGGCTTGGGGCTGTGACCACTGCCCTGGGGAGCCTGCAATCCAAGAAAAAAAATCTCAGCACCTGGTACCTTTATTTTATTCAACCCAAATAATGGAATAAAATTAGTCTAAATTATTTTGAAATAACGCAATATTAAGATATGGAGCCAGACCATTTTGTTATGGGAGAGAAGATAAAAACTACTAATTTATAATAATAGTCTTTCTAAGAAAATTTCCAGCATCTAAATACTGCTCATCTCGTCTTTGCTTGACTCTCACAGCAAAATGTGTTTCTTTTTTAATTAGTACATAACAGTATAAGATCTATAAAATGCTCTTTTTCTCATCCAGCCTCTTTGCAAAGCAGTTTGTCATACATAAAATATGACGTAAACAGTACGACTGTATTCACTTTAGAATAACAGCATTTTTCAGCAGAGTGGATTATTGCATTAGAAAGAGTCGGTTTCTTGGAACTCATTTATCACTTACTGCACGATGCTGATATATCTGCCATTTCTCTCAGCTGACTTTAAAAGGATTTGTCTGAGACATGCAGCACTACTTCCCTTTCAGTGATTTTTCTTTAGTTCCACCGTGGTTCTAGTATAAACTACTCAGGAAAAATATCAACATATTTTGCCAAAGGGAGGACATAGCCTCTCACCCCTTCCTGCCCCAAAAGATAGTTTAAAAATCAGTCAAAGGTGTAATTGTGAAAGCCAGCAGCAGCTTTATCTAGAAAACAGTGAAGCCCCCCCACCAGGTCGAGAACAATGTGCTTTGGATTCACACTTGTCTTCTCTCCTTTACAACATCATCTATACTATTTTTGGAGTTAGGTTTTATACCAACCAACATTTTGAACTGGACATCTACATAGACTTTTAATAAATTATATGTTGGTCTGGGGTGGGGGGGTACTGTTTTCATTATGCATTTTATTGTGACAAGTACAAACATTCAGTTTTCACATGGACAGTTGCATATCCATCACTCTAAGTATCACCACTGTCTGGGACATCTGAAAACATTTTCTGAGCTTTTTTTTTCTTTCCCCACTTGTTGCTATTAATTACTTCAACAATGACTATTTAGCAGCCTCCCAGGGAGCATCTGCATGACAGTTGCTCATCAGGCTTCCCAGCACAAGCAGAGCAGACTGATTGATGTCACTGCTCCGCTGCAGGTGGCCGCCTGCAGCCGGACCCACAGCCAGCCCCGCTGGGCGACGAGCACAGGGACACAGAGACCACAGCTTCCCCAGCTGCTCTGCCCAGTCCATCTCTGCTGCCTGGCCTCCACTGCTGGCTGCTATCAGTGTAAATCCTCAGCTGCCTGGCAGCTCTCAGGCAATGCCTTGGTACCATCAAAACCAACCTCCAGAGTTGCACCTGCCAGGCAGAATGTTCTTGCAGAGAGGCACAGACACATGGAGACCAGTGATGAGGATCAGCAGCATAGACTTAGACATAACTAATCTTGTACAAAAACAATTGTTTTTCTTCCCCTCTTACTTACCTCTCTGCCATGCAACCCTGACCTCCGTTATGCAACACACAAGTTATATACTTACCACTTTCCATATAACATGATTTGGGGGGTTTATGTGGCTTGAAGTTTCACAGCTTTGTTACTCCCCACTCTTTCAACACCTGCTTACACACACACGTCAAAACCACTCACTACAAGCAAGCTCAACTCCCAGCAAGCCCTGTCAGTTGAGCACTATTTACATGACAAAACAATATCTATTGTTTGGTAGGGGACAGTGCCAGTGTGCAAACACACATGCATGACATATCTCGTCCCATTTGCATAAAACCAGTTAGGAGATCTTTCCAGCTCACTGCTGTTTAACAGAAGTGCCAGACCCTAGCCTTGGGAACGAAGCAGACACATGGCTGTGCTCATGGGAGAGTGGGGGTTTATGTTACCCTCTCACACAGTGGGGCTTCTGGGTGGGAGAACTGTCCCTCACCATCACTTTCTGTGCAGGAGCCAATTAAAGTGACTGCAGAACCTCACTGTGAGCAGAAGGTGCCATAACCCTTTCCACAACCAGCTCCCTCTCCTCTGCTGTTCTTCCCTTTCTTATCCCAAATCATGAACTCTGCTGCAAGGGCTCAGATTATCTTTAGCATAGACAGTATCTGTCATTCAGTCTGGGGACCCTGCTGCTGCCATGTCAGAGTGCTGGTGCAGAGGTCTCCTCCTGCCCATGTACGACCTGAACCCTTTTCCCTGCTATCACAAGCAGCCCCATACCCTCCCAGAAAGCATATAACAGTAAGTCAGGTTAATACTGCAAAAGACACTCCAGAAAATTTCAAGAAAAAACTAATTCCTACACTCACAGATTTTTTTTTCAAGGCTAGTACACACCACTACAGTAATCTAATGCCAACCAGCACCAAGGCATGAACTCCTACTTGAGCTAGATCCTATCTTTTATACACACTATTAAAGATGTGCAGCCAGGCAGTGATCAGGAAATGGTCTGGCTGACAGAGCAGAGAAGAAAAGAACACATTTACCAGCTTCCAAATATTTTCCAGCTGGCAAAAGAGCACTGGAGATCTTCTTCAAGAAAAACATGACTTAGGAGCTGCCAGCAGTGATGACACAGCCCCTCCTGTACCTCACAGCTGATGTCTTGGGAGATGTGGTGAGGTAGGTGGACCAGTGCCACCCAGCTCAGCACTGAATCATGGAGACAGTGTGAGTACACGAGATGTTTGGATATTGGCACAATATTCCTCAATACTGCTAGGCTTCTGGCATGAGAGCAAGAGCCTGGCAGGCGATGTGTCAATTAAAAGCTTAACAAGGCTCAAGCTGAAAGTCAGTGGATGAAATCTTAGGGATGGAGTGGTCAGGGAGGGAGAAAGATGTATTCAGAGAAGCATGGGTGGAAGTGCTGAGTATGTGCACTGTAACCCCCAGAGAGGTGTGTGCCCCTGTTATGATGCACACCATTACCATCAAGAGATCACGGTTTTTCTAGTTGCCTCCCACCACAGGGTACTGCAACAGCGAGAGGAAGCACAAATATCCAGGGACTTGGCACACCCTGGAAAATGGGCAAATGAGAGAAACTGAACAGAACAGGGAAGCAGACATGGAGGTCATGTCTTTTTGCATGGAACCTCCCACCAGTCAGTACAGCTAAGACAGTAATTCTCGTTTCCTAAATCCATGCACTGATCCCCCAGTGCTGCTGCTGAGAAACTGGCTGTAAGTCCCAAGAAAAAAACATTACTGATGAGCGAAATTAGCTGCATCTGATTCACACACGGAACCACTTTAGGAAAGATTCCAGGAAAGACCTGCTGAGTCTGCCAGAGGACTCTGACCTCAGTCGACTTTGGAAGAGACCTGAAAAAACTGGGGAACAACTTTAAATCATGTCTGAGGAGATCCTAGTAAAGAGAGAAAAGTGTAGGTTTAGGGAGTTTTTCCTATCCTATGCATGAGTTTGGGCCAAAGACAGCCAAGACCCTCTGATGTAGTGCACAAAGCCTCCATGCTGCACACTTCCCATGGTGTTCCGGGTCTTGGGTTACACAGCAGCAGCTGAAGGTGACAAAGCTTTCAAAGCTTTTCCTCTTGAGACCATGAGCTCAATTCCGTTTTGGTGGCCAAGTCAGCTACCAAAACTGCTGTTTCCTGGCTGTGCAGAATCCTACATGACACCCACAGAAGGTCTCTACTCCAATTCTACTGCAAAGGTGTATGATTCCAACACATATCAAAGGATACATTTGTCAGCAGTCTCAGCACATGGACTGAACTACCACGTGAAGGCATGTAAAGGCACAGAAACTGAGGCAATGAACAGAGATTTCAATACTGTCAGTACCCCAGACAATTACAACACTCTCTTCCCCACAAAATAAGCTGGTTTATCAAAATTATATACCTAATATTTATCTACTATATTGACAAACATAATGAAGCATGGAAGATCACTAGAGGATCCCTGTCCCTTCCCTTCTTCCATATCCTTCACTACTTTCTTATCTAGGTAAAACACTGGAGTGTTTTTGCCACACTCCTCTAGATAACTTACTCCAGCTCTCTGCTCATTCATCCCCTGACATAGCTGTTTTGAGGCTTGGTACTCAAAACTACACAGAGTATTTGCAGAGGGCTCTGAGCAGCCCTAAAGTGCAACCTGGTAGCAAGGAGAGAAATACTGAGCAGAATATAAGTGCTGAAATAGGAAATACCTGCTGGACTGTGAGCCTGGGAACCAGCAACATCCTTGAGAAGTGCAGTCAGCATCTTTCAAGGGCAGCTGGGTGTCCAGAAACCAGAGGCATCCTGAAATACCATCAAGAAGTACAAAACCAAGGAACTTATCATCTGAAGA
Source organism: Sturnus vulgaris (assembly GCF_052056855.1). NCBI lineage: Eukaryota > Metazoa > Chordata > Aves > Passeriformes > Sturnidae > Sturnus > Sturnus vulgaris. Next base: position 79,215,162 of record NC_142245.1, read on the forward strand.
GGTGAAAGAAGTGGGAAAGATGGAAAAAGGGGAAAACATCTTGAGAAAATAAGGTTCAACAACTGCTACTGGCTGTTCTAACTGCAAGAACAGGAAACAGTGGTCTGAGATATGAGAAATCATCATCTACTGGTTCTCCCAGCTGAAAAACAGAAATCAACAGCACCTCTTGGCTGCTGAGGGAGTGTGTCATACACCCTCTAATGTCTCTGTGCCATAGAAAGGACTTACTTTTCACCCAAAATGGAGCTTTATCCTCTGGTTATTTCCTGCACTGCTTGTCATTTTCCAACACAGATTGAGCTCCCCTCACTAACTTTCCAGAAGATCTTCTAAACAAACTCTTCAATTCTCATCAGGGATGTCTGGCTGACTCCCAGCTTCGTGACAAGGCTCATCATTGATGTGAGACTGGTCTTCCCTTGGGACCACTTCTGTCTTACAGGATCCCTGAACCTCCCCATGGTCAAAATCTTCTTATTCCTGTAGGCCAGTCAATCCTTCAGGTCATGACAACCATACAATTAATAATTCCCTCTGATCTCCTCTACAGACCAATTTCTGCATCCCAGAGCCCTGGAGCTGGGCTTTGCCTTCCCTTGCAACTGCATCAGACAGATCAAATTCACTTCCCAGCACACTCCAAATTCTCAGACTTATTTCTGCAGCTTAAACAGTAATTCTCTGCCTTGTAGGAATCAGAGATCCATTTTTACAGTGTAGTGCTTGGCACTCAACTCAGCAGAGTTTAATCCTCTTGATTTTGGAGCTAGTAGAGCTAAATCCCTGTGGATTTCCTCTCCTTTTGAAGTTCCTGCATTTCCTCCCTATTCTACCCTCCCACAATTCTTAGAGGTCCTTTCTGTCCCATCACCACATTTGTGAATTGAGGGTTAAATGCTGTTTCTATTTTTCATAAGCTGGGGGCACCAAGAACACAATTGAGTGTGACAAGCCCAATAGTCCTGTTGTAACACTCATTTCTCTGTAGTTACACAAGTAGGAGGGGCAGAAGCACTAACAATTGCAGAACCAAAACCCACAAACATCTCAGGCAGAAACAAAGAATGTATCTACCTGAAAACCTTTTTATATTGCATTAAAGGATTGTTACATCCTTGCCTTACAACATGCCGCAGTCCCCTCAGGAATAAAGCAATTATTTCAATTAGCAGCATCCCACAATACAAAGTACCTAAGTAAGTAAAATCTTTGAGAAAAACAAGTCTGTGGGATAAGAATAACTTTAAAAATAAAACTAAAAAAATAAGGTGTTTTGCATACATTCTATGGGCTGTATGCATCACATCAGATTACATTTTTTGTTGCTTTACTGTATTCTGCTATTAACTTGAAGGTATTTTCATGGTGATGGCATGACTGATCTTGCTTTCATGTTGGCTTGCAAGGGTGACAGTAGACAGCTGTGCAGGGATTATCTCAATGGAAAAACCTCTGGTGAGACCAGAAAGTGCACTGCTGATATAGCATGATAATGAGGGATGCTTTACAGGGAAAAGACTCTCCTCAGACACTGACTGTTAATAGCTCTCAAAGAACTCACTCACCTCTTCAATCAGAGGTGTCCATTGTGGAAGTTGAGGACAGTGGGACCAAAGAGCTGGAGTAACCATCTGAAGCAAGCACTCTAACTTACCATGGGAAAACACTCAGATCGGAAAAGAAATGCAAAAATGAACCAGTGCAGGAAGTATCAGCAAATCTGAATAATGACTTATCTTCTGCATGGACTTCAGAAAACACATCACACTGTGGAGTCTAATTTTTTAAGTCCCAGCCAGTGATCCCACAAGAATGGCTAGTCTTCCAGCATTGAGAATGCCTTGTTTTCCAGAAAAAAACGAAACACTTCAGTGCATGGAAAGGCCCTCCTTGTGCAGAGGATAGAGCTTCCTAGGGGACAGTCTGTGACTTTGTCTTGAAGAACCCAAGCTAGCTAAGCTAGCCTCCTGCTTAGGGAAATCCCATTTCAATGGCATATTTGACACTCCTTGAGCCACTGGTGCTCAAAAACACAGCTCAACAGATATGAAGGACAGCAGAGGAGGCAAGGAACTACACAGCCCAAAGAACACAGCAGTGTGAAGTAAATACCATAACCCAGTGCCACAGGCTCAGTCCAAGCTCTTTACAATCCCTACTTACCCAGGAACTGGAATGCATTTCTAAAATGCAAATCCATGGCATTATTAAAATGCTAACCCATGGCATTATTTTTATACATTTTAGACCAAAATTCTAAAAGGTCACATTTGTTTTTTACTCACTCTTAAGGATCTATGGTTCAGTTCTTCCTGATGAACATTTTATAGCTGTGTCTTGCAAGGCAACCTCTGGAGAAGGACTATGGGGATGCCAGCTTCAACCATTCCCAGTGTTGATGACAACTGCTCCTGGGTGAGGAGAAACACATCAGAAACGGAGCATCACAGCAGACTGAGAAACACAGAGATTTAATACCAGTGTTTTCTGCATACACCGGGGCAAACCCAGGCATTTCCTCCTGAGGTTTATACACCCACCTCCCATTATAAACAAGTTCCAACCACAGCTCTCCAGTTTGGCTCCCACTAAATGACCTCTGAAAATAAAATTGTGCAGCTCTCACTGCTTTGTAAGGATGAGGAAAATGCAAGAGAGACCTTAATTTCTTCCCAGAAATCACGTGACAAATCAGTAAAATCAGGAAAGGGACAAGTTCACAACAGTGTTCACGAATGATGGAAGTCACTTGGCCTGCATGAACTTTTGAGAGCTGAAAACTGCTAAGGATAAATAATCTCTCTTGATCTCTGAAGCAGAAATCATTGCTGAAATGCCAGTTCAGTGACTTCAATTAGAAAATGCTGTTGGAAGACCTTACCATCCCTCTTTCCTACTAATTAAAATACCACCACATAATTTAGCTGCTTTTGCTATCCTTTTTCCTAATACATTTGGATCAGCAGATGTGTTTAAGTACAAAAACCACCTGAAAATACATAAAGGCATTGGAAAACTAAGCACTAGTTATGTCTGTGACTTGACCTTTTAGTACTGTTTTGCTGGCTATTTTGTCAATGACAATGCCACTGTCTTGTGGATACACCTTATTGTTTCATTTTAATTGGAAATACCAACTGAAATATAAAAAAACAAAAAAAATAAACTGTATTTAAACTACAGGTAGGCTATCAACAGTCACTTTCAAGATGATGTGCAAAAAGACATAGCCTAAATTGAGAATCAAGAAATGGAACTTGGAGAGACATCTCCAGAGCTCATCCCTTCTTACAGCTTGGATGAACTTATATGCTACTTCTGTTTAGGAATAAATAGTTTACTCTGAAAACTGGTTCCTAAAATGTCTCAGAGGTGGTGCAAATTCCATAGGCTATGTGCTGTCACAATTTCATACAGGAACTAGAAAAATAGAAAGTTCTTTTCACTAAAAAAAAAAAAAAAAAAAGCAAAACCACAAACAAACCAGAAATATTAATGCAGCAACATAATTAAGCCTAATTCAAGATAATTTGATTAGCTGCATCATTCTGTTCACCCCACAGGTTCATCAGGAACACAGCTAGTGTGATTTCACTTGGGTATCTTATCTCTTATCTATACTCTTTGAAAACTGTGTACTAACAGAAGTAACTCCAATACAAATAGTATCTACAGTATGAAACTAACATAACGTGCTGCTAATTTACACATTACTTGTTAAAGACTACTCACAATTTGAAACTCAGCTCAAAGAAAAGGGTCCAAAAGGTGAAACAGACCCTGTTGTGTATTTGTGAGGAAAATCAAGGAGCAGCAATGGACAGAGTGGCAGACAGTGCAGGAGGGATCCAGCAGCAATGCCATGGACAGTCTAAGAGCCCAGGCATGCTACCCAGCATCTTGTATGAGATCAGAGAACAAAAGCATGGGCAGGATTTCAAGGACATCAGGGACTGCAGACAGGTGACAGCTGATGTGAGGCTGAGGAGGAAGTACACATTGCAACCTTTGATGAGGACTGAGGTCAGGAAAGACACTGCCCAGAATGAAATGTGAAAAGCTGGACTAGAAAAGTCACGGTACCACCAACCACCAACAACTACTGACAGCACACTGAGCAATAAGGAGGAGAACAGAATTGCAGAAGGTATCTAGAAGAGGAAACGTAACCGGTGATGGTCTGGTCTTTTTTCATGTTGGAAGAGGTTCAGATGAGCTTATGCTGCTCACAAAACCAGAGGAATGAGACATGAGGGTAGATACTAAGAGAAGACATGAAAAAGCAATGAAATGGTCTGAGATCGTAATCATCAGGGCAAGTGGAGAGGTTAGCAAAGGAGGGCAGGCAAAGAGCTTCTGCCTTTGCTGAAGAATGAAAGCCTTTTAAGAAAGGAGAAGAGAGTACAAGCAATGAAAAAGCTTCTTCTGCCAGTATTCTCTTCAGAACAATTGCTGACTTCCTACATTGAGAGAGAACTGGAGGGACAAGCCCATGCTGTCAAAAACTTCATTGGGGCTGTAGAGTGAATATTTATAATAAATTACTACTTCTTTATAAACTGTCATATTTACTTAGTGTACATGATTTAAGAAATACACAGGTCTTTCCCAAAACGCACTCCAGCCCATTTAGGAGGAGGTATTTCAAATTTTCTTTAGGTAGAAATAGAAAGTTTATATACTTCTCTCTTTTGTATCAGTCATGCAAGTCTTTGTTAATAAAGATTATTAACACTTCCCATCCCCCCCCTGCCATTTTTGATGTACACAAAAATCACTTTAAAAACCAACACTGTAACTGTGCTATATAAGGGAACCAATTCAATCGCTGGAGATCAACAACAAAACTTTAATTATCCACAGTAAGAGGAGAATTTAAGAAAGCGTGACTCTAAAACACTTACAAAGCTGTCCTCATCTTTGAAATGCTGCTATGAGTGTTAAACATTTCACTTTAGATTAAATATTGCATTCATTCGATGTGCTGTGTTCCTTTGTACACTGTATGCACACAGAAAAACACACTAAGCTTTACAAACCCATTGTTTTTCATGCATATTAAATATATTTCGGCAGCATAAATATTAGTTATTATATTGTACAAGAGCAGTCGTTCCTCTCTAGACTCATGAATTAAATATGTTCATATACATCAATTAAATGTTCATATACTTACATTAAATTAATAAAATGCAAAGCATCTATTTCACTGCCTTTGAAATATAAATATGTTGAGCTCCACCATTCACCAGGTGTACCTGGCAAAGTATTTTAAGTGATGTTGGAAAATACAGTGAGTTATAAAGCAAAGACTGACAAGGCTACACAATGTTGATACTGATGCTATAATTATTATTTAGGTTTTAATCTTCTAAATCCAGGGGAGATGGGTTTGGTTTAACAGTTTGTCAACAAGACAATATCTTTGAAAATCAGCTCTTCACTGAAAGATGATGTATTTCTTTGTTCACTGAAAGATGATGTATTTCCTCAACACTGAGACTGAATAAAGTGGGGTACATATTTATCTCAATCAATCAATCAATCAATCAATCATCATCATTGATCAAACCCTACGTGGGTAAAGCCCACCTAAAGTCCTCTTGAAACACATTTGTTTTATTTTGTGAAGGCGAGAAATCTTTGGGCTGCCATGCTAGAGAAACAGAAGAGAAAAAATCCTGAAAAAAGGTCAGTCTTACTGAGAAATGAGTTGCAATTAAAGCCTCCCACAAATTAGCCATAAAAAACAGACACAAAATTATAGCACACACAGTAGCAATTTTTTACAACTGAATATTGGATTGATTGTACAGACCTGTCCTAGTGAAGGGAGGCAAAAGAGAGCCGGCACTGTGCTTTATAATATATTTGAGGAACAGCACTCATAAAGGGTAGTGTGTAGCCATTCACAGATGGTGCTCATATTTTGTTATTAACCAAGTCACTCCAAGCTCTGGATGAAAGCAGAAAGAGATATTCTGTTTTCTTTGAGACCTTTCTGCAAGTCTAACCCAGTGGGGACACGTCTGTCTCTGGCTGCACACCCTGCAGAGCTGCACTCTCATACCTCCCTGAGAGCTCAGGCCAAGAAAAGATGATTTGATAAGATTCTATGAAAAGATTATTCTATTCAGTGCAAACTGAGTAGAAAAAATGGTAGACTTAGCTGGACTAGTCTTAGCACAGTGTACTGGATGGTGAGTGTTTGAAGAGTGTTCAATAATATGCATTATCAGGGCATGATATACTAAATTTCTTTCATGATGACTGGACTTCACTATTAGTGCAAAAAAACTGGTTGATGTTGCAGCAGCCCTCAGTAACAGCAGTAAATTGAGGCACAGTAAAAACCCCTCTCACACCAGGGCATGGCACAGAGACAGAGTCTGTCCAAAGAGCCACTGTCATAGCTTATACCTGTTTTCATGCGGCAGCATCCAGAGGGGGGAGGTGGTAATTGGGTCTCTTTGTTCATTCAGTTCTTAATCTCTCTGTTGAGACTGACAACGGGGGAGACCATTAGTGTCAGCTCTGCTGGGACTTTCTGTTATTAAGGCTACTTAAGCTTTTCCAAGTAAATTGCATGTGTCAAACTAACAGCACACAGTGATGGGCAAAAAAGCCATTACACAACTGCTCTCCCTTTCTATTGATCCACCCAGGTGCAAGGGGGAAGGGAAAGACAAAACTCTGGAGACTTCAGCCAAATTCTCTGCAATTCCCTGCTCCTCCCACTCATTATTTTACACTATTTACAGGCAATACATTAATCATTCCCTCCCCTTCTTTTTCTTAACAGTATGCCGAGGATTGAACACACAAGTCCCTCACAAAGCTTTGCAATAGTCACCATGCTGGATACACTTTGCTGGAAAACTTAAATCTTTAAAAAGTTTTGATTGTGATTAGTTAAATTTCCTTCTACCGTGGATGGAGAACGGCAAACAACTGTAAAGTAGGCACAGGAGCACCCCAGCTTCTTTCTTGCCGTTTCCTCTGACCACAAAGGGACATCAACTCTAATTTTCACACACCTCTACTTAGACAGTGTGAACCTCATATGTAACAACAACCTGGCTATCCTTTAGAGAAAATATTTTGCTAAGTCAAGGCTTCCATCTTCTTAGAGAAAGAGCTAAATTTTTTTTCTAGACTGTCTTCTGAACTGTCATTATAGTCCTTAGCTCCCATCTGAAGCTACAGGATTCCCAGCACCTTTTAACCACCATTTATTTTGCTGTCATTAAAGCAGCAACGCCATTCCTGGTGTCACCTTGACTATATCTAACCTTATATATGCAAAACTTTAAGTAGAAAATAAGTATGATCCTTGAACCTATTATATCACAGAGAATTTGCTGTTACCTTTGATGTTTTCACTCCAACTCCTGATACCCAGAAAGCTATAGGGCTTGTTATTGTTCATATTTACAAATGGCTTTAAATCTCTAGGCTACTTTTTTGGATCTTGGAATATTTAGTCTGTGGATATCGATCTATAACACAGCCTGCTGAAGAATTCTTTCTGCTAGGTTTAATGTTTGTTATTAAAATCCGTGTAGGCTCTTTGAGGCAAACAAGGATTTCCACCCTGCAATACAGCTCCAAAATATGAATTGTAAAAGGAACAGTTCTTATTTCAAGTGTGGGTTTCAACTGAATTATAGCATTTCTCCATTATATCTTACTCTCTTTTGCTAGTTTCTTTACTGCTTTTCAGAATAAAATCAAATGAGAAAGGGGAGAAACAGCAGAGGGGAAGTTTAAGCAGATAGAACTTAGTCCATTTAAAGCCAGGGATGCCAAAGGAAGGACAATTGAGCTACCTGCAAAGTCACTGTAGGGCACACACTTTAAACCAGATACTGTGAGAGGCTGCAAGGCACAGGCACCAGAGAATCATTATGGTTCTTGCAGGAAAACAAACCTTTATATTTATGAACTTATTGGCTGTTTATTTGGTCTCTGTTTAGAAGTTTCATGATGAGCACAAGTAGCTGTGTCACTGTTTCATTAAGTACCCTGACATTTTAGCTGGATGTTTCAAAGAGATTTATGCCCCTCCATCCAAAGAGAGCAAAAGAGAGGCAAAAATGAACAAAGGGCTCTGGAGCACTATGACCGTGGGAATGAGGTGCCCTCCACATGAAAACAGAAAAACTCTTTAGATAACAGAATGGACAGCCTATGAAATGTCACTTACTCAGCTTTCTCTAAAGATGGGCAGTTGTACGACCACCATGTGTAGGAATTAACTCAAACAAATGAACAGGCTGTTAGATTTTTCCTCTAGAAGAATCTGACGGCCACACTGCCCCACCTCTCTCCCTCAGCACCACCCTTTAGGAAAGACAAGGGACTGGGGATACATATCCACAGGTAGCCCAGACCCATTCTCTTCAACAATCGCAGAGCATGCTTATGGAGGTAGAAACAGAAGGCAGTCCACACTAGATGCTTAATTTGGAGATTCTAAACATCCCTTTGGAGGAAAAACTGTCTCCTTCCATTCACTGAGAGAGTCTCAGGCAGACAGGTTGGTTTAAGATTCAAATGTCCAAATTTGAATAGCCTGATGTTTCAACTAACACCTGAAAGACTTGGCAAAGTGACCTGTTCACTTTCTCACACTCATTCCAAATCATCATGTTTAAAAGATAGTAGCAAATACAGGAACTACTTTTCCTCACCTCATTTTAACTAAAAAGCATACTTTTTGTATATGTATGTGAGGGCACTAGATTAGTCTCATTTCAGTTCTGAACATTGAAACCCAAATATGGGATTCAGCCTAAGTGGTGGCTCCCAGTGTACTGCCACTACTGACCATTTCCAGTCTTTCCATAAGAATCCAACTCTGAGCAGGTGCACAGACACATCTGGACAGGCAAGGCAGGTCTGTGTGAAGGCACACCTACTGTGCTGGCAACTGCATACCTGCTCAGCACACTGCCTGCTTTCCATCTGTGGCACAAATTAAAAGGGCAAAAGGTTCAAAATCAGCTAACACAACTGGATAACTACAACTTGGATATCTGCAAAACAATCCTGAAAATATCCCAAATGCTTTCTGCTTTATTTGTGCTTTTAAGAGTAAATTCCAACAGAAACAGCAGAAGGAAACAAAAAAACAAAAGAAGCAACACAAAATAAACTTTCAGGAGTAGAAAGGAAAATGTTCAAAAGAAATTAATATATGTAATTTAAATTTTTGTGGAATTTTGAGAGGTTTTTATACACATCAGCTATTTTCAAGGTCTTATTAATTATGTACATTCTGAATATATATTTCTGTAATACAGTCAACAGCCATTATTTTTGTTAAGTCATTTGTCCATATGAAAGAAAACCAGGAAACCCATACCACCATTTGATGTGAAGGTCTTCAACCACAACATTTGTCAAAGGTTTTACTCTAAAACTCTCACTAAATGTTTAAGGAAGCTTAACAGAGATAGCTTAACAGAGATAACTGATTCCTGTTTCCTGCTCCCCTGCACAGGAGGGCAATTTCACTTTCACACACAGACAAGGATGAAGCCTCTGTTGACATAGATGGTGTAACAGAACCTAACAGATGTTTTTGCAGAATGAAAGAGAAAGGAAAAAACCAAATATCTCTGCAGTTTTATCAGACTTTTTGATTTCTGATAACAATCAAAACAAGTGCAATGATTTTAGATGCTTACCAAAGCAGTACAAACTACATGAAATAAAGAAGCCACATACTGAGATATACTCTGGTTCTCTCCCATCTACTCAGGATTGCTGTATGACATGTAGTAATGAAGAAATCAGATTCGTTATTCAGCTGTAACATAAAACAATGCATATCATAAAAATAATAAATAACATTTCCTTGACAAAAGAGAACCATATGGAATTTCTGAAAGTGATTCCATAAAGGAAAACCAGTGATTTAATAGCAAAGCAATTTAAATGTCCATATATTTTTCACAAATTAAAGTAAAAACCATTTGATTGGTCATCTTATTTGTATGAAAAACAAGAAGAAAAATACTGCCTGAAAGTAATTAATTAGAGTATCCCATATCTGGACTCTCATCTCATTAAGAAGGAGAAGTGCAGCAGCCAACAGCTACCCAGGCTGTCACCAGCTGTAGTCCATGGCAGAGGACCTGGATGTGACCAAAGCAAAGCAGTGCACTTGTAAACCCACCCCAGCCACAGAGCAAATAATTCTGAACATCTAATCCCTACCAGCAGCTGAATGGATACATGGCTGGGCTGATGTTTTGCCATTTCAACCCAGGAATAAAACCTCCATAACTGACTGCAAAAGAAAAAAATACATTCCACTCAGCTTCATACCTTCTGAAGATGACCCAACCTGCCCTGAGATTTTATGTCCAAAAAGAAGATTCCTTAAGAATTTTTTCTGAGCGGTAGATTTAACTGGCGTGTATGTGAGATATTGGGAGGAACTGATTTAATTTTAAAAACTAATTTTACATGTGATTTTTAAAATGTGAAAGCTTGGCATCTCTGGTAATAAAGACATGATCACTTGCTACAAAATATAAACTTTATCAGCAAAATTTGACAGTTCTACTTTTTAACCGAAAAAGTATTATATTTTCACAAATGTCTATTCAGTACAAAGAAAAGTATTAGAAAACAGTGAATTGTTTGGTGTATTTTTATACAATAAGAATGCCACTTCCCAATATTGTGCAGAGGTGTTTTCAGAGGGAATGCTACTTCAATTACAATGGTGAAAAACAGTGGGTTTAAAATAGTTTTATTAATTATTCCAAACCACTTTAAAGACTGGTTACAATTAAAAAAACCCCCACATATAACATTTTTCTTTCTGATAATTCACTAACTGTTTTGGGATTTGGTGCATTTAGAAGTTTGGGGTTTTTTAACTCTAGGTACCCACTATATGTCAAAGTATACTTTGAAGAAATCAAATACCAGCTCCACTTTACTACACAATCTTAAAATCTAGCTAATGTGATTAGCTAATAAGGTTTTGAAATCTTTCACATAGGACATATCAAATAACTTTTGACACAGTCAACAAATAAAATTGATATTGATGAAGCACACATATACTTGAAACATCTGATATGAAACAGTTAAAAAAACAACATTCATTAAAGGGCATTTCAAAATCAATTAAAAGACCTTCAAAAGGATAAAGATCAAAAGAGGAGTAGAAAGCATTTCTCAAATGAAGGTGCCCATTTCACAGCAAACACCTGCACCATCGTCACAGACACCTGCAAGCTCCAAAGCCGAAGTCCAATCAAGAATGAAGAAAGCAAAGACAATAGTATCAGTGTCATGCCTGCTACTAATCACCTACTATGGAGCAAAAACTACCTTCTCAACAGGAGGGGAAAATAAAATAAATATTATATATATGTGCATATGCCTCTGTATCTATCTCTGCATGATAGATCTCTCATTAGACACTTTCATCCAAGCACGCAAGATATTGTATTCGTACCTGCCAAGGTTTATGAGTGAATTTCAGAGTGAATTTCACTTCCTTGCCTTCCCTCAGAGCTGACAGTTCATCAGGGACACTTCCGTGGAGAATTGGCTGCTCTGATGCTGTGGGGTCCTGGGAGTAGCAGCTCCTGTTCCTGAAAGGTCTCTTCTTAGCACCTGGGATGTCTCATGTCTTCCTAGCCTCCACTTGATTTCCAAAGAGGCCCACAATGCATTATTTCCCACCCTACAACCCTGCAGAGGAAAGCAGGAAAAGAAACCCTCTGTGCAGGATCACTCGAGATTATATTTAGCCCAGTTTGATCTTATGCACTGTAATTTGGGCAACAAATTACTGGCTCCACTGAGGGTGGGGAAGAAGAGCACATGCCCCAGTGTGCCTGATCCTGCTCTAAGTAAACCAACTAATCCCCTTCTGAACTACTTGAGTCCTCCAAAGCAATTATTTTAGAAGACAGACGAGACAGCAGACAGTCTGTATTATCAATATTCAGACATTTCCATAAGGCTCTTGGATAAACTCTCAGCTATTTCTTTTGTGCTCTCACTGATAACAAGCTAATGCACAGAGTTGCCTCTCAGGGTGTGCAGGGCTGTGCCCAGCTTTGGACATCTCCAGCAGAAAGAGCCAGCACTCCCTAGCTGTGTCAGGTGGTCAGCACACAGCAACAGGACTTGGTGCAAACCGAGAGAGAAGAAAAGTTACAGGGAAACAAAAATAAAGAACATTAGAGGTTCCTGATAAATCTGTAGCATCATAAAAGCTGCACTGCCTGTCAAAACCTCCCGTAGGGCTGCGCTTCAAGTAGGCAGACAAGAGACGTGGTTACAGCTGCTATTCATCAAGCCTCAGCATCGCCAACGCAGAGAACAGGAGAGTAAAGACAAAGTTCAGACGTCAATTTAAATTCTGTTTTCAAACTTCAGTCCTTCCGTGTAACATAATATCATAAGAAAAGGGAGCAAACAGTTCATCTGCCAAAAGCTTGTCTAATTACCGCAAATTTGTTTGCTTCACATTTCTTGAATTCCTTTCTCTTTGCCAGACAATTGACTAAGAAATACTCCTTTCCTCAAAAAAGCACCGAAGCAGAATAAATAGAACAACTAATATAAACTGGCAGCTGTAAATTAATCTATATAGTAGGCAGTCTGGAAGGCTTTGTTCATCCCTACAGCTTTGTCGGCTACAACCCAGAGGAAACAAAAACAACCCCAAATACTCATGCACATCCGCACACTGTTCATTAAACAGCAGCACTAATACTTAATCTCACCAGATGCTGGGATGAAACAAGCAGCCCAGTCTCACTGCATTTTAGTGGTGCTGTGCCAAACAAGAGCTGTTACAGTGCTGGCACAATTGTCTGAAAAACAAGCAGCCGTACACGCTTGCATGCACAAGCTGCAAGCGAGCAAGGGCTTCCATTGCCGCCTCAGTTCCTTCAAGGGCTCTCACACTTTTTAAACTGGTATCATTTGAGCCTGTTACAAACAGATTACAGAGTAAATTTATGTTCTGTTTTTCCAAATTGACCCCTGTGCCCCCAATTTATATTCACGCATAATTCTTAATGAAGAATTTTGAGCGATTATACTTATTTTTGTCATATTTATTTTCCCATTCTTGTCAATTTAAAAGAAGCTGAACCTAAGAAAAAGGATGGAGTTTGCACAGTGAAACACTCTAATTTATCACCTCTTTGGTGAGGAGAAGAAACCCACAGCTGTTCTGTTACAGCTAGTATAGTGCTAGGTTATTAAGCACTTTATTCCTCAAACGTATCTCAAACATGTTATTACATCTTAATCATTCTGCAACTATAGAGAAATGCTTATTAAAACCTCTGATGAGCAGTTTTATAACTATTTCTTTAGCACTGATCTGGGAATGAAAACATAAACAAAGAGGGCTGACTCTAAATGTCTAGTACATTCAGGTAATGATATTTGCCTCAGCGATACATTATCCAATATAAAAATCTACAGTTTTATTCAACATAAATAGAACAATTTGTTCCTGCAAAGCATTCAGGTATAAGCTCTTAGGCTCTTCAGGGGAAAAGGCAAAGTCACTAAAAGCAATTCGGTTTTTTTAAAACTCTCTCTTGATTTATGGTATCATATTGAGAAAAAAATATTTGCATATAACTGTTCATATTACATACTGCAGTACTGAAATATCATGGGGAAAAGCAACCAAAATAAATCAGTCTATTCCTTCCCTGCCATTTAAATGTATTGCATTCAGGAAAGTAACCTCTAGCTGATTACTTGCAGCAGCAGCAGCAGTAAAAGTGTGTCACAGCTCATTTGCCAGAACTGCAAGAATGAAGCTCATTCTGTGCTGGAGACATACAGAATCCTCCATAAACAAAGTGAACAGGTGCTTGTGGAAATACCCTGTTTATGAGGTCTTAGTTTTGGGTTCTTGATCTGTAGCACCACTACTGAAGAAAGTTGACAGTTTCAGGTACCCACACAACAATGCATTAAAAAAAATTAATACTGAAATTGAGTTATTAACCAGGTCAATTCATATAGCAGTAGAATAAGCTTCTCAGGATGGTGCTGGGTCGTGCTATTTTCAGCAATTAGTATGCTGAAACATTTAAAACAGAAGTAAAACCAACTGAAAGATAAAGGAAGGCACGTTATGGTCACTGCCACCTTATGGTTTGGAGTAGATCCAGTACATTTTGAAGGCAGAACCTCCACAGTGGACAGACAAGCATTTTCCATTAAGAAAGCACCACAAAGCACCTGTCCATTTGCCTCATTCATGTTTGTTTCACCTTAACTCATCTTGAACCACAGTTGCTGGGGGCTATTTTTTTTGATCCTAACTTCTGTCAGATACTTGAACGACAAAAAGTGCAGGACCACCAGGGTTGAGCAAGGAGATCAACAAGGTGAGCAAAGGGAAACTCTCCTTACCAATTTTATATATATATTCGACACATTTATATAAATCTCAAATATATTTATGTACGTATGGTTTTATTCACATTACTTTCTACACTCTATATTATGGTTTATAGACACCTAAGGTGATTTCTCCCTCCTCCTTCTGTTCTGTAACACCACCTATCACACTGAACCTGGTAACCCTGCTCTGGGCACCTTTGGCATGTGTCCCTATGGCTAGGCTCTAGCCAGCTCCAAACCCTGCAGCCCCAAGCTCCAGGGGTAAGGCAAGCCCTGGCCACACTGCTCCCACCATCAACACTGCCCATGACCCTCCTGCCATTTCAGAAGAAAGCTTCTGCTCCCCATCAAATCCCCTCCAGTACCAGCTGGACCCGAGATGTCTCCTGGGGGCAACTCCCACCTCTCTTTGCATCAGCAGTGTCTCCACAGTGCCCTGGCACACGATAAGCAGAGTCCAAGAGAGCTTGTTTTTGGTTTGGCTTTGCACCGTAGGTCTTGTGCTCGTGCTCCCACCCAGGCTGAAGGGAACTGCAGCAAGCCCCAAGCACCAGCCCTGGCATGACCTGCAGCTGCTCAGCTGGGAGGCAGCAGGGAAAAACACTTGTGGAACTCTAACCCCAGGTGAACTGATGCACATATTCACCCTGTCTGTGTCTGGAAGGACTACATCACTAGGAAGTAGAGAAAACCTTGGAGATAAGGGCTAAAAGGATTACAGAGAACTATCAACATATCCCATTTCTATCCCTGTAAATTGTGCAATTCCTTACGGGAAGGGTTATGTCCCCAGAGCACCATGCTGTGGCCAAAACACACCCCCGCACCCCTCCTTGCAGAGCCTCCCTAGATAATCCCCAGCAAATAAATCCTGTCCTGTGCAAAGGTGCTGTCAAGTGCTAACAGAAACAATAGCTCGCAGGAGCAAAACTATTTCCAACAATCAAAGGCAAAACCCCCCCACAACTCCAGGCCACCACATCCCTTCACTGAAACATAAATAAAGAACAAAATTACCTATGAACAGCAATTGTGTTTAGTT